>NC_039364.1:227926585-228289811 GCF_003573695.1 Papaver somniferum | reverse complement strand
TATTCCGATTAAATTAATCATGGCTTTACTTGTGATTAAATTGGTTGAGTTTTGGATATAGAAAATCATTTCCATGGTTTTTTGTGTCCAATTAAAAAATCCTTCTTTTCTTTCGAAATTAAGGTCGCTCGTATTGTTCTTTCGGGAATGACATCAAATGGGGGAGAGTTCTTTTGAACTTGTGCTTAATGGTAATTTCTTGCGGGGTGCGCGGCTGTGGAATTTTATAGGGGTTATCTTGTATCTTAAAACTCCTTGATGAATGCATTTAGCTTCGGATTTATGATTGCATCTAAATTAAGTTGATATGTATTTTTTCTTTTAGTCTATGAAATGTCTCTTAGGGAAATTTCATTATGATCCTGTTCTTTTACATTTACCAATTTTCTTGACAAAAAGGGGGAGAAATAATGTAGTTCGCACTGCAAATACATATGGTTTTCGGATCATTGTGTAAGGGGGAGTGATTTCCATGATCGAGATGGAGTATTGACTAAGGGAGAGTGATACATATCACCATAGTATTGTTGTTAAAGTCGTGATGCAATTGGACTTTGATGTTACATAATGATACTATGATATTGTATAATAATGATCGAGAATATCTATTTCTCTCATTGTTATAGATACGGATCTTCAACAACGGTGGTGCTAAACTTACAACCTTTGGGATCATTGGATTACTTGGAAGGACGAAGATTTCAAGGAACGTTGAAGATTATACTATGGAATATGAGCCACTAAAGTTTATCTTTTTTGTATTCCATAAGTATTAATAGTTTTGTCAGTAAAATTGACAAAGGGGGATATTGTTAGAGCATAGATCGGTCGACCTCGCATGCGTTGTTATATCAAGCATGTTTGTCAATGTTAGTGATCAAAACTATGAGTCTTGATTTCTAGTCTATTATAGCTAAGTCTCGGACTAGGATAGAAAAGTGTAGTTGAGCTCAAGGACTTCATGGCGATTCATCATACAACGACGAAGATCTACACAAGGAACCGTGGAACTTCATCAACAAAAAGGTATGTGGAGACTTGAACTTATCTATCACTCAAAAGTCTATCTATTCTATCTCCTACTTCTTATGAGACAAAAAGTCGTATGCTATATAGACTGGATCATACACATTTGAAATTTCGAGCTGAGTATTCACTACTTATCTTTTTCTAGAAATCATGTGTTGGTAAAGCGTTTCGTTTTCATCAAGTTTATCTTCACCTAGTGACGAAAGTCATAAAAAGTTTCAATTACTTTGAGAATTGCTCTGACGTGAAACAGTCTGTGAATAACGTCTATATAACGTCCTGTAAGAGACTGAAACCTTTCTTGGGTTTAACTATACACGTTAGTTAAGTTCTACATTTATAATGCCTAAAACTCTAATGGTTGAGTGCCTCTTCATACTTGTGTGTTTCTTAATAAGAAATTCTAGTGCCAAATCAAAAATGTATGCCTAAATCTAAACCCCGGGTGCCCAAATAGCTATGTATTCAGCAAGACACATGTCTTCACCTTGCCTTAATTTTCAACACATGGCTTAGGGTGAAGTCATGCAAATTGTGTTCGGTTTAAAACACAAAAAGAATTTTTGTTTTGGGGAGATCATCTTCTTCTTGTTCTTTTTTTTCTTTCTCTTCTTCCTTCTCCCTGTTTGACAGAATTTGTTCGTGAATGTTCTTGGTGGAGATGAGAATACGTGAAGTGGTTGATGTTGTTAATGTTGGCATGTTAAAGGATTGATGGGGATTTCTTCTCCCTGTTTTCAATTTGGATTTTTTTTTTTGATTCTATTGCTTTTTTTTACTCAAATGGGCAAAGTGATTCCTATTAGTTGGGGGGTTTGTATGTGATACTAGATGCATGTTTGATTTGGTATTTTAATATAGATCCTTCCTTGAATTGAAACTGTTGAAAAACAGAAAATTAGGGTTCTTATGAAACTTGGGGCTTTCCCCCAAAATCTGTTTATAATGGTTAATGATTCAATTGGTTTGTGTAGTTTCACCACATGGATGTTGTATAAAGAGATTTGCTCACTTACTCTTTTTACTTGTAAATCCCTTTGCATCTATGGGAATAATTTTTTTGAATTGTTAGATAAGGATTAACTTATATTCTCTTGAAATAATATGTGGTTGTTTGTATAAAATCAATCTTGTAACTTCTGCTCATGTATTCCCTGGTCGGGTATTTAAATGGATGTACACTCTGCCTTTGTTAGTTGAGAATTTACCTTGTGTCCCGTATCAGTAGCTACAGTATTTATGATCGGTAGATGGATGAAGTAATAAGGAATGCAATTTACATTATATCCATCATTTATTGTTGTTGATACTTGAGTTCCAATGATTGTTTTACATGGAAACTTAGTCTACAGGATGAAGCCTTAGCATATGAATCCCGAATCTGTTTTTCTGACATTTAGAACATATGAACTGTTGGTACCATAAAATAAAATCCAGCCGTTAGAACTCAGTGAATTTTGGATATGTTATTCTTCAATATGTCAGGAAGAGTCGACTAAAATTTCAGGATGATCAGACTTGCGAAAATGGTAGAAACTGCTGCATTACAGGGAACGATAAATGGTAGAAACTGCTGCATTACAGGGAACGATACTACATAATTTGTACAGCGCCGGCAGAGGTTTGGGGATTAAAATGAGGTACCTAGACTACTTGAATTTCTCTGATTTTCTTATATGAGGAACCCGTATTTGTGATGATTAATCGGTAAAAATTTCAGAGCAAATGGATTATGGTAAGTACCCCAAGTAGATGACTTTCTACAGTTATGCCAATAGGAATTCATAATGTGCATTAAATTGTATGTGCAATGACTAGCCATTGTAGTATTTGTAGAATATTGAAACTGCAAATGGTGTATGGTTTATGCATGTATCATTGACAGTGATGGCAATGCAGTGATCATGTTAATTGTGCATACTTACTGTCTACTTGGACTGTACTTTACCCCATTGGTTGAAACCAAATAGCAAACAGTGAACATCAAGAATTCCATTATGGATCCTGTATTACATAAAACCAATTGTACAAGTTGGTATAATGAGTGATTACTTTAGTGTGTCCACTAAATGAGCCCGATGCTAATTAATTGGTGAAAGTATAGATTTTTGGTGCGCCAGCAGTGGAATTGTAGAACATTATGTTTTAGACTAAACATACAACACTCCAGTAGCATATGGATTTTTGGAGTTTTATCACTTCCATAGCGATATGACTATACGACATTTTCTTGCTGGTATTGTTGAGGCTCCAGTACACACCTCCATCTTGCCTTTCTTTTATATGTAGTGAGAGCTTGAGTTAGCCTTTGTATTTAGCCGAGTGTCGGTTCTCTGCGTACAACAATTATAGTAGTTTATATTCAAATTTATTTAAGTCATTGACAAAGCCTGAAGTTAATTTTGTTACATTTAGTCCCTATATGCTAGACAAGGGAAATAGATCAATGTGACGTTTACATTCGTTTTTGTTAATGGTTTTTGCTTCGGTTCTCATACGGAGCTTACCTCTTGTATGTGGTGTTTCAATGGTGCTTCTCATCAATGGCTTGAGGGTTACACACACGGTGTATATATTTGTTACGTCTTGTTAGTATGTCATTTTCAGAATTTTCGACTTGGTTTCAAAAACCACTCTCTTGATATTTATGGAATGATTCATTTTGGGTTCGTGAAGTGTTTGGCTTTGAAAATAAAAAGGAAAAAGGGAAATGAAATTATTTGTTTTAACTTCATAGTAGAACAACAATGGATTTTCAGCCAGTATTCACATAGAAATTATGTTGGGTGTGTTCACGCGCGGAGCTTTGCTATCATTTTCCCATCTGTTTCCTATTGTATCAAAACTTAAGATATTGTTTTGAGTTGACTGTCTTTTCTTTTTCTTTCTTAAATGGGAAAGTTAATAGGAAGTCTCTCTTGATTGACTTATGTTTTACAAGTATTCCCTCCATTTTGCATCAACAGGTAATGTCCTCTTAAGAACCAAAGCAAGATGTATTGCCTTTGAAGACAAAAATATTTATGTTGTCACCCTATCTGTTTGTGTTTGTTTGTTTGTGCTACCAATTGATTTTCATTCCTTAATAATTTCCCCTGGAGCCAAGTTTGGAATTGTTAGTGTAATTTGTATTTATCATAACTTGATTTTCTTATCAAGAAGTTGACAGTGTGGGAACTGTGGAATATCTTATTAGATGATAAAGTGCTAAATGGAGTCAGTTTACATGATAGTTGAAAAGAGATAGTTGCTATCGTGGGTAGTTCATACTATCTAAACCAAAAATGACGAACTACAGTCGTGCTTGATCCCTTCGAGAAACGGAGAGGGTACGTAGGCAGCCGCTATGCGGCTCAGCACAAATACGCAAGGTTGTTCATATCATCTGAAGTGTTGGCTGCTGCTTGACAGTTCATACCATCTATTCAGAGATGATTGCGGCCCTGGCAGATTATATAATGTTTGTTAGAGCTAGTTGCAGCATTGGTTGTTCATACTACCTAGTGAGAGATGATTACTACCATCCAAGGTAAATCATACCATCTGATGATTGTACAACCTATGAGACAAGAGATGGTTATTACCGGTCGAGGTAATTCATATCATCTGTCTCAGGTCGTGAGTTAAGCAGTGGTTTTTATCATACATGGTGATTCATATCATCTGAGAGGAGATGGTTGTTGTCGTTTAAAGGCAATTCATACCATCTAACGAGGGATGGTTACTGCAGGGCAGTTCATACCATCTATTAGGCCACAATTGGTGGCACCCCCATCACCGGTGGATAAACTATCTGGATTGTGAGATTGTTAAGCCTAAGTGGCAACCCTTGTCAGGCCCACTGGGGCACCCCACCGACGGGTGGCTACCTGGAAGACCATTGGCACTGGCCGATGGTGGTTGGTATCCAGAACTACCCCGACATTGGCACTGGCCATCCCTCACCCGTCTGATACGGTGTGTGCTGTCAGGCCCACTGGGGTACCCCACCACCTCGGTGGCTACCTGGAAGACCATTGGCACTGACCGGTGGTGGCTGGTATCCAGAACTACCCTGACAATTCTGATATATACATGACCCTTAAACGAGGTTTTTGTTCAGCAGAATCTCAGTCTCTGAACCTTGGTGTTTTGCTTGGAGATGATAGTCACTTATCACTTGCACAAGAGTTTGCCTGCTCAAAAAGTAGTTTGGCATGAATCGATGAACATTTGCTTGGTAAAATTGAATTGGTCTGAAATTTGAAATTCTTCTTTCTCGTGTGGTGTATCAGAGAGTCGGAGCTCTCCAAGCGGTTCCTAACCCGACCCGCAGGAAGCAAAAAATTTCTGGTCGACTACACGTCCTCTGAGAATGTCTCAATGATTGGAATGAGAGTTTAGATTACATAACCATGTATTCCTTAATCCGAAGTTTTCGAACTTTGTTGATTGAGAGAAACCGGAGGAATTGGCTCTGCCAAGTCCGCGAACTGACGGAAGTTCTCTTACCGAGAATTTCTGCTGGGATTTTCCAAAAACTCGTTTGCGTGTTTAGTCGCGAACCTAGTCCGCGAACTGGCGGAAGTCTCTTTGCCGAGATTTTTTGCTGAGTTTGGAAAACTCTGCCGGTTGCCTTAAGTCCGCGAACTTGTTTGTGAGCTTAAGTGGTTATGATCTAAAGATGTGCTCTGAACATGAAACTTAAATTACTAAAGAATGCTTTATGCAAACCGTGGCTATAAAGTTCATGAGACGATTCATCGAATCGAATCATCTTTGTTCCAATTGTGTCTTGTGTAATTACATAAGATCTCATAGCAATTGAACAACTCTCTAACTAGTTCATTTGAGTCAATTGAACTAGTTATGGTGAAGAAGAACAAGGTTAATATGAAATGCTTTCATGGTTGATCTTTTGGGTTACTATGTTGTTGTAGTTTTGAAAGTGGTAGTAAAAGTTCGTTGCTCGGACTTGTAAAGATTTAAAAATAAAAATATGTACACAATATTTGTCACAATGGGCGAGAGGTACTGGGACTAATGATTCGGCCAATTTTCATAACATAGGGCTCAATGATTTATTCTCAACAATAATCGCTCAAAACATAAATTATATGGACTCTTATTTTGCCAAAGTAGATTTTCAAAACATTGATTGTAAGTCCTAAGCATGATGTATCAAAACACCTAAGCCAAGCATACATCATCAAATTAAATAACAACCAATTAATTCAAATCATATTTCAATTTTAAATTAATGCAAAAGTCTTAAAAAGAATTAATGAAATTACCCCAAGTATGAAGTTTGGCCTCCTCCGTCGTCCCAGTGTTGGGTTTTAGCTCATCATAGTAAAAATGCTCTCAAAATAATTATTTATTGCTCAAAAAGTGGTTTACAAATGATGAAAAGGTGTAAAACAATTGAACAGAAAAATCGCAACAGAAATAATTGTTGCAAAGGCGTTGTTCAGCTGTTACAAGAAGAACGATAAATGGTAGCTGCTGTTGTACGACGAACTACGACCCACGAGTGTGCGTCTTAGACACTGTTGATAAACGACTGCTTCTGCGAGTCCGTTCTTCGTGTTCTTCATCTTCATCAATGGCAGCAGCAGCAGCAGAGAGAAATCATGGTTCTCGATTCTGCAGCATTCCTTCTCTCCTCCCAACTCTCGACCACCTCTCTAGTACTCCCAGAGAACATATTTATACACCTACAGCTCGTTGAATCTCCCTCAATTACTCCATATAATCTTCATTACTCGGTGTTTAAAGAAAATATCTTCCGAATATTTTCTTCTCTGAAATGATTCTCCACGCGTTATAAGCTGTATTTCTTTCCTTGTTTAACAACTACACACTCCTTCCTACTGCTCGGTACATCAATCATGCACTTAACACGCTAAAAATCTTCTCCAAATCACGTAATCCCGTGAACTGTTCTTATTATGCTCGTGCTGCCCTGATTTCTTCTTGTGAGTTATTTAGCCAAATTTGATCGATCTAAAGACACATAACCTTCCTTTCTAGCCCATAAGAAGATACCCAATGAGTTTCAGCCATTGAATCGGCCTGCCACTACTTCATTTCTTCGATCGAAAATTCTCCTGTGCTGTGAACATTTTTCCCGCCAAAATCGATATTCAAATGAAGAAGAGGGGCGTCCCCCTATCCTGTCTTGGTGTCCCCTTAGTAATTTGGGCAGAAATAGTAATTCTTGGGTTGAAATAGTAATTTTTCTGGTTTCCTCCGGGACATTTCTGGGACGTTTCCGGTACATTTCTGGGGCGCCTCCAGGACATTTCTCCGGGGTGTAAATCATCACTTTTTGAGCAACTCTTTCCATACAAGGGTATTTTATCCAAAAACACCTAAACAAACATAAAAACACCATAATGAGAACAAATGGGTACTAATAAAATACATAAAAGAGATCAAAATAGACACACAAATGCGTCTATCATATGTTGAACCAACACACACGTACACGTTTGGGAACGGTTTTCACAAACCCAGTAAACGTATATCTCAAGTGTGTGTGACAAGCTAAGTTTCGATCTAACGGTTGAGAAATATTAGCTTGAATCTAAATCAGGTTTTCATCTAACGATGAATATTGATTGCTTTATAACTAAGGCAAAACCCTGATTTGAAGACTATATATAGGAGACATCTAGCATTGGGAAAAACTAATCCCCACACGTCTGTGTGATACTAGTGCGCTCGCTAGAGTCGATTCTCCTCTAAACTTTGGTTTTCTTCTCTAAAACCAGGTTAACGACTTAAATACTTCATTGGGATTGTGAAGCCAGACCGATACTACTTTTATCGTAGTTGTATGATCTGATCCTGCATCTTCTATCGTACGAGTACAATCTTTGATTGGCTTAAGATCGTGAGAGTTCTCCGATAGGCAAGATAAAGAAGTCATAAACATCTTCGTCTCACTGTTTGTGATTCCTCGACAAACCGCTTGTGTAGTCAAGAAGGATTGTTGAGAGGTGATTGATTAATCTAGGTTGTTCTTCGGGAATATAAGACCGGATTATCAATTGGTTCTTGTTCACCTTGATTTTATATCTTAAGAAAGAACAAAACCTAGGGTTTTTCTGTGGGAAACAGATTTATCCTTTGATAGACTTTTCTGTGTGAGACAGATTTGTTTATTATCAAGTCTGCGATTTTGGGTTGCAACAACTCTTAGTTGTGGGTGAGATCAGCTAAGGGAATCAAGTGCGCAGTATCCTGCTGGGATCAGAGGCGTAGGAGTACAATTGTATCTTGAATTAGTGGGAGACTGATTGGGGTTCAACTATAGTCCAGTCCGAAGTTAGCTTGGAGTAGGCTAGTGTCTGTAGCGGCTTAATACAGTGTGTATTTAATCTGGACTAGGTCCCGGGATTTTTCTGCATTTGTGGTTTCCTCGTTAACAAAACTTCTGGTGTCTGTGTTATTTATTTTCCGCATTATATTTTATATAATTGAAATAATACAGGTTGTGCGTTAAGATCATTAATTGGAAATCCAACCTTTGGTTGTTGATTGATATTCATTGATCCTTGAATATTGTACCGTCCAAGTTATTCCTTGTGTTTGATTAAAGACTCGCTATTGTTTTAGCTTGAGTAAATCAAAACAAGTGAGAGATATTGACTCATTGAGATACTTTAATCTAGATTGAGTCTGACTGTATAGTTGATTCTCTAGCAAAGTATTTCGGAGTTAGTCCATACAGATTGCTAAGCGAAATATTGGGTGGTGTTGTTAGACCCCCGGTTTTTCACAGTGGTGCCACTCGCAGCCGAGACACCCATACATCGAGTGGAAATCCCTCGTGAAGCGCAATGTCTAGGGTGCAATACAATATCACACTCGGCAATCGTAGCCCCCACATCTGGAGAAATATTACAGGACGAATTCACAAATGCAACTTCGCGGGTGATGAAGTCTACACTGTCGCTGGAGAGCCCCCGATAGAGGAGTGGATGAAATTACCTATCAGTTTCTCATCCTCGGAAGCACCAGATGGAGGGTGAAACCACAATGACCCACTAGTGGTCACGATGGCCATTGCACTTCCCGAGCATGAAGGCGAAGAAGAGAGACCAAAGGTATTGCCTTGGGAAATGCCCAAAATCCTAATTGACGGAGGTAGTTCTGTTGAGATCCTGTTTTATGAAACGTTCAAACAGGTGGGTCTTAGGGACGAATGTCTAATACCCTCTACCTATAACATATTTGGCTTTAACGGCTCCACAACTCGCCCCAAAGGCGAAGTGACATTAGAAATCCGGGTGGGAACAATCCACACCCTAACAACCTTCTGTGTGGTAGATGTATTATCACCTTACACATCTATTGTCGGGAGATCCTGGGTCTACGAGATCAAAGGAGTAGCCTCGACCTACCATCAAAGGCTAAGGTTCCCTACGCCTAACGGAGTAGCGGAAATCATTGGAGACTCTGAAAAAGAAAAACACTACTATGAGATAGATGTTCGGAACGGCGAAAACAAAGTAAATTCTGCAAGAGCGAAAAAGAAGCGAGCCAAGAATGCTAAAAACCAGGCCGATATTGATGCTTGCATATCCATGAAGAATGAGGCAAGGCGATCAAACAGTAAGCCAGTTCGGGACAACGTCCCTACCTCGGATACGCCCATGGGGCCCATACACAACCTCTACGATATTGGGGAACTCAAATCCAATTTCTCGTCCTCGGAGCCGACGAAAGAAATAAACATCATAACACCCGAAAATCCGGGTATGGTGAGAATAGGAACTCTCCTCGATAAGGAGGAAGAAGAAAATTTAATACAAGTATTACGGGAATATTCCGATGTCTTCGCATGGCGGATTGAGGACATGCCCGGAATAGACCCGGAAGTCTGTTGTCACCACCTAATGATCAACCCAAAGCACAAGCCCGTGCAGCAAAAAATGCGAAAGGTGGCACCAGAATACCACGAAGCTATCCAAAAGGAGCTAAAGATAATGGAGGCATCAGGGGTGATACGAGAAGTACAGTATCCAGTATGGATATCTAACATGGTAATTGTACCTAAGAAAAATGGAGGGGTAAGGATCTGCATTGACTTCAGCGACCTTAACAAAGCTTGTCCAAAAGACAGCTTCCCACTCCCTACCATCGATCAGCTCGTGGAGGCAACATCTGGATACGGGTTGCTATCCCTCATGGACGGATACTCGGGCTACAACCAGATCCCCCTCGTCGAGGAGGACCAGGAGAATACCACCTTTTTCACCCCCAGGGGTCTATACTGTTGTACCAAAATGCAATTTGGGTTAAAAAACACAGGCGCCACATACCAAAGAATGGTGGAAAAATGTTTGACGGTTGGATACATAAAACCTTAGAAGTATATGTGGACGATATGTTTGTCAAGAGCAAGCTCCCACAAGACCATGCCAACGATCTAAGGGAGATCTTCGAACAAATGAGGAAATTTAACATGAAAATCAATCCTGCAAAATGTTCCTTTGGAGTAACCTCGGGAAAGTTCCTAGGATACTTGGTCACCAAGCGCGGAATCGAGGTAGATCCCAAAAAGGTGTGTGCTATACTAGAAATGCCTTCCCCTGCGACAGTCAAAGACGTGCAGAGATTAAATGGTCGACTAGCAGCCTGGGGAAGATTCATTGCTAGATCGTCCGATAAATGTAAAGACTTCTTCAATACTCTGAAAAAGAGCGAAATTTTTTCATGGAATAGTGACTGCGAAGAAGCCTTTCAAAAGATCAAAGAACATTTTGCAGCCTTCGCTAGTACAAAAATGGCCTTTAGCCACGCCAGATATAAATTTTCCTGTCACGCCTTTTTGGTTTTGGCATGTCTATAGAGTATACTTCTACCCTATAGACACGCCATGTTCAATGGGCGTGTTAATAAAAGTGCTTTCAGCCACGCCAAGGCTAGTAGCGTGTCAAAATATTAACCGTTTAGTCACGTTAACTTTAAATTTTTGATTGGGCGTGTTTATAGACCAGTCTATGGCCACACTAGGTAGTTGTGGAGTGTCCAAAAGGTTAGTCACGCCATTTAAGGTGTGGTTTTAAAGTTGGTTCATTAGACACGACAGTATATGCGTGTCCATAGTGTACGCTTGATTGACACGCCAGTATATGCGTGTCCATAGTGTATGATTTATAGACACGCCAGTATATGCGTGTCCATAGTGTACGATTGATTGACATGCCAATATATGCGTGTCCATAGTATACGATTTATAGACACGCCAGTATATGCGTGTCCATAGTGTACGATTTATAGACACGCCAGTATATGCGTGTTTTTAATGTACGATTTAAAGACACGCCAAATTCAAAGTGTGGACAAAAAGTTCCTTTTTTGGACACGCTATTATATGTGTGTCCATAGTGTGCGCTCTATAGACACACTGGTTTTATAGTGTGGCTAAAAAAGTTCGTTTTGAAAAGTTAATAAAAAGCTTTTGCCCATATTCGAACGCATGACCTCGAAAGAGTTAGGCAATGTATCAATCCACCAAGCTTCCCATCTTTAGATGTATAAAATTAGTGTTCTGAAAAAACTAAACTGGTTCAACTGATCCACATTTTAGTGCTTTAAATGCTTAAACTATTTAGGTTTTAGGTCTCTTGAGCTCTGCTCCGTCACGGTGACGTATAATAAATTCTCCAGATGCAATTCAACTTCAATCCCTGTAAACTCAAGCTCAAATCAATCACCTACATTCACCTAATACTCATCGGAATTTTTGAACTCTTCACATCAATTCTTATCTCTGCATACCAATACTCTCCTCTAGCTATAAAGATATTGGAACCAGAAATACTAGCAAATTTGTAAACGGAGCTAACTACCATCAAATCAACACAAGACACATCTCAAATACCAAGAAAACCACCAGTTTTTACAAGAACATTACCAGTTTGATTACACACAAAGGAAACAGAATCAAGCAAAATAGCAAATCTAAAAACACCGAAAATCCTGCAATTTCTTTACAGACCCTTTGTACATCTGAAAATCAAGGTCGTAACCATTCACTTCTTGCTGCCATACAAAATCAGATTACCGCAGCAACTCCACAAGTCATTACCACAGCAACTCCACAAATTGCTTCTCAGTACAAACTTCATCCATCTTCAAAGTTTCATACCCATACTATGATTCATAAAAAAAGTAATCCAAACACAACACAAGAAAAGCACCACAAAAGATCTTACCACCAGATGTCAGATATCGAAACCCCATTCTCCAGACACTTCTTTAGTGACTTCAAATACCATCAGTTTCCTCACAAATTTTCACAAAGATGCACAAGAATATCAAAACATCCTAGTTCTATAGGAATTAATGGTACTATAGGGATGATTGATCTGAATCTGCATCAGATTCCTCCTCACTCTCATAGTCCAATTCATCGAACATGTAGTAAGGAGCGGTTCCATAATCTTCATCAGAAGTGGTGTAAGGACCCTAGAGATCTTCATCCTCATCTTCCTCCTCTGCACCTCCAATGTTATATCTCCAACATCACTACAAAGCACTGGAGAATCAGAGATTACAGTATTTCCATCAACATATAAACTCTCTATTTCTTCCCCATATGAATCAATATTTAATGGCCCCGACATTGTCTTTGCAAATTTCCGGGGATTGTAGGTCTTCCGTGCCAGATACTGCTTATACTGGTTCTCTTCATATTCCTGCCTTTTCTTCTTCTTTTCCTCCAAGCTTCTTGTCTTCCTCTTCTATGAACTGTTACTACCTTCACAATATTCCTCCTTACACAAATCCTTCGTCTCTTCATATTTAAACTATTGATTCAAAAGAAATTTCAAATTTTATTAATATATGAGGTTTCTTACAAGGTGTAATCCCACTTAAACATAAGAAACCGAAAAGATAAATAAAAACCGATCGTAAACATAAGAATGCCAACACTGAAAAAATATCCAAAATAAGGTATAAACTCATCGTAAACATAAGAATGCCAACAGTAAAAAAATATCCAAAATAAGGTATAAACTCGTTGTTTACAGAATCCGAACATGTTCAAGTGTCATCCAAGCCCCGTAAATCATTAGAACATGTACTTCTCAAGATTACAGTTATCAAGTTCCAGGTGTTTATCAGACGTTTGAATCAATAATTAAAAAGGGACAGCGAGTTCAACAGTTGGACGAGAAGTACTTCTGACACCAAAATCCATAGCAATTCCTGGAAGCACAACCCAAACCAAGTAAACAAAAAACTAAAATGAAGAAAACTGCACACAAATATTCTCAAAACATAAGAATAAGATTATGTGTAAAGCATACAACACATATTTTGCAAAATGCAGAATGATTCCCATCAACCTCGTCCTAAAAAACCGAGGTAACAGCTGAAAGGAATTTTTTCACTCCTCAAATAATAAGATCACAAAATAAAATCCATATAACTAAAACAAAACTTTTATCAAATCTGAATGAGTATTAGAGTTCAAAAGAAGAATATGTCATGCATAATCAAACTTAGAAATGGTATTCGATGAGGACTGTGGTCAATAAAGTAATATCGCATGAATAAATTTCATCTGAAGGACCAGTTTCTAGTGCTTTAGCAGCTGCGACGTTATAAGGAAGCACTCAACCAGAACTCTCATATTCATCCATATTATCAACTTGTTTCGATTTTCTAGTTTGTGAAATACATCTCGTTGTGGGGAATTGAACTACAGTGCAACAAAATGAAGATCTGGGACAAAAACAATCTGGAAACTAGCCACAGGACGAAGAGAATTGTGCAAAGACGACAACTCTTATGCCTAATTATGGTTTTTGGATTGAACTAAGAACGTCACAGCAACTACAACCATGAAAGTCAAAACTTAACTACATAAAGTTTGGAATATAGAGTTCGAGACAATTCTGTCCTGATTGGCTAATCCTATTGTTCTATTTTTGTAATTGTCATGCCGATATTTTATAACAACAAATTTTTTCTATAAGAATACTATAATAATGAGTAAGCACTACATCATAATTCCAACTCCAATATTAAAACCAGTCGACAAGTTCACACATCAGTGACAAAACCACAACTATCACCTTTAGTAACAACAGATTGATGACCATGATGGTGGAATGGGTGAACAAAATTACTAGAGACCATTCAAACATCGTGATAGTTTCATGAAAAAGAAAGCGAAAAGTTGATAAAGATTCTACCAAGCAAGCATGAGATGCTGAGATGCAAAGAAATGTCTTCATCTAAGAGCAGTAACAGTGAAAGTGTGTTGAATAGGTATAAAGAACCTGCAATATGAAAACAAGATGCTACAAAATCAACATAGTCAAGAAAGATGCCACAAAGTTAAAAAAAAAAATACTCACAAAAGTGATGCTACAAAATCAACATAGTCAAGAAAGATGCCACAAAGTAAAAAAGAAATACTCACAAAAGTGATTTATAAAAATAGGTGAACTATATACAGAGTTACAAAATTTTAAAAAATAGTTGAGCTATATACCTCAATCGTGAGAACCTCCCGGACAAGCCTCAGAATCAATCCGAGAGAAAAGTTCATTACTTCTTCTAACCATCAACCTAATTTACAAACTTTAGTCCTTGAGTAACAAGTGCATCTCGAGCTCAATGTTCAGTAACACCGAGAAATGTTAAGAGTCTCAAGATCTAGTAGATAACTGTCTTTCCATTTAATTTATCCAAAATAAAATCGAGCTAGAATCAACACCCAAGTGCAGTTCACAACATTTAACAGATTTGTTATCCTATTTCGATATTGATACTTCGAACGCTTCAATTGCAGAAACATGGCTAAGTATAGCAGAAAAAAGGGCCTCAAAACAGCTGGAGTTAGGCACTTGCCTTAAGGTTCAAGTATGCAATATGATGCTACAAGTATCTCAAACTAGGACTATGGGCATAAATACCTTATTCGTAGCAGCAATATCTGGAACAACCACATGGAATTTTCACCAATAAGCAGGAGCCAAGGTTGCAATACTAACTGCAGTTTAATTACTGGCAATAGCAAATCCCTTAGGGGCAACTCCTCCTCGCACAAGTTCTGCAGAATCAAGAACCTGTGATAAAATTTAAACTCATGAAGTGAAAACTACGAAGAATCAAGTGTTACCTTTTTTAAAAATTATAAAATGAACTAAAATGTTCCTTGAAATTGCATCAAATGAAATCAAAGTATTAATACTTCTGGTTTGGATGCAAAAAAAAAAAAGAAGAGAAAAACTCCACCATGGTGTGGCAAAGTATTCAGTTAGTGTTCATATTCAGATTCTGCATTGTAGGAGATGAGAGAAGTATTTGTACTTGGAATGACAACTACATTCAAGGAAGACAGTCACGTCCTTCACCAAATGTGATGTTAGATGAAGCAATAAATTATAATCAAGTCACTGACCTGATAGACCAAGAAACAATATCATTACCATCTTGAGGAAGAATATTCAGTTATTTTTAGATAAGATATTTCAGCATAAGAAAATCCATGTTAAGAGGCATTTATGCAAGTAACATTAAAATTATTTCACCGATTGCTGCAAATACTGGTGAAAAAGCCTGAGAATGTTTGTTGGAGACGTGTTTGATGTTCTGTGTGATAACGAAATTGACCTGCAATAAAAACCCCATGTTACAAGACAATCTTGTATCAAATGCCAAACAAAAGATATTGAAAGTAGATGTACCTAAAGCAGAAGAGGTATTTATACGAGTACTTGGTAAGTTGAGTGGCGGACTACAACTTTGCTCCAAATTTTTTACCCGTGCGGCGAATGGCGACTCTTTTAATTAACAGTCTTTAACAGTATACGCCACTCATCTACACGAAAAACAAACAATTATAGGTCGAATACAAAGAACTGAAGATAATGATCAGTATATTAAGAATCAAATCTTCACAATTGAAACACAACATTTACCCATTTCTCACACCAATTACTCCCAAATTCCCTCAAATTTTCACCACAAACGATCATTTCCTTAATATAATATGATAGCAATGTAAAGATATATGTTTTTTTTAGTGCAGAAACTTAAAACTACCATATTAACATGGCCTTTCAATCAAATAGATTTTGATCAAACGTGTTAACGAAAACATTGTTTGATGAGAGAAAGAAGTTAAAGCTAGGATTTTAACTGAAAAAAAGAAAAAAAAACCATGGATTTTTTTTAAAAGGATGCGATAAATATAAAGGGATGAGGGGAAGATACTTACAGACGATTGAAGAAGAAGATGAGATATTTGATGTTCTGTAGAAGAAACAAGCTTCGAATGGAGATATCGTATCAGTTCTACAAACCAAAAGAAATAAAACCTCACTTAATCTTGGACATAAAACACTTTGATATATGCATTTAACCTCAATAGAATACAGTCAAAAAATAAATAAAAAGTGATAAAACTAAATCATGAAGATTCCAACTCAGTAGCAACCTTACCAAACTAACAAAAACGCATCAATTGAGAAACAGAAACCATGCCCAACTTCCAAATCTAACCAGACAATATCCATAAGCATTTCTGCAGAATAGTCTGATTAAGAAAATCTTTATAGTGTAATTCTGTTTCGTTGGGACAATTCATCAAGCAACTGGTGCACAAACAAGTTAAATTATTCATTCTCTATAAATCAATACCAAAAAAACCGTACTGCTGTATGATGCTCATCTGATGTGATACCAAAATCCATAGAAAATCTTATCAAATGTTTCTTTAGCCTGAAATATAAATTAGGGAAAAAAATGATTATAAGAGCAGAAAAATCATATGATCAGGGAAGGACAATAGTTATAATGAGAGTTGCAAATTAGATCTACGGTAAAATCTAAAAATAATCTTAAACTGGAATTAAACGAAATCTTAATAATATCCATAATTTCTCAGATAAAATAGGGAAGAAGATGGAATTTCATTACTCGAAGAAGAACACGAGAACCAGGTGAATTTTTCAGAAGAGAATGATATAAATCTTCATGAGAGCAAATCAGCAAATGATTAATTTTTTATGAAAGTAAATAATTTTTCATGGGGAAGATATATTCATAATCATCAGAATAGCTTCACAAGCCTTTCTGGTTTTCTTTTTGTTTGGTGTTTTAGGTTTTAGTAAAAAACGGGTATAATAAGAAAAGAATCCCCTAGACGTGGTCAATCTAAAATATGGGAGAAAAATATGCTAGGGGAGAATGTTGGTTTTCCGAGGTGAAAAAATGGTTCAATTCAAGAAATGTTAAAATATGTGGAGGGGATTTTGATTTTTCGTGAAATTTTTGGTGGGAATTAAGGGCGCCATATTAATGTTTTTCAATTTTGGGAAATTTTGAATTTTTACTTTTATATTGGAGAGATTTGTGAACCTGACCAGAAATCCAAGTAAGGAAAATAATTATTCAACATTAATTGGAATTTTGTTGGCGGGGTAAATTTATAAGTGGGTTTTGCTGGTATTTTCCTTATTTAGATAATATTTCCTTATATAGAGTATATTTAATACTAGTATTTCAGAAATTAAATAAAATAACAAGATTTTTGTCTCAACAATGAATATATGTTGTTACAATATCAGCATTTTTTCGGGAAAATAAATGTGTTACATCTTCATGTTCCATCAAGATTATATAAAATCCATATTTCCATCTCAATTAAAAATTGAACGTACATTTATTTTCCTTTCGGTATCAGTTTAAATTTCTTTTTCTAAAACAAATACTATTATTTATTTATTTTGGTACTATTTGAAAATAAAGTGTTAAAAAAAATGTTCGAGTGAGCATGATCCGGTTAAATTGGATATTATTTGTGGAGAATAATTGAAGGTGAAAACGATCTATTGAAAATGAGTAACATTCAAATGGATGGAATTGTGCATAATTAGTGAAAGTGCGTATGAAATAGTTAAATTGTGTAAAAATTGATGTTTATCGGAGGCAATAGGTGGATAATTAGTTGAATTGAGTATGATATAGTAAAATTGTGTAAACTTGGATACGATTTTTGGATGACTAGCATAGTTGAGTATGATCTAGCAAAGTTGAGTAAACTTGGATGCAATTTGTGGCTAGTTAATGAAAGCGAGTATAACTAGTTGAGTTGAATATGATCCAACGATATAAAGTAAACTTAAATATATAATTTACGAATAACTATTAGAGTAGAGTATGGTCTATTAAAATTGAGTAAACTTGGATGCAGGATAATTAGTGAAATCGAGTATGATCTAGTGAAACTGAGAAAGTGAGTATTAAAAATGAGTAAACTTGGAAGTAATTTTAGGATAGTTAGTGAAAGTGAGTATGATCTAGTAATATTGAGTAAAATTATACTTAATTCGATGCAATAGGTGAACAATTATTAAAAGTGATTATGATCTAGTGAAGTTGAGAAAAATGGACTCAACTAGATGTAGTTGGTGCACAATTGTTGAAAGTGAATATATGATACAGTAAAATGGTGTAAAATTGGATGCAATTGGTTGATCATTGGTGAAAGTGAATATGATCTAGTGAAATTGAGTAAAATATGATTCAATTAAATGCAATTGGGTAACTATTAGAGTTTACCACGATCTTGTAATAAAAATAGTAAACTTGGAAGTAATTTTAGGATAATTAGTGAATATGGGTATGATCTAGTGATATTGAGTAAAATTACACTTTGTTCGATACAATAGGTGAATAATCTTTAAAAGTGATTATGATTCAATTAAATGCAACTAATGGGTAACCAGTAGTGTTGAACACGATCTTGTAATAAAAATAGTAAACTCGGAGGCAGTTTTAAGATAGTTTTTGAATATAATGCATATTTTCATCTCAATCAAAATTTAAACGTGCATTTATTTTCCTTTCGGTATTTGAGGTAATAAATATGACTAGTAGAGTTGAGTATGATTTAGTAAAATTGAGTAAGCTTGAATATAATTTTTGGATAATTGGTACAATTGAGTATGATCTAATAAAATTGAGTAAACTTGGATAGAATTTGTGGATAATTAGTGAAAACCATTATGATCAAGCGAAATTGAGTAAAATTGGACAAAAGTTGACACTATTGGTGAATAATTGTTGAAAGTGATTATGATCTAGTGAGATTAGTTGGATGTAATTGGTGAAAGTGATTATGATCCAGTTAAATGGAATAAAATAAATTGGATTCAATTGGTGGATAACTAGTAGAGTTGAGCATGATCTAGTAAAATTGAGTAAACTTGGAATTAATTTTAGGATAACTTGGGCAAGTGAGTATGATCTAGTGATATTGAGAATATTAGACTCGGTTTAATATAATAAGTGAATAATTGCTGAAGTAAGTATGATTTAGTGAGATTGGAAAAAAAAAAACAAAAACAAATTGGACTCAATTGTAGGGAATGAGTATGATTTAGTGAAACTGAGCAAAATTAGATATAGTTGGTTGATCATCGGTGAAAGTGAATATGATCTAGTGAAATTGTGTAAAACTGAATTCAATTGGATGCAATTGGTGTATAACTAGTACAGTTGAGTATGATCTGGTAAATTTGAGTAAACTTGGATGTAGTTTTTAAGATACTTAGTGAAAAGGAGATGGTCCAAGTACACCACCAATTTTTTTTGTTCGACAACCTGTATGGACAAAACCTAACACAATCGCAAGTAAATAGAAATTATATATCCTTGAACTATTCAGTTGCGGTCGTGCTCATTGCTGATTCTGTTAGCTGACGTCTTTTACAACCTAAGAGTTGCTTCAACCAAAGTGAAGAATTTTGGTACCAATATGCTTCGAACAAACAACCTATTTGATTTACCTTTTGATATTTTGATCTATGTACGGTAATATGTTTGCAATACACATAGTCCATCAAACCTCACGAAATAGGAAAACTTACACTTAGTTAGCTTAGAAGCCTGGATTACTAACCACCTCTCAATAAGAATCCAAACAAATCGAAGAAGAATTTAGATATCTATCTTGAGGAATCACAAAGTTTGATACGAAGAGAACTTTGTGATTTCTATTTATCTCGTTCCTGATACGAGATAACAAGAACCTCGAAAATCAATAAGAACAAGATCATGATATACAAACTATAAGGTAAAAGATAATTATACCTAGTTTCAGGAATCCGAAAATGAAGTTTTTAAGTCTCAACCTAAATATGTTTTTCAGAAGAAACCTAAGTTCACAGAGGACGACTCTAGCAAGCAAATGGGACACAGAAATGGCAGATTTGAATTCAATCAAACATTTTCTCGCTCTAGATTAAATTCTTATTAGGAAATGAAATTCTTAGCAGGAATTCATGTAATCATATGAATATATTTTTTTAAAATTACCCACAGGAATACACCATGCTCCAAATTTATACACAACACTCCTAAAATATCTACCATTCAAATATGACTAAACTTCAAAGTAAGATTCATTGTCGAAACATTATGTTAAAAACTGGAGCGGCTACGATGTGTCCCGATCACATTGTTTGAGTATGTGGCCCATCTTATTTGTTTGACACGTCTTGAAAAGTGTTAGTTTTATTGTTATTTCGGGGATTTAGAGGGGGCTATTTTTGAGGGAACCAATTTCTCATGTCTTTTTTATCAAAACTAGTGACAAAACCCCTAGGTGAACAAACTAGTGATAAGAAAAAACCGGTCATTTTATTTTTAACAAATAAAAACCGTTTCAAACAAAACTGGGACAAAAACCCCAATTCAAATAAAAATTTTAAAATTCAGTTTTTATTTGATTTCTAAATTCCAAAATTAACCTTCCGCATATAAAAACACTTTCAAAGGAAAGTTTGGCGGAAACAAGAAAGAAAAAAATTTCCTCTCTGAACCGAACATATCAGATGAAAGTGTGATTCTTCTTTCCTAGTTTTCTTCGTTTTTTTCGTTTCAATTCAAAGATTCGTCATCATCTTCTCCCAATTTCAATTCAAAAATTGAGAGAGCAATTTTAGGTTTGTTTGATTGAAGAACCGGAGGAGAAGCTACAAGTTTTGAGATCTGTTTATTCGAGATACGTAGAAGAATCCAATTCAGTTGTTCGAAGAAGAGAAGATAAACGTAGTTGTTCGAAGAAGAGAAGAATCCAATTCGTTATTTGAGATCTGGTTGCAATTCAGTTTAGCTGAAATCATATTTCCGCTTTTCAAGTTGAAATTGAATCTCGAATTGAAGAATCCAGCTGAACAATCAATCAACTTCGTGTTGATCATCTTCGTCTTCATATCAATCTTCGTCTTCAAAGAATCAATCAACTTTTCAGGTATTCAATTCTCTTTTTTGTGTTGATTTTTGATTTTGTTTGTGTGAATTTGCTAGTCACTCTTGTCGAATAAACTGAATTGATGTTAGCATATGTTTTTTATGTTTGTGTTGATGTTCTTATGAAGGATTCCATCTCTTTGGAACTGTTTTTCAAAAAAAAAAAATTGTTGTTGGTATTCACATCTGGTGAAACTGTTTTTGGTTTCATCATTTTGTTTTGTAGATTATGGATTCTGTTCTCGCACTTGTATGTCACAAAGAAGATTGTTTAACTCTTCGTATTGGCCTCCAAGAGTCTTTTGCTAATTTGAAGACTAGTATATGCTCAAGTTGGTGTGAATTTTCTCCTCCTTCTATGGAAATTTTTCACATGGTTGATGATCAGCAAAAGGTCATTCATTCTGATTTTGATCTTCAATGTTTGGCTCTATTTAGTATGTATAATAAAGAATGGATTATGGAGTTACTCGTTAGTCATAAAACTGAGATTTCTGGTTCAATAAGTTCAGGAATTATAGCTTTTGATGACCAGCCACAAAGTTCTGGAATTATACCTTTTGAGAAGCCACAGATTGATTATGATGTTCCAGATAAAATTAAGGAACCGTTGAAGTCTGCTCACTGGTTACATCTCTTTCAAGGAGTTGAACAGTTGTTTCCGGGAGGTGTTGAACAAGTTCGTTGTGATTTACAGAAGTATCATGCAGCAGCTGGTTATGAATACATGGTATATAGGAATGAGAAGTTGAGGATTGGTGCACGTTGTGCTAATAAGAACAAAGAGGAGAAATGTGACTGGCATTTATATGCTGTGTCTGTTGATGGTGTTGTAGGAAGTCCTTTTATTATCAAGGAACTAAATAATCAGCATACTTGTGTTGGTGGATTTGTTAACATGCCACGGATATCGAAGAAACTAGTTAGTAGCTTGATTATTGATGAAATTAAACAGGATCCTAATAAGAAAACTAAGCATATTATGGAATCTTTTACGAGAGACTTCGGCTTTGACATTAGTCGTTATTATGCATACGCAGGTAAGAAGCATGCACTGAATACTTCATGGGGAGAGAACGAGAAATCTTTTATGTTCTTGAACTGGTATAAAAACAAGTTGATTGAAACCAATCCTGGTTCTCACGTGGTTTTGGAAGTTGAAGAAGGGACCCATAAATTTTAGAGGATGTTTATATGTTTTGAAGCTTGTAGTCATGGATTCAATTTCTGTCGTCCTGTATTATTCGTTGATGCGGCTCACTTGAAAAGCAAGTACCTTGGTCATATGATGGCATCAACAGGTCTAACCGGAAATGATGGTAAGGTTTTTATCATTTTTTTATGTTGGTTTCATCATTTTTTATGTTTGGTTTTCATCCCATCTTATGCTTGTGTTATGCTTTCTGTTCATGTTACAGAAATCTTCCCTCTTGCTTATGGTGTGGTTTCATCGGAGAATGAAGCGAACTGGAAATGGTTTTTGGATAATTTGAAGAAAGTCCTTTCTCCTTTGCGACCAAAGCTTACTTTTGTGAGTGATCGAGGTATTTGGTAACACAAATTCCTATTGTTTTTCCTGAGGCTTTTCATGGTTGGTGCTACTGGCATATGGAATGCAATATCAATACATGCTTACCAAAGAGTTGCAAAGTTTATAACAAATATGTATTGGGACTGTTTAAGAAATGTGCGTATGCTTCTACTCATAAAGAATTTTCAGAGAATTGGGATAAGTTGAGGAAGGTTCAAAATCAGAAGTTACAAGACTATCTAAGTAGAGCTCCTCTTGATAAATGGGCAAGTTTTTTCTTCAAGGGTCGACGATATGGTAGGTTGTGTTCAAATATTGCTGAGAGTTTCAATGGTTCGGTCGTTGAAGAGAGAGAGAATCCTATAGCCATCATGGTTGATGAGATCAGGGTGAAGCTAATGGACCAAATGTGTAAACGTCGTGAGGACTCTGCTAACTTAATGAAATGGCGTCAAACTCTATGTCCAGAATATGAAGCTCTACTCCACGACAACAAGATGCATGGATGTAACTACCAAGTCACCAAGTCGTCGGAATATGTGTTTGAAGTTCATGCTTCATTAACACAGACTGTCGATTTGAAAAGAAGAACATGTTCTTGCAACCGTTGGCGTATTGACGGTTTCCCGTGTGCCCATGCTGTCCGTTGCATCATGGTGAATGGAGAAGATCCTTACAATTATGTTGAGCACTATTTTACAGTAAAGTTCTACCGAGAATCGTATAAACATGCAATCAATCCTGTTCCCACAGTCGAAAAGCCCGTGACAGTGTCGCCGAAATCGATGGTTTTTGGTCCGAATAATGGACCACAACCAGGACGTCCATCGAAGAAGAAGAGGATTCCTAATACAGGTTCAGTTGCCAATAAGAAGATGAGAACCTGTGGTTCCTGCAATGTTTTGACCACCCATAATAAACGGACATGCCCTTCTCGTCAGATTTCATGAGAACTTGGGGTCATTTCGACTAGACTACAATATGTGGTTCCTGCAAGTCATCGAATTTTACTCTTAGTTTCGTTTGCTAGACTACAATATGTGTTTCATTTACTATTTCATATTTTTTGTTTTAGAAGTTAATATGCTGCAGGTGTTTTCATTTTATATTTTGACTAAGAATAATAATTTTGATTAAGTTTAAGTTTTTCAGAATTTTTACAGGCCTTTATAGTTTGGTGTAACCGAATCAGGTTTCATCATTTTTTTGATGAAACCACAAAGGGTTTCATCATTTTTTTGATGAAACCAGAAAGGGTTTTATCTTATTTTTGGTGGAACCATTGTTTTACTGTCACTTTTTCTTCTATATTTTTTGACAACACAGTAGATGATGTTTTGTCTACTGTTTATTGGTGCCGCAAATATATGACACATCATTTATGGATAGTTTTTATAAAAATGAGACATCATATTTTGTAGACATAAGCTTTTAAGGAAATACAACTGAAATAGCACGAAATCGTTTTTTATATAAACTGTAACCATTTCACAAGTACATTAAACTTCAACTAAAACTTGAATCTGCAAGGAGAACTGTATGTCAAGGAGTATCATCATTACAATAACCATTTCAAAAGTAATTTAAAATTCAACTAAAACTGAATGTTCAATAGGACTGGCACGACATGCGAGTATTATTCTATATTGTCAAGGAGTATCTTCAACGCCAACTTTGGTCTCATATTATGCACCTTTTCTCGTATATCATCTGTAGACATGTTTCCTTTCAAGAGGCTCTTCATGTAATAGCAAACATGCAGGCCACAATCGTTCCTGAAAAACCAAAACAATGTCTCAATTGTTACAAAGTGACTAGCTGAGAGTGTTCTGATATTAGTATCTATATGTAAAGCATTCGGTTACAAGTGATGTAATGATTTCAAGCATATGCATATGTGAAATATAAACTTCCAAACATAACTTACCCTATTTGTTCACAACATGTAGGGTTGTGCAAAGAGTATGTTGTTGGCTGACTTGCCTGCTGATCACAGGGGAGCTTTGCGTCGTGCTGTGCAAATGCTGATACTATACGTTGTTTCATGCTTTCAGCACTTTTTCTGCATTCCTCTCCCGTGGAAGCCAAGGAGTTGTAGTGATAAAATTCCCCGGTTTCAAAATCAAAAGTAAGCAATGTCCAATGGTTTACATCTCCAAGTGATGTCAGCAACGGAACGAACAAAAACCGCACGCTATAATCCATTTTGTCGATGAAGCCTTCTATTACAGCACCACATTTCTTTCCTAATGAGTGACATGTCTGAAACAAAATACCAGATAAAAGCTCCTTAATTAGTTACAGACATGCAAGTTTGATGAAACCAAACTTTGTTCCATCAAAATTAACCATATAAACAACATCATTTTTGTTTTCCACAACTATTTTTTATGCCAAAAAATTTACATTAAACAATTTCGGAGTAAACTTACATAGGCAAATGTGCTTATAAACACAGCTCTCTGGTACTTTGGAGAACCATCTTGTTTCAACTTATTTTTTTTGATGTTGTTTTGCAGCTTCAAAATGTAGAACTCTATAATGTCTCCTGCGACGTCACCCTCTCTCATCAAATTATCCATCATCTTCCCCGATATATGTAATTGAAGATTTAAATGCTCCCACGCCGTTGACCTGTTAATTTTTTTTTAAAAAGCTAGTCAATGATGGATAAAAAAAGGAGAAACAATGCATAACTTGGAACAAAATTTTGATGAAACCAGTCTTGGTTACATCAGTTATTTCCCAATTACCTTTCATTATTCTTTCTGAAAAAAGTGGTCACGAGGGGTTTCTCATTTCTGTTGAGTACTTTCAAGATCTTCAAGTTATCAACTGGTTTCAACTTCACCCCCTGTACTTCCTGCACCTTCTTGTTCTCCTTGCACTTACGAGCTGTAACCTTTTTTTTTTTTCACACTGGTGTTGTAATCCTGCATTCTGATAGGTGGAACCAAATTCCTTCTGTCTTCCCTCATTCTTGTAACCATGTTACTCATCCTTTGCGCAGCACTGAGTTCTCCATGTCCTTTCTCTTGACTGTCACACTGCGACAGTCCTAAATCAAATCCAGGTTGTTCATTCTCTAACTCAAGTAAATCATTCGCCATCTTTACAGCTGAGTAGTAGTATACGCTTCCAACATTTGGCTTTGACGACGAACAACCTTTCTTATTGTATTCATATTCCATTTTCCTGATAACATCTTCATCAATTACAAATTGAGTTTCGTTTTCTTCTTGTTCAATAATTTGCTTCATTTCAGATTCTACCCGCTCTGCCACCTTGATATCCTCAACGGTATTTGGAGTCAACTCAGTACCCTCTCCTTCTTGTTCATCATTGGTGACTGGCATCGACGAAGAAGCTTTGCTCATTTCAGATTCCACCCGCTCTGCCACCTTGATATCCTCAATGGTATTTGGAGTCAACTCAGTACCCTCTCCTTCTTGTTCATCATTGGTGACTGGCATCGATGAAGTAGCTTTCTCCATTTCAGATTCAACCCGCTCTGCCACCTTGATATCCTCAACGGTATTTGGAGTCAACTCAGTACCCTCTCCTTCTTGTTCATCATTGGTGACTGGCATCGATGAAGTAGCTTTCTCCATTTCAGATTCAACCCGCTCTGCCACCTTGATATCCTCGATATTATTTGGAGTCAACTCAGTACCATCTCCTTCTTGTTCATCATCGGTGACTGTCTTCGACGAAGAAGATATGACCTGCTCTTGTTCAGATTCTTGTTGATTTATCATGTTAACATCCCTTGTTATCACCTGCAATATTAAGATACCTAAGTTATTTTACTTTTCATCTTCCTGTGTCAAAACCTAATGCTGTAAAAATCAAAAACTTCTGAAAGAATAAAAAGAACTGGCCAATTCATCAAACAAACATTAACTTGAAATGATGAAACCAAATCTGGTTTCATCAAAAGAATGATGGAACCAAATCTGGTTTCATCAAAAAAATGATGAAATGTATAAGAAAATTGTAATATATGCGAGTAATTCAATTGTTACTAAGAAAAATCAAATCTATCTTTGTACCAGTTGTTGTTCCCTGTCCTCGGCATCATATTTTGCTAGCAGTGATTCTTCTTCTTCAGAAAGAACATATGTAGCATTGGTCCTAAGCTTTTCAATCAATGATCGCGCAAATTGGTATTTGGCTTTGAAGGAGTTAGCTTCACTGCTAGCACCAACATTTTCTTCATCTTGCACTTTGACCGGCACTTCATTTTCTTCATCTGGCACAACAATTTCCACTTCATCTACGGGATCAGCCAAGCGCATTTCTGATTCGTCATACTGAAGCAAGAATGATCCCTTTCGGTGACCAATATTCTCCTGCAGTACACAAGAAAAATTGGTTTCAGCTAAAAAATTTGATGAATCCAAAACTGGTTTCATCAAAAAAGTAAATCTGAACAAGAAAATATTTACCAAAATTCGTTTAAAATAAAACAGACGACATACCAAGCATAGCATTTTTAATGGTAACAAGTAATGGTAACAACTCATAGCAATAATCTAATAAAACCCTCGAAGATTTCGAATATTGTCTAACAAAAATATCAAATAAAACCCTCGAAGTTATCTAAGAAACAAAAATTCAGCTAGAATTTTTGATGAAACCAAAATTGGTTCCATCAGAAAAGTAAATCTTCTAAGTAAATATTTACCTTAGACCAAAGTTCTGTTTTTTCTTCAAGATTCTCAAAGTTAGACAATACTTGTTGACAGATGTTGCTAAGGTTCCATCTAGCAAACCTCGGATACTTGTCTAGCCCATGCTTTCTTTGTGCGATCTTTGTCATCTCTGCCAACCAATACTGCAAAAAAAAAAAACAACCAATATTCAAATTAATCATCAAAAACAAGTCGCTTATTAATCAACAACCATTATTGAAAAAAAATACTGAACTTATGAAAAAAAGAACAAATCTTAACTTACCAGAGGGTATATTACACAACCAACAACATTTTCTACGTCTGTTCTGTTTGTCATTATCGAATCAAGTACATAGTCATGGAAGACTTCCGGCCAGCACACCTTGTTCATATCAAACACCATATACAAGTACTTTGCTGCGAGAGTCTGCCCACATTTGTTAGGGACAAATACTGAAACCAACAGAAACATTACGAAAAACTTGACAAAGTCATCCGCTCTGGTTTCATCATTTGCGGCTTCCAGCATACGCTTTTCAATATCGGTTTTTTTTGTCTTTTTATTTCCAGCAAAATAATTAGCCACAAAGACGTTAACCTTTTTAACCAGATCTTCATCAATGTCGTCTGCTTCTACATAATTCACCATTTGGAAACCAAAAGTCACAGCAAAATGTTCTGGAATTGTCCGCAAAATCATTTTCCTTGATCTTGCTAATTTGAAACAATACGGGAGCTTACCATCAAGTCTGTTTTCAATTGTACTTAAAAACATTATTACTGCTTTTGTCTTTTTGATGAGCTCATCTTGCTCATTACGCCATCATAGAACGGCTCAAAGAAACGCCAGAAAGGACATGATTTAAGAGCTTTCAAATGCAGTTGCTTATTTTTTATCAACTCCTTAATTTTCACTGCTAGCTCGCACAAATGATGCAACGAGCACCTGTATGGTTCCTTATCTCTTTTTTTACCTATTGTGAAACCAAAATTAAACCATAAGAGAATAATAAATAATAATGATGAAACCATAAGACATAAACTTGTAATGATGAAACCATAAGCACGAACAAAGTGATGAAACCATAAGCATAATTGAAACTTGTATGAAACCATAAGATTACGTAACATAGCGCCAATCTCCACAGTTTGAATTCAAATCAACAGCCAATAACAACTCTAGAAGTAAACCAATAACTAAAAATGATGAAACCAATTTTGGGTTTCATTAAGAAACAGAAAATGATATCTGGTTTCATCGCAAATCTGTTACATCATTCTTGCAGACCTAAACCTAACAAATGAAAAGTGATGAAACCCAGAATTGTTTCATAAAAAAAAACAGATTATACTTTGGTTTCATCAAATAAACAACAAATGAAATATGGTTTCATCAAATAGAAAAAAAAAATATCTGGTTGCATCAATATACAAACAATTGAAATCTGTTTTCATTTGGTTACATCAAACAAACTGAAACCTAAACCTAAACCAAAGAAACGATGTAACCAAATGAAAACAGAACCTAACCTAAGAAATGAAACCTAAAAGCAAACAGAAAACCAACCCATAAATCAAATGAAACCTAATAATCTTTTGAATTCAAACTCGAAATCAACTTGAAAGCAAGTTCGATTTCTTACCTTTAGGAGATGGTTTCGCTATTTTCTTTAGCTTTTCATCTTTCTTTTTCGCCTGTTGATTTTGTTTCTTCACCATTTGTGGTTGAAAAATTAGGTCAGATTTTGTAGCAGTGGTTGAAATACGCAACCTTAGAATAAGAGAAGAAGGTAAAATCGAGAAGATGATGACGAATACAGATTGATTTTGAACGATTTTGGCTTAGGGATGAGCAGATTGATTTTGAATGAATACATGAGCGGATTGATTTTTGAACGAACAGAATGATTTTGAACGAACAGGAGCGGAGGTTTTAAGAAACTTTTTCCGTTAGTGGGTCGTTTTCTTTCTCAGTTTCTTTTGGGTTGAATTAGGGGAGGGTAGTTTAGACAGTTTATGATATTTGGGGTTTTTGTATCACTTTTGTTTGGATGGGTTTATAACCCGCGGACCGTACGAGTAAATAAACAAAGAGGAGCCGCATACTTAAACGATGTGGCCCGACCACATCGTTTTCGTGGGCGGTTCACAACTTCCCTTTTCTTCCCTCTCGACCTCGCCTCTCTCGTTTCTCTTTCCCCAAGATCTCCTGACCTCGCCTCTCTCGAGTAAACGAAAACCCTAACTCAGTCACAACTATAACCACCTTTACTTCAGAACGAACACAGAAGAATCCCCGATCTTCTTCTTCTCATATATGGATGTTTTTGGTAACAAAATCGACTTCATCTGAAATCGCTCATCTCGTGTAAAAAAATCACTCTTCTCTTTGTCTAAGCTATCGACTTCATCTGAAATCGGTCAAGGGTTTGCTCAAGTCACTGTGTTTTCATTACTCTTTCTCTAGCAGATGAAGATTGATGAACAAGATGAAGGATGCTGGAACTTCTAAAAGGTATAGTTTCACGAACCCTAACTTTGTTTCTCTTCTTTGTTATTTTAGATGTTCAATCTTTGTTCTTGAATGGGTTTTTTTTTACTCAATTTTGAACCAGGGTTTTTTAATTTTGGGATATGTTTTACTCGATTTTAAGTTCTTCTATCGATTATGAGATTTGGGTTTCTGAACTAGGGATTTTTACTCAGATTTGTGTGATTTGTTTAGTTGCTAGGATTTGTTAATTTGATGTTTGATTCTGTTTTGAGAATCTAGGATTTGTTTGGTTTATGGATTTTGCTGGATTTGTTTTTAATACTTTGATGTGTATATAAGATAATTGTGTAGATTTATAGCTGCAAATTTAACCTTTGTATGACAACTGGGAAGAAACATACAATTGGGGGTGGGGGTGTTGGTGTTGGGAATTTTACCTTGGATTTGCTTATTTATGCGCACAAATATTTAACACTATCAATATTTACCTTGGTAGTAACTACTGAGATAAAGAAGCTAGGAAGCAGTTATCCTTTCGTTCCGTAACTTTTCTTGTTTAAGTCTGTTATTCGATTTCTGAATCAAATATGAGACCAAATAAACGAGCCCGTTAGAATCCTGCTCAATTTTCGTTCTATTATGCTTTAATTCGGGTGCAATAGTTCATATCCTTGGGTTGTTGATAACATGACTACAACTGTTTTAATAACTTAGCAACAAAATTAATTTTGTGTTTGGTTTGGTTTAATTCAGAGAACATGAAGTCATGGAGAAGATTAAAGAAGCACACAGGAGAGTGATGGTGGCTAACCATCCTCACAAGGGTGGGAGCATGTATCTTGCTAAAAAGATCAACGAGGTTGAGGTACTTTTGATGGATGAGGGTCGATTTCAATTCTTTCCATGTGAAGGTAGGACTGATTGTTGAGCTAGAAGTCATAGAACAAGTCAAGCTGGTGTTTTATAAAACAAGAAGAATAATCAACCAAAAGGGGTACGATTGAATATGAGTCATGACAATCTCTATTTTTCTTTCTTGATTTTTTTAAGCTTGGGTTTGCTGTTAGGATTGACAGATGCTGATGATCATATTCCCAGATCTACTAATGGCTTGTCTGAAGAAATTTCTTTTAAGATTCTGAAACAAGTGTGGGTTTCTTTTTCTGAATTCTGTGATTTTGGTCATCATTTTGTGATTTTAGTGAGTTGCAACTTGTTGCGGCAGGGTTGGATGTCTATAGCACAAGTCTTCTACATCTATCCAGTTATTATCTTATCTTGATTACTAAATGTACCATGTTTCAGGAAGTTATATCCAGAAATGTATTGGTTGATGAATGTTCAAGGCAGGTTGTCGAGGTGGAGCAAGCAGCCATGTGGAAGTTTCTTTGGTGGTCGGGAATCATAGCTGTTCATGTTATGGTTGGCCAAAACATAGATGATCACCCGGTAAGTGAAATCTACTGTCATATGCATAAACGTCTGTTATAGTAATTCTTGATTTCTGGTAATTTTGAAGATCTTTTTTACTTCTTGTTACACAGATATATACGCATGAGCAATAGAAGTTTATGAACTGTAATTTTCGTGTTTCAGAAACTTTTCTCCAGCACTTCCTCCTCAAGCCTTTGTCTTTTATTTCCTGCTTGGTTTGCGGGATGAGTTCAGCTTGTTGATGTACTTTATGCTGAGTGTTTGCATTTGTATCTTTGTGAAGGAAGGACTCATGCTGGTTGTTGCAACAATCTGACAAGCTATATGCTGGAGCATTTTGACAGTGATTCAGTGATTCAAATCACAGGTAACCGATGCTTCTCTCTTCTGAAAACTTAACTGGATGCAATCATGTTCTGAAGTCATTGATTTGGTTTTATGCATGGATTTCTATTTTGTAGTTTGATTCTTCACAAGACTAAACTTTGTGCTCCTGCACTTGCTCCATTCAAGGCTTATTACGAAGGTGATGGTTTTCCCGATATGTTTGATTTGTCATTGTTGTCTCATGTCAGGGTTCGTAATCTTATTAGTACCTTAAAGTTTGTATAGCGTCAATAGTCTGTTCGGTCTGAACTAACCCAAGAACATCACCCTAATAGTATTGCTCAGCAAAGTACTCTTCTCCCGCTAACCGGAATCCATCTCATTTATTTTGATGCTTCTTATATAGAATCTAATCGTACTATTAGAATTTGTATCATTCTTCTTGATAATGCAGGAAACTTTTGGGGTGCCAAAACAATCCCAAGCACAACATGAGATGCTTAACATGCTGAAGCCAAGGCTCTTCTTGTAGCCACACTATGGGTTAACGAGCTGGAACTGCAGTTTACTTCAAAGGGGACTGAATCATTCTGAAGATGTATGCTATGCTATCTAGTGTTCAAATCACCATAGTTAACTATTGCTGTTATAGTGGTCTCTGTCAAGTTTTCTAGATTTTTGGTGTAGTTAGTGTCAGTATTATTCGAAAAAAATATTGTCTTTAGGTTTCTGTTAGTATTATTTTGTAACATTTGATAAGGTCTTACTTGGAATAAAATTTCTGTTAATTTTGGGTAAATAAATTTGCCTTTTTATTAAAAATATATCAAATTTGAAAAGAAAATATTGATTTTGAATTAAAGGCTTGAGATAATGCCACATGGATGGTGGAAGATGTATCCAATTCAACAATTGAGATTTCATAATCTTTCATCAACCTGTTCGGTTAGAGATTTAACCATGTTTCGTAGCTTTTTAAAATATAATAAAAAATGAACGATTCGAGATGGTTATTCGATGGTGAAAGATGTATCTTTGAAACCTATCTTGTCCATCCGTTTTGGTTTAAAATTATCGGTATAGATTATGCGTGTCTATAGAGAGCCAATGGCCACGCCGGAAAATAAATTGCGTGTTTATAGGTAACCAATAGCCACACCATTTTTTTTGCGTGTCCATAGCATAATCAATAGCCACGCCAAAAAACAATTGCGTGTCCATAGGATAACCTATAGCCACGCCAAAAAAACTTGTGTCTATAGGTAACCAACAGCCACACCATTTTTGTTTTTGTGTGTCTATAGGATAACCAATAGCCACGCCAAAATACAATTGCGTGTCCATAGAATAACCAATGGCCACGCCAAAAAAAACTTGTGTGTCTATAGAGAACTTGTGTGTCTATAGAGAGACAATGGCCACGCCAAAAAGAAACTTGTGTGTCTATAGGGTACCAATGGACACACTAAAACAATAAATTGAGTGTCTATAGGGTATCGATACTTAAGTTTTTGGGACACTCTATGGCAACGCCTATGGGTTTTGGCGTGTCTATTTCATGCAACAATAGACACGCAAGGTAGGCGTGGTTATAGAATAACATTAAGACACGCCATCATACCTAAAACCACGCGAGCAGAAACCACGCCAAGTCCAAACCAAAATGGCGTGTCTAAAACCCTACGGACATGCCAATTTGGCGTGGCTAAAGGGTCATTTTGTACTAGTGCTTGTCGATCCTACAGAAGCCTGACCCGGGTGAAAACCTTTACATCTACCTATAGGCGACTAATTCCTCAATCAGTGCGGTGCTAACTCGCATAGAAAAGGAAGTGAAGCAACCCATTTATATCATAAGTAAGACTCTGACTTCGGCAGAGAAAAACTATTCCAAGATTGAGAAGATGGTGTTATCGCTGGTCTATGCAACGCGAAAATTGCGTACTTATTTCCATGCACACACGGTAACAGTCATAACAAAAGCTCCAATAGAATCCGTACTCGATCATGCTGACAGAGCCGGAAGAATCTCCAAATGGGGTGCACAGATCAAACAATTCGGAGTCAAATATCAAGCCCAAATGGCAGTTAAAACCCAAGCGGTTGCGGATTTCCTGGCCGATTTCCCATTAGATAACATTAATGAGATCGAAGAAATCCCGGGAATGGAAAACGAGCTAGAGGACCCTCCCGGGCTACTTCGCTCGGAAAACCCAAGGCGATGGGAAGTCTTCGTGGACGGGTCATGCAACTCAGAGGGCTCTGGCATCGGAATGGTTTTTACAACCCCGACCGGGCGAAGGATCGTCTACAGCCTGAGACTCGAGTTCCCCGCCAGTAACAATATAATCATGTACGAGGCAGTCATACATGCCCTCCGAGTGATAATCGCGCTAGGTATCAGTGAAGTACGACTCACAAGTGACTCACAACTCATCGTTCGGCAGATAGATGGAATGTATCAAGCCTCAGACCCATGCTTGCAGCGATACCTACAACTTGCCAAGCACTACATCAGAAAGATGCTAAACATCACATTCCGCCACTTAAATCGGATAAATAACATATACGCTAACGCCCTGGCATTTATAACAGATCCCGAGGCTACTAATGTCATAATCGAAAGGGTCATGCTCCCATTCATTCCCGTAGAGGGAAATATGGACATCCTTACTTTAGACTCAACAACCCACGAAGAGAGTCAGCCTGCGGATGATTGGAGGACGCCAATCATAAAATATTTATCTAACGGGGACCTCCCAAGCGACCAACAAGTCGCACACAAGATAATATATCGGGGAACTATCAGCTCCGAGATGGCATTCTATACAAACAATCTTATCTAGGACCTCTTCTCCGATGCCTTTCCTTCATCGAAGGCCAACGCATATTAAAAAAAATACACTACGGTTATGCGGGAAACCATAGTGGTGGTCGATCCCTAGCCAACAAAGCAAGGTTAGAAGGATACTTTTGGCCTCGCATGAACGAGGACTCAAAACAAATGGCAAAGTCCTGTATCGAATGTTGGAAATTTGGCAAAAGAAGGCATGCACCTTCAATGGATCTAAAATCTGTCCTAAGCCCTTGGCCATTCGCCAAGTTGGGAGTCGATATTGTCGGACCCTTAAGAGCTGGAACTGGCAAAGAAAGTATTTAATTGTGGCCACAGATTACTTCACAAAGTGGGTAGAAGCCTCGGCCCTAAGACACACAGGGATCACGATGTCTTCAAATTCCTCTTCGAACATATCATATGCCGCTTCGGTATCCCAGCCGCCATCGTATCGGACAATGGGTCCCAACTCTGAGGGAAAAACATTGATGTACTCTTCAACTGTTTCAAGATCAGAAAAAACAAATCTACACCGATCTACCCCGAAAGCAATGGCCAGGCAGAGGCAACTAACAAGGCCATCACTAACATGCTCAAAAAGAAGCTCGATGGGCATGGCGCGAGTTGGTGTGAACAATTACATAACATCCTGTGGGCCTATCGGACCACTAGGAGGGAAGCAACAGGGATGACCCCCTTCGCTCTCACATTACGGCAAATAGGCGATCATACCAACATAAGCTATGATCCCAACAACCAAGTCTGAGGCACGGGATAAAAACCTAACCTCGGACATGATACTCTCTAAACTAGACGATTTGAAGGAGAATAGAGAAATCACTCTCCAGAGGATCGCAAACTATCACATAAGGTTAGCTCGGGAATACAACAAGCGTGTTCACCAGAGAGAATTCAGTTCAGGCGATAAGGTATAACGCGAGATTCCACCATACCAACGCGAGTCAGGCAAATTCGCACCCGTATGGGGAGGCCCACTGACAGTCCTAGCTAAGGCAGGAGATGGAGCATATAGATTTCTCAAATCGAACGGTGAAGAACTTGAGCGCCCATCGAACATCAAGTACCTAAAAGCTTACAATGCTTAACAGAACCACTTACTAGATAACAAAAATCTAAGAATAGGGCCTAATCCCTACTTGTAACGAAGGTCATGAAACCTCACTCAAATATACCAGGGTTCACCAAACCCTCTTTTGAAGATAATAAAATTACTCCCTTTGTGCATTTTTAGCTGATTTTTTGTTCTCATTTTATATTCTTTTTTATTTTTTTCTCTTATTTTATTTTCTTACTTTTTTGCTTTCTACGTGCACATAGATTAATCCCATCATACTTGCATTACAACAAAATCCCATCAAGACTATGTCATGGTGCTAGCCACACCTCCCATTCTTCAACGAATGATGCGGGTAAAAAACCTAAGATACCTTGCATGGCTACAAGCCCTAAGGTAATGCCATCACGATCATGAAATTGGGTACATCCTGCTATAACAGGAAATTTCCAGAATCAAGGAGCTTACCTTCGGCCAAGGCAGGAATCACTTGACCGAAATATTACCCTTCAAAACACAACTAAAAAAGCGAATAGTGACTCAAACATCTGATCACTGCACCAAAAGGGAAAGTGTAACCTAAACCGGACACTATTAAAATAGCCCACAAGGAGCAAAAGGCGAGAAGGGAACATTGATAGACACATTTTTGTGTCTAATTTGTCTCGATTCTATATATTGATAGTGCTCATTTTTGTACTTATTATGGTGTTTTATGTGTGTGTAGGTATTTTTGTCTAATAAACATTTTTGGAAAAATCGGCTCGAAAAGTTGTCGAAAAGCGCACCTGGAGGACACTTGCTATTCGGACTCTCACTATGGATAAGGGGTACCCGAATTACTAAGGGCACCCTCAGGGCACCCCCTGGACAGCTGCTAAAGGCACCCGTACTCTGGATAGGGGGCGCCTCTTCTTCTTCATGATTCAAATGAAGATTTTGGCGGGAAACAAGGCAGCAGCGAGACAAAGCTTGGATTTGTTTTTTCGGCACTCTGGGGAGATTCAACCGCATGTTTATTATGGGCTGGACCCATTGGAGCATAACAGGCCTGATATGTCTGTTTTCATCGATCAAATTTGGATAGATAATCCGGGAGCAAGAAACAGAGATGTGGAATATCACGGACTTTCTGATTCGGTAGTAGATGGATATTTGATCGGATTTTCTTCCTGAACTGGATTGGAAACACCCTGTTTTAGTTAAACAGGGATTGTATGTTGGCAAGATTCGGAAACTCAGGGATTAATCTTCGTTTAATAGGAAACAAAGATTGGAGAGTATCACGAGATTTTGGTTGAAAATATGTTAACAACTGGTCGGAGATAAGGGAAGATTGGTATCTGCTCGATTCCATAACATCCTTAAGAGATTCTGGTACGTAGGTTTATCTCAGAAGACGCATGCATAGGAGGTTAAAGAGAGATATTCTCGTAACTTATCGAGAAAGAATAATGAAGATAACCCAAGACTTTCTCGAGATATTGGGGAGCCTGTGAGGTATAAATAGGTTGGTTTCGAGGCAGAGAGGGGTGACGAACAGTTTGGGGTAGTTTAGAGAACCAGAGGAGACAAAAATCACGAGTTGCAGGAAAGCTGTTCTGGTGGTGCTGCTGAAGAACACGAAGAACATCAACCCATTCCAAACTGTCGCAAAACACTGTCGTTGTTCTACAGCACTTCGCTTCTATCGTTACTGTAGCAGTCTTATTCCTTCTGTTTCTCTTGTAATAGTCGATCTGCAACACATATAAACGTTGCGATTGAACTGTTTTACTCCCTTTGAGTCTCTTCACCTTTGAAAACACCTTTTGAGCAATGGAAAAATATTTTGAACCTGTTTTTGATATGAGGAGCTAAACCCCATTGCTAAGGCGATAGAGGAAGCTATTTTTCCAATAAAGAGTGGTATTTTCTATTTATCTTATTTATTACAATTATTTATATGATTATTTGCCTTGTTTGAGAATTGTTTTAATGATTTTTATTCAACAATTGTGATTTCCATTGATGGTATATGCTTGGACTTAGGTTTTTGATATCACATGCTTTTGATTTACACTTGTTATTTTAAAAATCTACTTGTTGCAACATCTTAGAATCAAATTAAACGAAAAAATTGAATAAATATAAATATTGGATTTAAATCACTTTGAACTTGGAAAATAGTGGAATCTTAGCCTCAGTGTTCTTTTAATATTGATAACAACATCATCTTTGTTTGAGTTTTCTATTTTTGTTTTAGAATTTAAGTCTATATTTTATCCTTCGCAAGTCTGAGAATCGAACCACTTTTATCACTATCTACAATCACATCAATTTTTGGCGCCGCCGATGCGGATTTGCTTTTAGGGTTTTAGACTTCGTTTTTTTTTCATTTTATTTTTTATTTTTTAGGTTTTTTTTATTTTTGTTCTTTTTTACTTTTTTGGGTATTTATCTTTTGCCTACAGGTTTTGGATCATAAAGCGAATTGAGCCAAGGAGTTTGGTGATTTCGTAAAGACTTGGAGCGAAAGCTTAAAGCGAAAAGAACGGAGAAGAAGACAATTTCTTTTTAGATATTTTCTCTTTATTTTTTTTTTTTTTTTTTAGGGTTTGTTTTTTTCCTTTATAAAAAAAAAGAGAGAGAACTGAATTAGGGTTTGTTATTTTTGTAATTTTTCTTTTCTTTTTTGGACACTTGGACATTGGACTTTGGACATTTTTTTTTAAAACCCTAAGGAAGGGTTGGTTTAAATATAAACTGTGTGCAGAGAAGGACGGTGATTACGATATCGCCTCGGCCCCTCGGGTTCGTACATGACATAGGAGTCGTGGCCCGAGTCGACTTCAGCAGTTCTTCGCCCGTCTGGTACGGGAGGTAAGTTTTTCGAAACACCCGCGAATCCCCTGTCAGGGGGTTTACTGTATTCCTTCGTTTGCATATATGTTGAGGACTTGAAAACGGCTACTTTAATTTTCTAGTAAAGGTCAAGGACTGGCCATACATGATAAGGGTTCGGATTTCATCACAATTCTCTTCTTTCCCGCCTTAGGAAAACGAAACCAAACGCGAACCTAAGCCTAAAATTTTGACTAGAACGATACCTATAGGGTAACGAGCTTAATAGGAAAGTCGTTCGAAGAATATTGGTTACTCTTTTGAGCGTACTTCGAAGTTCTTGAAGGTTTCAGTGAGTTGAATGCATGACTGCGCCGCCTTGTAACCGGTGAGGTCTTGGGTATCAAAGCTCCACTAAGCTTCCCTCGCCTCGATTCAAATTACTTTGACTCGGATTGATTCCAGAGGGGTTTGCTCAGATTGTACCGAGTTCCTTTTCGAAAGAATAGGAGCTGGTCTAGAAACAATCTAAGTGGAGCCATCATGCTTTTTGTTTGCTAGAAATTTAGGTTTGATTTGGTTGAGTCAGCCTTGTTTTGTGTTTGCATAGAATTCCTTACCTTATTCTGTTGCATGCCTGAACGTAAAAGAGACGCCCTAGGTAGATTCGTTAAAGAGAAACCTAGTAGTTCTAAGCATCTCGATTACCTCAATTTAGAAAGTCTGATTCTTGAAAATTTCGTTTTTGAACGTCCGCTTGAGGAGAAAATCCCTGATAGTCCAATAGCGCCAGAAATGGCAACTTTGAAAGCTTTGTTGAACCCTACTAGGACTACTCGTCCCTCGTGTATCAAGTTACATGAAACTGAAGCAAATTATGAACTTAAGCCTGGAACCTTACAGTTGCTCCCAATCTTTTTAGGGAAAGAAAATGAAAACCCCTATTTCCATGTTAGGGACTTTGAGGAAATTTGTAGTACCCTGAAAATTAGAAACCTTGATGATGATGCTTTGAAACTCAGGTTATTCCCCTTTTCCTTAAAAGATAAAGCCAAGTCGTGGCTGTATAGTTTGGCTTCCGAATCAATTGAAACATATGAACAACTTACATCTGCCTTTTTGAACAAGTTTTTCCCTAGGCACAAAACATCGTCTATTAGGACGCAAATCTGCACGCTTTCGCAACAAGAGGGAGAGTCTTTGTATAGGTATTTGGAAAGGTTCAATGATTTATTAGCCCAATGTCCTCATCATGGTTTAGAAAAGGTTAGGTTAGTTCAGATCCTTTATGAGGGTTTAGATTATCCCACTACAACTACAGTAGAGTCGATGTGTACAGGTGGGTTTGAAAATCAAACAGTTGATGATGCGATGACATATTTGCATGAAATCGCCGAAAAGACCCAACAGTGGGAAAGCAATAGGGTACCCCAGAAAACAATTCTTCTAGGCAGAGGAAACGTTAATAGGGTAGAAGGAAGCTTTGAATCAGATGCCAAAATTGCTGCTATAGCGAAAAGGTTAGAAGCTTTAGAAGTGGGTCACACTAGTGGTAGATTGGAGCCTTTTTGGGAAGGCCAGAATAATGAAGAGCAAGCCAATGCTCTCTATAATAACACTAGGTATGATAACCGTCAGAAGTTTGAAAGAGAATATACTTACACGTTTTGGTACACCGCGAGCTATAATTAGTGATGGGGGTTCACACTTTTGTAATAGACCGTTTGCTCTGTTAATGAAACAATAAGGTATTACCCACAAAGTAGCTACCTGGTGGGTTTTGAAAACAACCTACAAACTGACCTGCAAGTGCACAGGGTCAGTTGTAGCTAGTGATGGGAAGAAAGGGTTTGTCCACAGGGACTTGGAGAGGGCTATTGAAGTTTCCTAGATAGCTGAGCTAGTGACAGACAGTGAACTAAAGAACCAAAGAAAAATTCAGTGGCAGTGAGCCAAAGGCAGTGGCAAAGAATAAGAAAAACTAAGAACAACTTAACCAAAACAGAACATGGAAAAGAAATTGTGGATGAGAAGTGTAAGGAGATGGATGAAAATTCCCTTCACCTAGCTAGTTCATCTAGGTTAAGTTTTTGTCTTATGTCTAGTTAACTAACCTTACAGCCTTAGCTAACCCCTAGCATTGGTTGTCTGTTTAAAGCACAGCCAATCACAGACTAACTAGGCAGTGGCTTACTAACTAATGTAGCTGATTAACCCCTTAGAGCCACCACTGACCCCTAGCATTAGTGGTCTTCTTACAGCACCACTAATCACAAGTCAGTTGGGCTTTTAGGAATCTAACTAGCCTAAGCTATTTTGAGTTCAACAAAAACTAACCTAATGGCTAACCATAATGGCTTAAGAGTCTTCTCTGAGATTACAGGATCATGTGAAGAAACATTACATATATAGAATTTAACACAAACATAACATGGATAAAAGCATAACAAACATGGTGGTTAACATAAACAGAATTTGAACAAAACATTCACATGAACTGAGATTGAATTAAAAATTTAAACAAAACCTAAGAACTAAACAGTGAAGCATAAGTTGAAATTGGAAAACAAATAAATCTAAAACTAAACCTAATTGACACACTGGCTAGTCCAGGCATGTCTTTAACACAACCCAACAATACATATTTATACCCACAGACCCAATTTCCCAAAACTACAAAATTAGGGTCCTTCCCCAAAAATCAGTTGAATTAGGGTTACCTAATTTTTTGAAATTGATCCTTGAAATCGTCGACCCATGCTTTGTAATTGCTCCCTGACCTCTTCTCATGCGCCAATTGCAACTCTAGGTTACCTAATTCATCAGTTTTTCACGCCTAGGGATTCAGGCAAAGAAGCGTGAAAAAGTGAGAAAATAGGGAACTAGAGGGCTAGGGGGGAGATGGGTTTTGGTTGTTGGTCGATAGGGTGATGATGGTGGCGGAACTAGGGTGGATGTGGCAGGGAGAAGGTGGTGGCGACAGTTGCAGGGAGAGGTGGTTTTGCAGCAGGGTAAGGTGGAGAAGAAAGAGGTCGACTGAGTTTGGGGTAGGGGGCGTTTGGTAGAGGTGTAGGGTGTTTGGTACTGTAGTGTTGAGCGGTTTCAGCGAGGGATGACGTTTCGCGATCTGGTCTGTGGGATGTGACGATGGTAGGTGGATCCAACGGTGAGATGGGAGGCTGTGGGTAGCGACCGTCGGATGGAGGAATGCAACGAAAAGGACGGCCCAAGATGGAGATGGGCGTTGCGATGTAAAGCGGGAGCTTCGGAGTTTGATGTGCGATGATGGAGCGACCGTAGGATGCTGAAATGCTTCGATCTGACGGCTGAAATCCGAGACGGGCTTGGATAGTGGAAATGGGTTTGAGAAAGGGCTTTGGGCCTTGGGTATGCCAATCCCATATCTTCTTTAAGGACAATTCTTCTTCTTCAAGCCCATTCCTAGCCTCTTGGTCTTATGCACAACGTTCTTCGCGGCTTCCTTGCGTAACTCCTCCCGGCTTTTCACTACTTTTCTGCTCTATTTGCTCCGCAAGTCATCCAGACTTTATTTATTACCTAAAAATGCAAAATTAATTAATAAAAATATTTATTCTTGAAAACAATGAAAATACAGAATATGGGATAAAATGTAGAATTAATGCACAAAAGATGAGTTAAATGCCAAGAAAAATATATAGAAATATGCACTTTTTAGGACTCATCACTACCCCGTATCACCCACAGACTAGTGGTCAGGTAGAGGTTTCCAATAGGGAAATTAAGCGTATTTTAGAGAAAACAGTTAATCCCAATAGGAAAGACTGGTCGTCGAGGCTTACTGATGCCTTATGGGCTTACCGTACCGCGTTTAAGACACCCATTGGAATGTCACCCTACCATTTAGTATTTGGCAAGGCATTTCACTTGCCTGTTGAGTTAGATCATAGAGCCTATTGGGCTATTAAGCAGCTAAACTTTTCACTTGACAAGGCAGGAGCTCACAGAAAGCTCCAGCTCAATGAGTTGGATGATATTCGTAGTGATGCATATGATAGTGCTAAGGAGTATAAGAACAAAATGAAACTTGTGCATGATAAGAATATTTTACGGAAGTCGTTTTCTCCAGGTCAAAAAGTTATTTTGTATGACACTCGTTTGCATCTATTCCCCGGGAAACTGCGCTCTCGGTGGACCGGTCCTTTTGTGGTCCGTACTGTTTTTCCTCATGGCGCTATTGAGATTGAGACATCAGATGGTACTAGTTCTTCAAAGTTTAACGGTCAGAGATTGAATCCCTTTTTAGAACCTTTTCCTACAGGTGATGTTGAGGAGGTCCCTCTGGAGGACCCTGTTTACCCTTGATTGACCATCGAGGCGATTTGTATGTTGTATAATATTTTTGTTAGTTTTTGGTTTAACTTCACCCAGGTACTATCTTTCCGAACTCTCTCTTTACTATTTCCTCATGTTACTTATATTTTTGGTATTGTTCTTTCATTCAAAACATTGAGGACAATGTTAGATTTGAGTTTGGGGGTGGGGTAGAAAATTTTTGTTTTAAATAAACTCCAGATCCTAGAAATTTATGCATATTAAGGATAGCACTAACCAACCTAAGTGGATGGAAGCATTTTGGTTGTAGGAGTTGAGGAACCAATCTGATTAGATGGAAACATCTAGAAGAGTCTATTCATAAAAGCACAGAGCTCAGGTGTTAGAAATAACATGATAGTTTCACCATATCTCGTTGAGTCATTTTCACTTCTATTTTTTATTTTGTTTTTAAACTATGTTACTCTAAGTGATTAGGTGGGGCTCACGATTCAAGTTGTTACCAATGCTAGGGTGAATTAGAGTGATTGAGATACCATGAAAAAAAAAATTGAAAAAAAAAAAGATGAAAATAAATAAATTGAAACCAGACCATTTGACCAAAAGGAATAAATTCAATAAAGTCGACCACTGGTACCCTTGTATATGCCAGCTGCGTTGACCTAGAGTTAGGATTATCAATCACTGGTTCCCTTGTATATGCCAGTTGTGTTGATATTAGTCAGATTAGTATCTCAGTCCATTAGGATAGGTTTATTTTTGGCGGAGGCCTTCAGACAGATATGAGGAACACCGTTCACTTAGTAAACATCAAAACCATCTACGTTTTTCTATATCCATCTCTTAATCTATCCATGTGATTGGTTTGACTCCGAATATTGATGTCCATAGTGCAACTATCTGAGTAGAGCTCTGTCACTTTATATGAATTTTAGTATGCTTGAGTGCAAACTCGTGTACAACAATTGGAATTTCGCATTAGGGTATTTCTTCCTGTAGTCAATAAGCATGCCAACGAAGGAGATTCTTTAGTGCTTTCCAAGGTTCTGCGTAGATAGCTAGGGTCTGGAGTATAAAGGTTTTGTGAGTATACCTCTGGTAAGCCCTCCCGAGACTATAACTCGGCCACTAGGGCCACCTAGGGGTTTAAAGGCTTATTGCATACGCTAAATGCAATCGACGATGCCTGCGTCAGTGAGTTAGGATTTTATTTTTCTATTTTATCTTTGCTCGAGGACTAGCAAATAAAAGGTTTGGGGGTATTTGATAGACACATTTTTGTGTCTAATTTGTCTCGATTCTATATATTGATAGTGCTCATTTTTGTACTTATTATGGTGTTTTATGTGTGTGTAGGTATTTTTGTCTAATAAACATTTTTGGAAAAATCGGCTCGAAAAGTTGTCGAAAAGCGCACCCGGAGGACACTTGCTATTCGGACTCTCACTATGGATAAGGGGTACCCGAATTACTAAGGGGCATCCTCAGGGCACCCCCTGGACAGCTGCTAAAGGCACCCCTACTCTGGATAGGGGGAGCCTCTTCTTCTTCATGATTCAAATGAAGATTTTGGCGGGAAACAAGGCAACAGCGAGACAAAGCTTGGATTTGGTTTTTTCGGCACTCTGGGGAGATTCAACCGCATGTTTATTATGGGCTGGACCCATTGGAGCATAACAGGCCTGATATGTCTGTTTTCATCGATCAAATTTGGCTAGATAATCCGGGAGCAAGAAACAGAGGTGTGAAATATCACGGACTTTCTGATTCGGTAGTAGATGGAATTTGATCGGATTTTCTGCCTGAACTGGATTGGAAACACCCTGTTTTAGTTAAACATGGATTGTATGTTGGCAAGATTCCAAAACTCAGGGATTAATCTTCGTTTAATAGGAAACAAAGGTTGGAGAGTATCACGGGATTTTGGTTGAAAATATGTTAACAACTGGTCGAAGATAAGGGAAGATTGGTATCTGCTCGATTCCATAACATCCTTAAGAGATTCTGGTATGTAGATTTAACTCAGAAGACGCATGCATAGGAGGTTAAAGAGAGATATTCTCGTAACTTATCGAGAAAGAATAATGAAGATAACCCAAGAATTTCTCGAGATATTGGGGAGCCTGTGAGGTATAAATAGGTTGGTTTCGAGGCAGAGAGGGGTGACGAATAGTTTGGGGTAGTTTAGAGAACCAGAGGAGACGAGTTGCAGGAAAGTTGTTCTGCTGGTGCTGCTGAAGAACACGAAGAACATCAACCCACGCCCAACTGTCGCAAAACACTTCCGTTGTTCTACAGCACTTCGCTTCTATCCTTACTGTAGCAGTGCTATTCCTTCTGTTTCTCTTGTAACAGTCGATCTGCAACACATATAAACGTTGCGATTGAACTGTTTTACTCCCTTTGTGTCTCTTCACCTTTGAAAACACCTTTTGAGCAATGCAAAAATATTTTGAACCTGTTTTTGATATGAGGAGCTAAACCCCATTGCTGAGGCGATAGAGGAAGTTATTTTTCCAATAAAGAGTGGTATTTTCTATTTATCTTATTTATTACAATTATTTATATGATTATTTGCCTTGTTTGAGAATTGTTTTAATGATTTTTATTCAACAATTATGATTTCCATTGATGGTATATGCTTGGACTTAGGTTTTTGATATCCCATGCTTTTGATTTACACTTGTTATTTTAAAAATCTACTTGTTGCAACATCTTAGAATCAAATTAAACGAAAAAATTGAATAAATATAAATATTGGATTTAAATCACTTTGAACTTGGAAAATAGTGGAATCTTAGCCTCAGTGTTCTTTTAATATTGATAACAACATCATCTTTGTTTGAGTTTTCTATTTTTGTTTTAGAATTTAAGTCTATATTTTATCCTTCGCAAGTCTGAGAATCGAACCACTTTTATCACTATCTACAATCACATCAAACATGTTATGAGTACAAGTCTAAAACTGTTAGCGATACCTTATCCAATTAAGGAACTGATCACTCCTTGGCTTTGTCATCCATGGTTAGACCAAAACACATACGATAACCTTTTTTTTTGCTAAGTAATAATTTTATTAATAACCAAAGGACTCAAAGTTACAATGAGGGCAGAATTACAACCAGGAAAAAACAAAAATACACAAAAAAGGATTATAAACTAAACTGTCCTAAAGTACTTCTGCTTTTCATTTTCAAGATTTACAAGGAAGGGAGGTTTGCTTGTGTATATGTGTTGATCTCCTCTCTGCATAGTTGCTCCTCTGTTAGCTAGATAATTTGCAGAGAAGTTCAGTTCTCTGTAATTATGAAGAAACTCACATTTGGTAGCAATGTTGCAGATTTGCTTCCATCTATCAATTGCAAACCAAGGAACTCTCAAATTTTGCTGCTTTTGAGTCTGTACTGAAAAGAATGATTCTGAAACCATTATGGATAGCCCATTCTCCTGCACAAAGAATTGCCATAATTTCCGCAAAGAAATTAGTAGCAATCCCAGACCTCCTTCTATAGCTACCACCACTTCTCCTTTATCATTTCTGGCCATAATCCCATAACCTGAATTCCCAGGGTTCCCCCTTGAAGCCCCATAACAACACAAGAGAAGTTGATTCTTCTGAGGCAATTTGAAGGAAATCTCTTTAACAACACAAGTCTTGACCCTTCTGCATTTCATACCAAACTTTTTTAGCATTTGCAGATCATATGCAGTATTCCACATGAGCTGTTTCATTCTAATTTCTTCTTCAGCAGTAAGTTTCAGGATTCTTGATTTAATATTTTGTTCATTGAAGACTTCATCCTCATAAACACTTCTATTTCTTTGAAACCACAGTTCCCTGAGAGTAATGAAAGCAGCATATCTCCATATTTCACCAACTGCGGGACTTTTATGTTTTGCAAAACTAAAGACTTCATCAAAGGACTTAAGATTCTTGAAATTAAACATCCCTCCTAACCACTTCCAAATTAGCTCACTATAGTTGCATTTCCATAGAATGTGTATTAGAGTTTCCTCATCTTTCTTACAAAAACAACATCTAGAAGCAAGTTGAAATTTTTTAGTTTTCATTTTTTCATCAGTTGGGAAAATATTTCTTATAAGTTTCCAGATATTGCTTGAAATATTTGGATAAATTGAGTAATTCCATACCTGATGTACCCAACTCACTTTTGAATACTTTGTTCTGATACACTCAACTGCAGAAGAAACAGAGAAATCCCCAGTAATTGTGCCACTCCAGATTCTTTTGTCTTCCTCCAAACTGAGTACAGGTAGCTCATTAATTAAAACCATATCAAGAAGTTCAGAAGGCATAACCCATTCATTATCAACTATTAGGTTTTCAACTTTCATGACAGGGAATTCATTAAGATATGCATTATCAGGATATAATTCACACAAAGGTTTATCCTTTATCCAAGTGTCATTCCAAACTGATATTTTTGATCCAGTGCCAACTATCCATGTTGTGAATTTTTGCACATCTTCAGAGATCCATTTCAAGCCAGGAAGAATAGAAGATTTCTTATAATATCCAATCCAGTCCCCTTTTTTTGTAATGAATTTTTCTTGAAAAAATATAGCCCAATCTTCCTTGCTGTTTTGTATTTTCCACCAAAATTTCATAAGCAATGCCTTATTCATAATCTCTAGTCTTCTCAAGCCAAGACCTCCTTCTTCAAATGGAGAACAAACTTTGTCACATTTAAGCACAACACTCTTTCTTTTTGAAGGATCTCCAGTCCAAAGAAAATTTCTTATCATTTGCTCACAATCCTTTAGAGCTCTTTGAGGCCATTTATAAACTGACATACTATATATAGGAATGCTACTGAGAACATGCTTGATTAAAATCGGTCTTTCTTGAAAAGATAAGAGCTTACCCATCCATCCAGTTAAGCTTGCTTGGATTTGTTCTACACAATTCCAAATATATGAGTTTTGATTCTACCTGGAGTTAGATGAACACCTAAGTACTTGTCTGGGAAATTAGCAAGTGGCATTATGCATTCAAAAGCAATTTGCTGTTTTCTTAATGTACTTGTTCCACCTATGAAGCATTTTCTTTTTACCAAATTAAAATTTTGACCAGAGGCTTCTTGATATTCCTTGAGTAAAGTTGCTAGCTTTTTAACATTTCTTTTATCTCCATTGCAGAACAAGAAAATGTCATCTGCAAAGATGATATGAGATGGATGGATGCCATTTCTGGAGAGCATTGGTTGTAACTGACCTGATTGGACCATTCTTGATATTGCTCTGCTCAGAAGATCTTCAGCTATAACAAAAAGAAGAGGAGACAAGGGGTCACCTTGTCTGAGACCCCTTCCAACTTGAAAATATCCCATAGGCCCTCCATTAAGAAGTACTGATATTCTTGCAGATTGCAGTAAAGTATGAAGCCAATTAACACCTTTTTAAGAGAATCCAAATTTCCTCATCACTTGAAACATAAACTCCCAGCTGAGTGATTCATAAGCTTGAGAGATGTCCAATTTTATGCCCAAAATACCACCTCTTCTTTTAACATCCAGCTCATTCACTAGTTCAGAGGCTAAAACTATTTTCTCTTGAATGTTTCTCCTTTATGAAAGCACCTTGTTGAGGAGATACAATTATTTGAATTAAACTTCCAAATCTTGTAGTTGTAATCTTTGTAAGCACTTTAAAGCTGAAGTTCATTAGACCAATAGGTCTAAACTGACTAGCTTTTTTTGCATTTTTGACTTTTGGAAGAAACATACGATAACCCCCCAGAGCCATGAAGCACTAACGCGTAAACAAAACAATGTCATAAAAAAGACATACTATTATTCATTCCAACAAAGAAGCAACATTACATAACAACAATAAAAGAAGTTCTCGGATCGGAGCATTGCGTCCACGCCCCGCTGAGGAGCAGCTGACTTAATACCCATCCGAGCCACATCTGGAGCGCGAGCCACCAACTGGGGCATGAATGCCCTCATCTCTATACGAACACCTCGGATAGGAGCAATAATCGGAGACCTCCATCCGGCCGACGTACCTTCACTTCATTCCCGGCCTTCGATGCTAAGGCATAAAACAGGGGCAAGGTATATATATACGTTTGAATGTAACTGCAGTATTTTATACCTCATCACCTCCAGCAGCAAACATTTCCAAGCCAAAACATGTGAACACACACGAGGCAAAATGTTCCCAAGACCAATCGTAAGAAGAAACACAACACCTGAAGTGTTTCCAAGCTTGCCGGTAAAAGGAAACACAATGGAAAATACGAAATCCCATGGTGGAAGGTTCAGTCACTTGGCAAACAGATGAGGCTAAAGACGCCATGCGAAAAGATTGGTCTTTCCGAGAAGACATTGATGATGATCTAGAATCCGGAGCAAGACAAGCCGAAAAAACACGTGAGTGAGAGGACATACTATCATGTCGGAAAAAATATAAGAAAATAACTCGCCGCCAAGGGGGACGGGGAGAGAAACGCTCAACACACATGGATACCTTCTGCGGAAAGGACTTCGAACTCTACAGAATGGAAAGAAGAGAAAAATGAAACTCATACTCTTACCACAAAAAAAATCCTTCTTAAATAGAAGAAGAAGTCCTCAAAAAAAACCAACCAGCTTCTCCAAATCCGAGAAGGTCAAAGACGCGACAAACAAGATGATAAGAATCCAGGGGGGAAAGTACAAAAAAGAAGATATCTTTCCTCCCACAAAATATAATAAACCAAGGTATAACCAACCGGTGCCTCAATTCCAACGGATAAAAGTGCGCTAAATAGTGCATACGTGGCGGAAAGGACGGGACGGTTACGAAGTTTTCTTCCCATCATGGCCTCGGCATGTTGGAAAGAAAATGAGCAAAATGTGAGGGTAAAATACCCGATGGCCACGTGTCAACATACTAAGGGGTGAATCCATAATAAGATGATGAGATAGGAGCATCGAATCATACTTTAAATAGGTGAGTGTGTCTGAATCGAGACACCTGCTACAACGTTACATGAATGACGCGTGTAAGGAGTAGTCTAATCTGCTCAGACGGTCAAGTCTAAAAAGAAGAACCGCATTTAATGAAGGATAAGGGAAAAGATGTGGGCAAATCTACATCGTAATGGAGGACTCAGACAACCTATACTATGGCCCAGAAATGATAGAGCACGAGGTTCTCCAAAGAAGGGTTACACGATATGGAGGAGAGCGAGACAACTCGGAGGGAGAACCAAGCAATCCATCACGCAGGATAGTATATAACCAGTACGAAGCAGCGAAGGCGATGTACAATAGCTCCACCAGCTCGGACGACCAAGCCTCCACGAGTCTAATTTCCCTATAAATACCAGTCCATGTATAAGGAGATGGACAACTTATGTATTATTAGATGGTGTTTCTACAAAGAATTCCTAAGAGAGATCTAGACAGAGAGAGAGTAAGGAATCTAAGTGAGATCCTATCATTTCTTATTCTATGCCCTTCGCAACAACACTCATTTTGTAGCTCTTTCAAGGGTAAGACCTTATAATCAATAAAGAAAACATCTTCTTCCCCTTGGATGTAGGTCTTCATGGCCGAACCACGCTATATGCTTGTGTTAATCTTTATATTTCTTACTCTTTACATCTTGTTCATCTTGAATCTTGTATGTTTTAGTAGTTTTTAGTCTTAAATCTTACTTGGGGTGTAGTCATCAGAAAAGATGCAACTATACGATCTTTACAAAATATTTATGTTACTTTGTAAACCCTGAAGACCAAAAAAGGCATGCCATATACATTTTGGATGGATTCAATTTGCCAGATAATTCTTATGAGTGTAGAGATTCCTGTTGATTGAGAAATTAACTTCGGAGAAAATTTCATAATTTATATCTTTAAACAGAGGTGATATGTGCAAAATACTTATGTTATTTTATCAACCCCGAAGATCAAAAAATATTTGCCATAGCCTACAACCTTAAGTAGAAGCAACTTCCAAAATAACAATTGGTTTTGGGTAGTCTTTCTCGAACATCATATTAATTTTCCACGCCCAATGCATGTAATCAAGACTACCTAGTATGCATGGAGAGCCTTTATCCTCTTTTTGCACTAGTAGTATTTCTCCAACATCTTTCTGGGTTGCGTTTTCGTAAAACTTTGGACCGCAACGATTAATTATTATTTCGTAAAACGATGACAAATAATTCTATTCAGATGTTTTTCTCGTACGAATATACTCATCAGTTGAATTCGCTAAACATCCATAACCTAGAATCCTTAAGGTTGCACTAACCTTTTGTTCGGAACCAAGACCTATTACATTTCGTGCATCATGTTAATAGTTAATGAAATTAAAATTTGTACATGACAAAGCTGATTAATAATCTTTATCACCAAGTTTCGGGATAATTCAGAAATTTTGGTTAGAGTATACACAATTTGTTAACAAAATAATAATGCATCAACTTCTGATGGTAAAATTCTCACCCTTGAAACTTCCATCTTCTTGTGAATACTTGTTTTAACTCTGGAGCTCTATAGGAAGTTCCTATGAAACTTGACAAATCAAATTTTTTATTCAACCAGGTAGATAGGCAAAGTAGATTTTGCATTATGGTAAAAGTGTTTGGCGGCTTAAAAAGAAGCGCGGATGCATGTAAGACTGTTGGCGATTTTTTAAAGTCCGCGTGGTGCATGTGAGACCGCTAGTGGCTGATGTCAAGACGCTGGCGGTTGTAGTAAAGCCGCCAACGACTACTTTGATACAATAAAAAACGACTATTTTTTTACCATTATAAATTACCACCACTTTCAGACTCTCCACTCACACCAAAATTCACTTCTCTTGAATTTTATCAATTAGATCTCTTTAAAAAAATTCTAATGTTTTAAATTTTTTAAGTGAAATGTTTCAAAAACCTATTACACTTTTATGTGATGCCGAACTCGAAGCTGTCGTTTCTAAGATATGTGGCAGTTTTAAAAGAACGCGTGATTGAGGGATATCAAAAATAATTGGGGGATATGAATTACTTCCCCCAACCAAAGGTGTCTGCTAAGGGGTGTTTTTTGGGGATAAAATACTAAAACACCCTTTGATTAATTAAAAAACATTATGAAAAGACTGTTATACCCTTCCCACAAAATAAAAAACTTTAAATCAAAACCAAACGCAAAATCAGTTATCCCCCATTTGAGTACCGGCATACTCGTTTGTTAGGGTTAGGTTTTGAAAAAAAAATCTTTCATCTTCCTCTCATCTTCTTCATCGTTCTTCATATACTCTACGATTAATCGTTGAATCAAAAATTTCTTCGTCCACAAAATGCCTCCACGAAAGAAATCAGATGCCCAATCGAAATCAAAATTGATTGCTCAAGAAAACAAGAAAAGAGGATTGCTTTGATTTCTCAAGAGCAGGAGGAAGAAGAACAAGAGAACTCAGACGATCAACCTCTCGTAAACATGACTTATGTGAGAAGGTAAGTGATTTAGAACTGTTTAATTAGTGTTTCAATCGATTTGTAGCTATGGGTTTAGGTCAAAATTGCAAACCCTAACTGAAACAGTTGAGTTTCAGTAGCTTCCGGCATTCAATTTAGTATGAATACCACACCGGAACAATGTAACGACATTTGATTTAGGATGAAGACCACACTGGAACTTAGTCACAACATTAAATTAAGGTTGAAGACCACACCAGAACTTAGTTACGGCATTCGATTTAGGATGAACGCCACACCGGAACTGTGTTACGACGTTAAAATTAGGTTGAATACCATGCCGATATTGAGCTTCTAATAAACAAAGAACCTTTGGATTTTCTGATGGGTACCGGCATATGTTTTAGGTTAGATTCCATGTCGGTACCTTGTTACGACATGTGTTTCAATTTTACGTATGTGCCGGCAAAGGTGTTTTGGTATCCAGGAACTTCCTAGAAATTACCGGCATCCACGACAATTATTTGGCAATGCCGGTAATGGTTCCCGGCATGTAATGCTTTGAATTTACTATGTCGTGTTTTGGTCACGGCATGGTCGATACTTTGTTAAGGTATGCCGGTAGTGATGATTCTATGCCAATATGTGGTGTATCTATGCCGGTATTAGAAATTAAAGTTACTTGTCTTATATTTATTTCGTGCTTCTTTTGAAATAGGGCTAAAGCAAAGGAAGCTAACAAACGAGAAACTAAAGATGATGGCATTAAGAAAAGAAGGAAGGACGGTCTTAGTACTCCTCAATCTCTGACTCCTAGAGGGAAAGAACAAGGTCGCAACAAGTGTTTGGGGGCATCTACAAGAGGTGAATTTTGGGAGAGTGGCCGTGACCGTAGTAAACTCGCAATCCGTGAATCTACCGGAGCAGTTGAGGAGGAATATGAGCAAGATGAAGAGAAGAGTGAGGAGGAAGATAATGAGATTGATCCAAGTCAATTAGCAACCCAAATCCAAGTAGTAGTGGAACAAGGTGGGCCAAGTCAACAACCGACACAAGGCAAGGGCACAAGCAAAGTAAAAGTTAAAGGTTCACACCTTCCTCATATTGATGACATGATACCAGACCTTAATCGTGGTAGAATTTGGGGTGAAACTTCTTTTGATCCGGGGCATCTATTTGGATACAAGGACTCTTGGGCTCGTACTATCTATCAAACCTATGTAAGCATTTCTATCTCGTGCATATGTATTGTTTTGTATTTACATAAAATTTCTTAATCGTATTATCTCCTAATTGTAGGATCATAAGAAGGTTGTGCGTGTTTGCCGAAACCAAGCCGCGTCTCATTGGGATTTGTCTAAGTAATGTGAAGAGGTCCAAACATTAGTAAAGGATCCTGGTATATATCATTTGGTTGAAAATTATGTGAAGCCAGATATTGTGACAGTCAATTGCTTCGTCGAAAGGTATCATGGTGAAACAGATACCATGCACTTCCCATTTGGAGAGATGACCTTGATCCCTGATGATGATCAGAACATTCTAGGCTTGAGTGTTACCGAAAAATCAATTGCAGAAGGAGATAACTGCCCGAACCTAAAATGGTCGAAGTTGCACGCTCTTACTAACAAGTTGTTGGGTTGGGACTACAAAACTTCTGTGGAAAGCTTCTATGTATCTAAGAATAGTAGGACAAAGACCATCAAGATGACGCTGCTTAAGAAGGCCTTTGAAAACACGACGTAGAGAAAAGACGAGGATGGATGAGACCCCGCAAAGATTCGTTATACAGACGCTACGTACCTGTTATTCATCTTGGGCACTAGGGTATTCCCTGACACTAGTGGCAACAGGGTTACTGCAAACTACCTTCAGTACTTGGATCCGTTGGAAGAGGTCTTTATCTATTCTTGGGGCACCGTGGTAATGACACATTTGATGACGGAGATGAGAAGGTCCTCTAAGGCGGTTACAAACCAATTTGTCGGGAATTTCACTCTACTACAGGTAATTTTGTTTTTAAACTTATGTTCTTATTTATATTGTTCACTTGTACCCTTATCATGAACTTAGAAACAAAATTTACTGATTTTTATATGTACCATTTCATATTTATATAGGTGTGATCTTATGAACATTTTCCAACATTGTTCAAGGGAAACCCCTTCTTGAAGATTATACCCATTGATGACCCCGAGGAGCCTAGAGCCAAGAGATATCAGTTCAACATCCATCCGAAGCCCGGTAACAATCGTCGAATGACAGATATGAGATTGGCTTGGATGCGATGACTACCAAAAATGTTGTGTTCGACCCTTACAGGGAGGCTAGATAAAACCGCCAATATTTGAGGTTCTATAACGTTGCATTTTACAATGGGCCTTTGTTCCACCCAAAGGGATACATTATGGCTGATCCTCGACGTGTGATGCGACAACTTGGATATAAGCAATTACCCTGCTTCATGACAGCCTCTACTGAAAGGTATCGTCTTAACCTTTATGTGTCCATGTCAAGTTCCACAAGGTTGAGGGTAGAGTATGATCCAATTCCAGAACCAACACATAGGAGGGATAGGGAACCACGTCGTTTGGTAAAACGCTAGTAATTGGGAGCTTGTGAACAACGATGATGAAGCCGATCCCGCCTACATTCATAATTACTTGGAATGGTCACATCCTTTTGTCGTGCGCTCGGACGACGTCGAAGTTCCACCCCAGAAAAACCCTCATGTTCCAACTCCTACAGAGGCACCACCTACGATGACCCAACTTAATAAGACCGTTGGATTGCTAGTAAGTATTGTTAATTGCTTAGTCGTTTAATTTACACATAATGTTATATCAGCATATATATATATATATATACTAATTATGTGTTGTATGTATGAAACTAGCGACGTCGGCTTCGCAAGTTGAGGAAGCTGTTAGGTTGCAAGTACGACGAAGGAGAGGTGTTATCCATCAAAGAAATGAAGGAAGTCGTGGAAAAGCTTGATAAAATTGAAGACCCAAGTGCAAGAGCTTTGTTTGGGGAAACGAGGAAGGCTCCCGTTGGCAAGAAGCAAAAGACCAAGTGATGAACTCTATAGTAGTGTTTCGTTATTTGGATGGTGGTTGTTATGTTTTGAACAATTTCTAACTTGTTTTTGGTTGAACTCTTTAGTTGTTTGGTTTACTTTTGGTTTATGATACCTTGATGAAGAACAACTTACAGTTGTTTGGTTTATGTTGAACATGTTTAGATTTCTAGTAAAATGTTGTCTTTGTAAGTTTTCTTTACACGAGAAGCGTCGGCATTCATATGTTTAAGTTCCACAGCAGCGGTACTGTTTCCGGCAATAAAAGAAATTTAAATTCTATGCCACCATTTGTACCGACACGGAACAATTTTCTCCAAAACCATGCCGGGCACAATGGATGAAAATGACCAAGTTTCTGTGTAGATTATGGGTAGTTCCTACATTCAAAAGTTTAAGTTCCACAACACCGGTTTTGGTTTCGACAATAAAACTTGATGTAATTCTATGCCGTCATTTGAACCGTCACAGAATATTTTCTCTTAAACTTGCGAACATCTTCCTCTAGTTGAGCAATTATTCTCTTCTTAATATCCGCCTTAGAGGGTTCAAACAAAGCATGACAATGTTTTGTCACACTTTGACCTATATGATGCGTACATAGGAAATTTTGTGCATCCGGAAATACGTCGGATATAACATTTATTAGTGCTTGCTTCATCTTGATCGGTTATGATGACCCTCGAAATTTATTTTACGGGAACAATAATTTCAATTGTCGTAATGCCCAATGATAATTGTAATCTCTCTCATTTTCCATTAAACACCAAGCCAATGTGAATGATACCTTGTCCGATGTTTAACAACGACATGTTGTATTTTTTTGTCTTATAGGTGCAATCCATCATAAGAACACCACAATATGTATGAGCCAATTGTGAAAGCAAAGAATGCACAATGAATATTTGAAGGGGTTTGTTGTCCGGTCCTCTTTTAATGATACACGTGTAGTTGTGATCCCAACCTATCTTCTCAAATTCTTGGATAACGGTCCTACCTTCCCATTCCACCCTTCTAATGGTTGCTTGTGCGCTATAAATTGTACTTAGAGAAGAAAAGTTCGTATCATCCTTTTCCTTGAAGCCTCTGAGAATCACTCTTGGTTTGATACATGCTTTGGTCATTATCTTTACATCCTCAAATTCATGAGGTTTTAGCTTTGCAACTAGGGAGTGACCAACAAAATCTTTCGGATCCCGGTGGTTATGACGGCCAAACCACACCGTACAATCTCATTCCTTTTCTTTGTCTCTTAAATAGAATACAAGCTTACAGGGGCAATTATCCTTCCTAGTACGAGTCTTGTATACCCTATTAGTCTTCTTTGGATATACATAACCCTTTCTCTTATGGCTATCCTTCTTCTTGTATTGCCCACTTCTCTCCAAAACCATCTCAAAACGATTATCTGAACGTTCAGTATTCCTCACCAACACACACATGTTCTTAAGAGACGTCTCTTTGTCCCAAGCAATTGCTTCATCTGGATATTTTATTCCCTACATAAGGACAACAATGGGAGTATAAGGTTCATTACAAGCAATCCCCACATAAAGTTCTAAAACTAGGTGAAAAGTATTATTTGGTAACATACCGGAGGCATTTTATAGTGTTCGGACGTATCCTGACCAAGCGGTTGGGAATTTGTTGGATCAATGTATGTCACAATCTAAGGAATGGATGCAAAAAAATTTAAATTAGTTCCAAATAAAATTAAATTACTATTCCGGGTACTAGTTCTGGCATGCTCGACGACAGCTTCGGCATATTAATCTCAAAACAACCAAAGCTGGAAACCAATGCCGGCATTCTCGAATAATGTTCCGGAATTCCGGAACATCATTTGAAAAAGAGGACCTAATTTTAAACAGTACCGACATCGTATTTTCTTGAATATATATGCCGGAAATGGAATTTCCGGTATGCTCATTACACAGGTTTCGACGCCGGAACCTAGAGCCGGCACGGTCGATAATTTATAAACCATGCCGGTATATTACTACCAAAATCACTAACTTCTGGATGTTTTTCTTGTGGTACCGGCATGCTCTTTTTATAAGATTCAAAGCCAGAATGTAGTACCGGCGTGCTCGATAATTTATATACCACGCCGGTATTGAAGTTCAAAATTCTTTAACTCCTGGATGTTTTTATTGGGGCACCGACATGGTAAAGTTAGGAGTGAACCATGTCGGCTGAATATTCCATGAAATATTCGGTGGTAGGTGAAAAGTTAATTGCGCGTCGGCATGGAATTTTTGGTTGAAGACCACGCCGGTAAATGTATCAAAATGGGGGATATTGTCAGCCAGCATGGAAATAGTATGAATACGATGCCGGTAGTTGTGGTGCCGGCATGGTATTCATACTATTTCTATGCCGACACAGAGATTTTTTCAGAGAAAAAAATGGCGGATTCAAAAAAATAATAATCAAGATTTCGACCTCTTAGCAGCATTACCTGTATATTGGGGATGCTTGTATGTTGAACTGGTTTACTTTTTTGGGTTGGTTCTTCAAAAAACACTTCATTCTCACAAAAATCATGATCCAAGGGTGTTGGTTCTTCATATAATTCCAATTGTGAGTTGTTATCATTACCCGAAGATTGAATAGTTGAGCTAAAGATTCAGCAGCTGCAATTCTCTCCTCACAATCATCTTCCATTTTCACAAAAAAGTTCCCTCTCAAAAAAAATTTCCCTCCTTCTACTCTCACCACACTCACACAAATTCAAACAAAAATACACACTAATCATTTATCAAAAATCTTAAGATTCTACTAATTATTATTAACCACTAAACCTGATTAGTGAGGGGTAGATTAGGAATTAAAAAATTAATTAGATAAGGGGTGACCCTGATTTGATATTTGGATCCAGTTTTTGTCCTTTCCCTCTATCCCCCAATTAGTTTTGATATCCCCCAATCGCCCGTTCTTTTAAAAAGATTGAAAATAGTAAAAGGAAGTGCAATTTTTAGAAGTTAATCCAAGATAATGTTCTGCTAAAAGGCAAAAAAAACCTCAAATTGTGAAAGTGAGCAACCAAAGTTACAAAAACAAAGGAAAAACAGTTCACAAGCGCGTTGAATGGAAGATACGACAAATGAAGATAACCATGAGGCTAAAGATTATACTAAATTTTTATTGAAGTCATTATTTAATTAGGTTCTTATTATTGTCTAAGTTTATATATTGTAAAAGAAGTGACAATAATATCAATTAATAAAAATATTTATACCTTAAGTTAGACTTCCAGTTTATATTAAGTGATACTTATTACATTTAGACTCTATATAACGTAACTCTATTTTATAATGATAACAATAACATCAAACTACATCAAATTCAGGCACATAAATCTCATAGAGTTCATATAATTCAAAATGCTTAAACTCTCTTCCGTTTTCGTCAACAAAAATTGGGATTGAGACATGGTTTTCTGAAAAACAGTAAACACCAAGTTAGTTAATATGATTTTAATTAAACTATGATGGAATCGTTCAAAATGAGAACAAATGTATTAAGATACTCACTAGTTCTTCGTTGGACAATCCAGGATTATCACGTGAACCATCCATAAAATTTTGTATAACTTTTGATATCCTTATTGATGAATGAAAATCTTAGTTCAATTAAGGATCTTGTTAGTTCTTAAATTTTCATTTGCAGTGAAAACCTTTAACACGCACTTTCATAAATACTAATCGGTAGGATTTCTCGCTATAATATTTAGCCAACATCGAATAAGAGCAACATCTTATTCCATAGTAAAGATAGAGAGAGCAATTAGGGTGCAGTATAAATGTGATTGAGATGGACCATGTTTAAGGATGTTGAAAATGTTTGACGTTATTTTCCTGCCATACATTTAGAAATATTAAGATCACTTCTTATTTAGTTACACCTTAAATTTTTCTTGATCAATTTTCCTTACATGAGCAAGGAATCGCGTGACTGCATTACTAATTGATTGAAAACGAGCAAATACATCTTGGATTCCGGGGTTCCCAGTTTCTGAAACAAACATTATGAATATGTTATGTCAAAAAGACGTGTGTGACGTGACTTGATCATGGACATTTTCTACAGTATGAAAAACGTAGGCTTTACAAATAGCCAAATCCTTTTCTTAAGTATATTAAGGGCCACAAATTCTGGCAGACATTTTTTTACAAATTAAGAGATTAAGAGTTTATAATGAAAGATTAAGATTAAAGTAAATAATAAATTGGTTTAGAGGGTGTGAAAAAATTTGGAGTGGGGAAGAAATGAATTTATAGAGTAAGAAATTGAGCCGTTGGATTTGAATTACCAATGCATACAAAATAACGCCGTATTTTTCTTATAAATGCCACACTACTTTCATTATTAATCCAAACTACATAAATCATTCTAAACAAACGCAAACAGATCCCAACCGTCTAAAGGAACCACATATGCTAGATGGTGCACCATCAATATCATAAATAAATTGATGATTTCTCATAATAAAATCATACTATATTAGATCAAAGTAACTACATAAGATTAAAACAAATACATCATTGTCGTCAATTAACGTCCTCATTTAATTATCGGATGGTGGAGCATCTAGAATGTTGAAGAGGTTGAATTTTTCGAGCATTGAAACAAGCTTAGAAGGCGAAATGTCTGCCTTGAGATACTCCCCACATCAGTAGTGATCTTAGTTTCACTTCATCCGTACCTTGAAAACGATGCAATAATCCCCCACATATAAACGGGTTCCCTGTTCCTGCGACGAACATTATACAATGTTCTCTCAGAAAGTATGAATCGATGCGGCTTCATTCCTATTGATATTATTTCTTGTTTGAAAAACATAGGCTCTACAAATAGCTAAATCCTCTTTTAGAGTCTACTTAAGACCACAAACTTTAGGAGGCACTTTGGGAGGCATTTTAGATGTTATTTGAGTGATATTTAGAGGCGTAAAAGGTATAAATTTGAAGTTGAAATGAGAAGTATTTATAGGAAATTCAAAACGAGCCGTTGGATGATTGAATTTGTAGCCTTTCAGATTTATCCATTGGCGGCAGACAAGGGCCATGCGAGTTGCTTTGAGTCGCCAGCGGATTTGTTTGAGACGCATGGCTCTTTACGGACCGCAATGGACAAACCAATAAATTTATTAATTTGCCCATTCGTTTTTTGTTTTGGTTAGTCCATAATGGGATCAAAATGGGCATTGCTCTAGTATCTTCCCTTGGTGTAATTGCATCATTGCGGTTGTCAGTTGCGTATCCTGATCTGACTCACCAACCAGTTGTTGTAATATCTTACGATATACATTGGTCGTTCTTCATCAAATCTCATGATATTCACTTGGGTCTGTTCATTAGAAGAATTCATTGATTATGATATTTCTTTTTAAAGTAAACAGAGGAAATCATTTTAGAAATAGACATGAGAAGTGAACAAATATGGTCGGTCGAGGGTGAAGTAGTGTGTGTATAAGGTAGAATATACTACCGTCGCTGGCTACAGAAAAAAAAACCCTTAGAAGTAGACACTACATTGCGCTGCAGACTCTTTGCCGCTAGCGTTTGAGTCTTGACCACTCGGTAGTGTCCCTTAGTACCTTTTGCCGTAATAGACCAACACATTTGCCCGTCCACTTGGCTAGCTAGCTCGAAAATTTTACCGATGTCCATCGTATCTACTGATACAGGCAGTGTTCTTACACCGATACTGTTGAACCACACCCACTTGAGTACGATGACCCACAAAGATCTCCACACCTGTACGTTTAACGACTCCTGGATCCAGAAATTTCTGTATTACATCAGCAAAATTCACAGTAGAATTTATCCTTCACAAAAAAAAAAATCCAGTCAAAAAATAAAAATGCGTAGGATAAGATCATCCACATTAGAAGAACACGTTAGCCTTAATTAAAACAAAACTGAGAAAAAAAAGGGTTTCATCGCCTATTCAGAGTATATAAATTCTTTCCTTTTTTCCTTTCTTGTTTCTTCTTCAAAGCCCTCAGCGTTATCTCTTCGAGACCGCTTTTATCATATAAAACCAAAACAACAACACCAACAAAACACAACCAACTCTACGAAACCCTAAAACGAAGAAAAATCAAATTAGGGTTTGGTTTTTCCATCTCGATTCAGAAACGAACCCTAAAATCATCCCCTCGTTTCTAATCTCTATCCCTTTTTATTTCAATTTCTTGATTTAAATTTATTTTGTTTGAAACCCTAAATCTTCTTCACAAATTTTTTCGTGAAAGAAATCTCAGTTTTGATCTCATCAAACCCTAGTTTTATCTAATTTATTAAATCAAGTTTGTTGTTGTTATTAGTTTCGGTTAATAATTTGATAATTAGGGTTAAAATAAGGTGTGTGGATAAGAGTTTGATAGAAGAGAGATCAGGAAGAGAATGGTCGGAGGTGGAAACATTCACAGAAGGGGAGTAGTTGATGATGCTCCAACAGGTATAAGCAGTAATAATGTTTTTTCAGCTCTTGGAAGTTTAAGAAAGAAGAAGAATAAAGAACAGGGATCATCCAAAAAGGGATCTGCTAAACCTAAAGAACCTGAACCTGTAGTGATTTATACTCCTAAACCATTGACTGAGAAAAAATGGGGCGATATGGATGAGGATGATGATGATGATGACAATTATTATCAAACAACAGCACCAATTCTATCTTCTTGGGGTCCTGATGATACTCAGGATAAGGAAGAAGTCCATACCCCTGTTGTAAGTATTACTGTTTCATATCTTTAATTTGTGTATATATAGTGTTTGTTTATGGTTTCGTTTGTTTGATTTGTGTATTTGCAATCTCACATGAATTAATTATGATGACAATACCACTGTTTATCAGTATGATGACAATACCATTGTTTATCAGTCTGCTAGGTCAATTATGAGGACAATACCTTTTCTTTTGTCAGCTGAATGATCTATATGGCTTTGTTGGTGATAACACTGAAAACTATATTCATGATTAAAACTTAATGATAAGAATTTAGTTCAGCTACAATTGCATGGCACTGAATTTGTTTCATCTTCATCATGTCTAGGTGTATTTTGTCCTCCCCTGATATGTCAATTTAAGTGTTTACTGAAAGATATTTTATAACCTCATGATGTGGAAACATGGCATTGCAATCTTTACAGTTTCTTTCAAAATCTCTTGCTGTGGTTGATCATGTTTAATTTGCATGTGAACTAAGGTTTAGTACTTTTTGTTTCTTCTCCCTTTATTGACTATATAGTGTATACTAGCAACTAACCACCTAACTAGTAGAAGGCTAAAAGTAACTTGATGTGAAAGGATGCAGACTTCATCGGTTCTGTTCATTTGTTTAGGCTCACGTTTTAAGACAGCCTAAAAGTAACTTGATGTGAAAGGGATGCAGACTTCATCGGTTCTGTTCATTTGTTTAGGCTCATGTTTTAAGACGGCGAAGTAATATCTAAAATAATTTTCTCACTTTGACTTGGGCTATTAACTGATGAAGTAACATGGAAATAATCATGACCGCTGTAAGATGGTAGTAAACACTAGTTTTTCTATTAGTTATATGACATAGTTTTGTAAATTACTCTTGCACAAAGACTCATAATTGTTAAACACTTGCCTAAATTTCCAGGAAAGTGAAAGTGAAGATGATGGTCTTGATTTAGGCGATGATGACATTGACGAAGAACATGAACCCGAGCCTGATGTTCATGTACATGCTGAACCGGTGGTGAAGATGCCCCAGGCACCTTTGCCACCTAAAGAAGCAGAAAGGCAGCTTTCAAAGAAGGAGCTGAAGAAAAAGGAACTTGCAGAACTTGATGCAGTTTTGGCTGAGCTAGGAATTGACAAGAAAGAAACTGATGGCCAAGATGAATCTCATGGTAATTTGATCATCTGTTTTTAAATTTTTTGCTTAGTATGCTTTATTTTGTTTTATCTGTTATTGACCAATGGAACTTAATGCGTGGAGTGTGATTAATAATGAAGATTTACTTAATCGCTCGTAAGCCTATGGGTTATTCAATTGGGAACTAGAGCTATTCCTCGCATCTTGGTCTTACTCTTTGTTGAAAGTTAATTCTGGAAACTATTTATATCATAAGCATTCTATTAACAATGTGAAAGTAAAGGTTACGTACATGACGAGCCACTTACTCATCGGTTTGATGATTTTTCTTCTTTTCATTCTGAAAATAATTGTTGAAGTTAATTTGCATTTTTCTTCTATGTGTTGCTCAGATATGTAAATCCAGATTATTCTTTCAAATATTTCTTAGCATATGAAAACCCCTGTGACGCAGTTGATGAGAAATTTAGTTAGTTTTGTTGATTAGTATATATATGTATATTAGAAAGATGGTGTAAACTTTAAACTTTTAAGGTTTGAAGCCTCAATTTATACATTTACGCTTGGTGCCTCTTCTGTTATATATTGTTTGAGGTTTTCCGATGTATGTTCTGCTAAAAATAGTTGTTTCTCTCATATTTGAGTCTCAGGTGCCCAGGAGAAGAAAGAGCTCAATGGTGATGCAGATAAGAAGGAAAGTGCTGCACCTGCTGGTGAGAGCAAAAGTGCAAGAAAGAAGAAGAAGAAGTCTAAGGAGGCTAAAGACCAGGAACAGCCTAATGGCTCGCATACCAGCAATGAGCCTGATGAAGGTGCTACTGGGTCTGAACAGGCAGAAGATATGAAAGAGAAACTAAAGAAAATGGCTTCGATGAAGAAGAAGAAGTCGAGCAAAGAAATGGACTCAGCAGCAAGGGCTGCTGCGACTGAAGCTCAGGCAAGGAATGCAAAACTTGCTGCGGCCAAGAAGAAAGAGAAGAACCATTACAACCAGCAGCCTGTGAGGTAAAGCCATGTTTTTTCATCTTTTGCTGGATGTGGGCGTGTATCCCTTGTTCATTTGTTGCATGGAGAATAATTGGCAGGCTGTGAGTTCACAATTTCGAGCTTGGGTGCTTAGTATAGTGTTCTTTTTTCTTTATCTCCGTCTGTCGTAGTTTTATCAGGAATTGAAAAAGAAGTACAAAGATCTCTTTTTTTTTTCTTCCTTCCATCTATAGTAGAGATATTGGTACTTATAATGTCTCATATGACATACATTTATTCTCTAGATGTTCTTTTATAATACTCATATGCAGAAGACCCCCACTTTCTTGAATGTTGCTTGAAGAACTTGTTGTCCATCTTTGTTGAATCAATGGTTTCACTGTGTTTTTTTTTTTCCTTGTTCATGTATCTTAATTGTGGTTCAGTTTTTTTTGCGTATGGATTGTGAGAGTCCATTCTGGAGTCGGTGGATATGTATGGACAGACCCGAGTTTTTCTATGATACTCGGTATATTTGAAGTTGAAATCATCTCTCTTAGTTGTTAATCTTTACATGTCTAAGAAACCCTTGCAGGCTGATTTACTTTCACGGTAACCATGTTTTTCTTGGAAAAATATAAGGAGATTTTGACCGAGTGATTTTGACCAAAAGTCAAAACGGTTTTGGTTTTCGATTTTTTTCTTAGTTTTGATTGATTACTGGTTTGTCCTTCATCATGGACGATGATGGAGGGTCTCATGCTAAAGGGGGTTCGTCTCTACCTTTTTATCCCAACAGGTAGAGGGGGCTGTTTTTGGAAAGTTCTAGGGTTTTTAGTTTTGGAAAGTTCTAGGGTTTTTAGTTCGAAGATTGTTTGGTATGAGTTTTTTACTAAGAAGTAGGAGTTAATCCCCGATTCTGAAGGTAAGAAAGTTGTTCATATTGTGGTTGATGATGTCAAAGAGGACCTTGCTTATTATAAAAATCTAGTTATTGGAATTATTGTTGGTAGGAAACGACCTTATATGTTAGTGAAGAATACTCTGGTGAGGGCTTGGAGAACAAAAGGGTTAATGCATATGACAATCTATGGTGAGTCCCTGTATGTGTTTGGAGTTGATTTTTTTTTTTTTTTTTTTTTGTGAGTTAATAAAGCAAAAAAAAAATCTAACTTAGGGAGTTAGAAACCCGTACACCATGATGAGTAAAGTTATCTAATGCTGGGCTTGGCAAAGCCGCCTTAGCATTTGATATGTCTACTTTTATAGCTGTTCTAATACATTCTGGAGCTTCTTTTCTCCAATTACAAGTTGAGCTAAAGCTCCTAGCTTCTTTGGCCATTAAGTCCGCTACATTGTTAGCTGATCTTGGAACAAAATAAAAACCTAAAAAATTATTACACGATTTTAGAGTATGGATAACTTGGTCTAAGACTGATATGTTTTGCCATTCTAATGAAGATTCAATGCCATTAAGGTAATCAAAAAGGTTTTTGCAGTCTCCTTCAATTGAGAAATTCGTCAATCCATTCTCTGCTGCCCATTTAGCTCCCTGCAACAGACCTAGAGCTTCCGCTTCTTCAGGGGTAGAGGCTGTGAAAGCTCCTGCTCTGCCTTGTTCGATGGTTCCTGCATCACTTCGAAGAATTAAAGAAAAACCTGCTGGTAGATTAGCTGAAATCCAAGCAGCATCAATATTTAGTTTTAGTTGATATTTCGAAGGAGGCTTCCAATTGGGTGTTAGAGATTTCCCATTATTGACTTGGTTCAGTAAAGGGTGGTCTTTGTACCAGAATTCCAAGTATCTGTGTATTTCAGTTCCTAATTGAATACTTGTTTGATGTTTTCCTTCAAAGACTAAATTGCATCTCTTTTTCCATATGAACCATGCTTTTGTTAAAGCAATTTCCACAGGTATAATGGTGTTAGGGTTGTTTATCCAATCCTTACAGATGTCTAAGAAAGAAATAGAATTAGGCATCTGAAGGTTAACCGGATATGGCTCAGCTGCCCAAACCTCCTTAGCATAAGGGCACAAGAAAAGAGTGTGTTATATAGTTTCTACAGTGTGACAATTGAGGGGACAGTTTGGATGGACATCATCCATGAATCTAGCTAACTTCAAGTTTGTTGACAGTGCATTCCGTAAGCATTTCCATGCAAAGATTTTGATTCTCTCTGAGACATTCAATTTCCATAATGAATTCCAAAACGAATCATTTTGTCCTAGGTTGTAATGATTCATAGTTTTTTCCGTTAGTTTATTGTACATAGATTTAACTGTGGATTTCCCTGTTTTTGTAAGCAGCCATCTTAGAGTGTCTGGTTTTCCTCTAGCTATTCTAATCTTGTTAATTTTATTTGCAATATTTACTGGAAACATTTCAGTCAGCAGATTATAGTTCCACTTCATAGTGAAGGGATCAAATAGATCCTTCACAAGAGTTAAGTGAGAGTTAATATTAGTTTTGTAGTTTCTAAGGTGGTCTTCTAGATCAGGGATCCATTTGTCATCCCAGATGTTGGTGCTATTTCCATCTCCTATTTCCCAAATACTATTCTGTTCTATTAAGATGATACCTTTACTAATACATTTCCAAATCCACGAACTTGTAGTTGGGATTTTAGCTTTAAAGGCAGAGGTCTTTCTAAAGTATCTAGGTTTTAGCTGTGATACCCAAAGCGCAGAAGGCTCAGTTAGAAGTCTCTATGCAAGTTTGGTTATCATGGCTAGATTGAATTTTTGTGCATTTCTAAAACCCAATCCTCCTTTACTGCTTGGTTTACAAAGACAAGAGTAGGATATTGGGTAGCATCCTTTATATTTAGATTCTTTGCCCCACCTAAAGTCTCCTTTATGATATCTTTCAGATCAGCTCTGATAAAAAGAAGGCAATCATCTGCAAAAAACACAGCCTAGAGAAGATTTCCATACAAATAATGAAAAGATAAGGATATAGAGGGTCTCCTTGCCTTAATCCCCTAGTGGGTTTAAAGAAGTTTCCAGGGCTTCCATTCAACAAAACAGCTATGGAAGAAGTGAAAATACATTGTTGTATTAGGTTACAGAATTTAGAATCAAAACCAAAGGCTTTCATAGCTTTGATGAGAAAATCCCAATCAACTCTGTCAAAAGCCTTGGACATGTCAATTTTGATTCCCATTCCAGCATGCTTCACTTTCTTCTTTTTGAAAGAATGGATAATCTCTTGTGCAATGATAATGTTATTAGAGATTTGCCTTTGTGAGAGGAAAGCAGCTTGGAATGGAGAAATGAAAGAATAAAGAAGTGGTTTTATTCTATTGGCTAGAATTTTTGTTATGATCTTGTAGATTGTATTACAAAGCCCTATTGGCCTGAAACCACTAGGGTCCTAAGGGTGCCTACCTTTAGGGATTAGGAAAAGGAAGGTTTTGTTTAATTCTGGATGCATACATCCAGATGAGAAGAACTGCTGAACAGAAGAAATGACCTGATCTCCCACTGTTTCCTAGTTGAGTTTAAAAAAACTAGCTGGGAAACCATCTGGCCCTGGGGATTTGTTTGTTTTAAGTGATTTGATCACTGACCAAATCTCTTCCCTAGTAGGAACAAAATTAAGAAGATCATTGTCAGGAGGGGAAATACAAGGAACAATAGTATCAAAGATAGCAGGATTAGGGGTTGAAAGAGAATCAGGGGAAGAAAACAGTTTAGTAAAGTAATCAGTTAAAGTATCATGGATTTCAGGTCTCTTAAATGTGATTTCATTGTTACTCTTTCTAATGCATTCTATGTTGTTCCACTTTCTTCTTTTTAAAGTTTTAGTATGAAAGAATTTGGTGTTTTTCTCTCTTAATTGAACTAAATTATCTCTAGATTGCTGTTTAGCTATTGCCTCCTGTGTCGCATACAACTGTTCTAGTTGACCTAATTTCTCTTTAATTTTCTCCTCCTTTTTATAAATATGGGAATAAGAGTTTAAATTATCAATTTGGGCTAGAATCTTCTTTATCTGTTTAGAAGGTAACCCGAACATATTTTTTTTTCCAGTAATCTAGCATAGGTTGAAGTGATTTAAGGTTCTGAATCAACAATTCAGAAGGAGAATCACCACCAGATTGGTTCAAAGTTTTTTGTATTGTCTGCACACATGATGGTTCTTTTTGCCAAGTATCATAGTACTTGAAGGTATGAACAATTTTAGAGAATTTGGTATCCAAATTCAAAGAAATAGGACAGTGATCTGATCCTGCTGCCACTAGATGAGATAGTTCATACTTAGGAAATTGAGAGTTCCATTCTATGTTGGCTACATCTCTATCTTACCTTTCTTGGATATTCTCTTCTCCTTCTCTATGGTTATTCCAAGTAAATTCATATCCCTTGAAACCTATGTCCAGTAAACCTGCATTTCTTAATATATTTTGATAGTACTTGCTGTCAGCTTTATTGTAAGGCGGCCCTACACATTTATCCTCTTGACTAAATATCATATTAAGATCTCCTAATAAGACCCATGGCATAGAGTTCATTTCTACTTGGGATGCAATGTCTGAAATGAAATTCCAATCTATTTTCCTATTAGTGGGATAAGGACTACCATAGAAGCATGTAAGAAGCCATTTTTTAGTTTCTGAATTGGTTTGCACAAGTATATTTATCATATTAGTATTCCATTGTATTATCTCAAAATAAATTCCATCTACCCAAGCTAAAGCAAGACCTCCTACTAGACCTATTGGGTTAATAATATGAGTGTTTAGGTTTCCTTTTAAGATACCTTTAACCACATGATGTTTAGATTTAGTTTCAGATAAAAATAGGATTTATGGTCTATCTCTAATTATTAACTGGTTTAGATGATTTTTTGTGAAGGAATTACTACATCCTTGCACATTCCAGACTATTATTTTAATACTTGATTTTGGATTCTTAATTTGAAGTAGTAAAATCAAATGCAGAACAGAAGCAATCCTAGTAAAGATGGATTATCAGCTAGATGCAGGTATCTCAGTAAAATAATTAAGAAGCAATAAATGAAAATTGGTAAAATAACGAAGTTTGAGAAATCTAGGGATTTAGGTGATTAGTGTTACCTGCAATTCGACGCCTTTCACAAATGGGGAGTCCAAATTGAAGGGCACAGGTAGATAGTCATCCTCCACTGGTTTCATCTCCTTGAAATTGGAGCCATATTGATCGATTTGCAGCAGCTTTTCCGAATCTGAAGCTAAGATGTTTAAACCCTCATATGAAGACGAAGAAAGGAATTCCGGGACGACTATATTAAAGGACGATTTAGGAGGAGATTTAGGGGATGCAGGGGATGAATGCAATATGACATGATTTGAACTAGACTGGGAAACTAACAAAAGAGGAGAATCAGACTCACAGAGATTGGAGAAGACAAGTTATCCTGAGCATCTTCAAATGATGCAGACGAAAATGAGAGTCTTCTATTAACTAATTTTGGTTTCCCAACCGATTGAAGAACCGACTCACCAGCTGGAACCAATGGTATAATCGGTTCCAGGCCCATCCCATTCTCAATTGGTTCCATAGAGTTAATGATACGATGAGTTTCCGAGTTTCCCGAGTTGACCGATTCAGAGATAGAGCCATCAAGAGGAATTAAGTTTTCAGGGAAATTAAAGGGAAAAGTGCGCTTTCCTAGGATAGAATTAGCTGCTAGAGGCATATCCTCATCATAGGTTACCGGTCCTAGAACTACATAAGATTGATTAAAAGCTTGAGAAGAAGAAGCTAAGTCTCCTCTTGCAGGGTATTCTTCTCGAAACAACTCATACAAGGTCTCTCTATTCCCAGGGATGTCGAGAAATTTCTCCACAGATTCCATGTTGCCATGCGCGTCTGCATTATCTTTAGGATTCCATATTTGAATTTGCGTATTGTCTAGCCAATATATATCATCTCCTGGAGAGGGAGAATGCATGGTGATATCATAAATATCTTCAAGGGGTCTGTTTTGGATAATAGCACATTGACTTTGCTCATGACCAAATCTAGCACAATGAACACAAAACTTAGAAGGTAGGTTATGGTATGTGAAAATCAGTTCTCTCACTAGGTGATGGTCTATCTTAACTAATAACTTTTGGACTAATGGTTTCTCAATATTAACCCACACAAGGAATCTAGGTTCACTATCAAATTGACTAGAACCATTGCAAATCTGACTTACCACTCCTAATTTGCTTGCTATCAAGCCTAATATTTCCCCAATACGATGTTCTCTACCACAGTTGGAGATGCTAGCCCAAAGGGGAATCTATTTAACAGCATCAGTAGTGATCTGCATTCCTTGAGTGGCTGAAGTTGCTGACATGACATTTCCATAAGGGTACCAAGGACCATTTAAGGCAATCCACTTTAGGTCTTCAGCCGATCGAAAGGTGATAATGAAAAGGTTAGGATCTGTTTCTATGACTTGAAAGCAAATATTATTTCCCAAAAAGTGACAAAGTACATTTCTAATATCTTCTACGGCATAAATTTTCTGTTGAAAAAATTCTATCTACGATACTGTTCTCTTTAATGCCATAGTCCCTCATTAACGCTGGAGTTAATGGGAGAATACCTACATTAGTGTAATTGGCATAACGCTGAGCTACTGACAAACCACTGAGATGCTTATATAAGTTGTAACTATTCATGATGAGAAAGCAAGAAAGGCAGCAGAGAAACTCAACTCGAATTTAAGACGAAAGAAGAAGAGTGAAGGGAAGATTCATAAAAACAAACATGGGTAGAGGATATGAAGGAAGTGCAAAGAATATATATAGAAATAAACCCAGAGAAGGATAAAATTTAATGTATATTCCTAAGAATAAAATTTAATTTATATTCCTACATCAAATTTTCTGGAGAATAACCTTAAAAAAACCAAACAAATCTTAAGAAATTTAAAATCATCCAATGGATAGTCGACAACCAAATTTGGGGAAAGTAAAAAGTAACGTTAAGGGGTTTTAAATGCTCAATCAGAGGGAACAAGAATTTAAAGACAACACCTTCAAATCAGACTAAAATTTAAGAAAACGTTATCAATACAGTGCATTAATATCGTTCAGTCGGCTCAACAGGTTTTCTAGATTAGGCATTTCGAAACCCTATTAGTCTAGGAGCCTTTCTAAATAGACAAGAAAATTCACACAAAGAGTCCAGGGATAAGGCAAATCAACATCCCGCTAGGATTAGCTTCTTGGAAAGAAAAATTATAAATGAGAATGCATGAATCTATAAACGCCTTAAATGCACAGAGATTGACAAAAATACTTAGGCGATTAGCACAAGAAGATGAGATATCAGAGACACCACAATACGCAAACGAAAATTAAATGAAAAAGCTTTGGATTCTCCATTATCATTAATGGAATCAATGATATAAGAGGCCGTACAATCTAGGGCCAACAATCACAAAGAGAGGAAGAAAGTGATGGTTTATCAAAAGTGATTGTAGTAGTGGTAAAAACAGGGTCTTTTCAGACTTGTGAAGAAAACAATTTTTCTAGATTTAAATTAAACAGGAAAATAAATAAAATAGTTCAAAACTTTAGAGAAAATACCAAGACTAGGATTCCACCATTAACCAATTAAATAGTAAATTCTAAATAATATTCATGCAATTCTATCTTTAAAAATAATTCTAATATTTCCCTCAAATATATTTTTGAAGTAATAATTGTAATCACAAAGTATAAAACATCAAAAGTTTTTAAAACCCAGCATGCTTCATCAAAATAATTCACAACTATTCAATAAAAACTAATATTTTAAATTCAATTCCATGCAAATAATCAAATAATAATATTGCAAATAAATAATAAAATTAGAATTATACAAATCAATATGGACCAATGGCTTCCTCCGTCGTCTCGGCTAATGGGTTTAGCTTCTCATCCCAAAGACACACTCACAAGATGAATTCATGGCTGAAAATAGGTGTTTTTATTGATGAATATAAGATGAAACAGAAATTTGCAACGCTGGAATGGTGTTACAGCGCCACTGTTACAAAGGGGTATGGTAATTTAAGACTGCTGTAAACGATAACTATCTACTGCTGTGAAACAACAACAGTGGTATGAAAATAAGTCTGCTGAAGAACGACGGACTCTGCGAGTCTGTTCTTCGTGTTCTTCAGAAGCTTTAATGGCAGCAGCAGCAGCAGCGTTGTCTCCTCTATAATTGCTTCTCCTAGGCTCTCATCGACTCTAAACTCTCTCCTAAAGGTTTATAACCTTTCTTTGATGTAAACCAACACTTATATAGCCTTCAGATTCCCTAGAAACTCGATCAAATTCGAGAATAAATCTCTTATTCTTCACGTGCAGTTTGAACAATAATTCCATCTGTCGATCTTTGTATGCGTCTGTGAGCTATTCTATTGCTCCCAAAATCTTCTCTGACTTTAACTCAACTTTTTTGAAGTATATACCACGCAAGAATCTCTCCCAAATCTTTCAAACCAATTCAAAACCCTAAACAGGGACCGTGTGCACTGTCTTGACTTTGTGTGGATTTTCTGACTTATCCAGCCCAATTAGATGGGTCTAATCGCTTCTAACAGGTCCCTTATGTCTTGTAGAGTCCGTGGGTACCAAATTTGCCCATTGAATCGCATGCTAGGTCGCTCAAATCCTTGATCCAAAACTGTTGACGCTGCTGCCTTTTTTCCCGCCAAAATTTTCTTTTGAATTTGAGAAGTTGACCTCCCCTTATCTGTGGCTGGTCTCCCTTTAGCAGATGCCTGGAAATGGGTCACCCCTTAGTAATTAGGTTACCCCTTATCCAAAATCAAGGGTCCGTATAACAAGTGTCCTCTGGGGCATTTTCCGCATTTTTTTTCGGGGTTCCTCCGGGGTATTTCTGGGATACTTCCGGTACACTTCTGAGGCGCTTCCGGTAGGTTATCAACGGAGGTCCAAATGCCACATTTTTAGCCAAATTCGCCGCAAGAGATTATTTTCCAAAAACACCTACAAATACATAAAATAACCAAATAAGTACAATATCGAGTACTAACAATATATACAAATGAGCTATATTAGACACATAAATGCGTCTATCAAATACCCCCAAACTTATTATTTGCTAGTCCCGAGCAAATCAAAACTACAAAATAAAATCCTAACTCACTGTCGCAGGCATCGTCGATTGCATTTAGCGTATGCAATATGCCTTTAAACCCCTAGGTGGCCCTAGTGGCCGAGTTATAGTCTCAGGAGGGCTTACCAGAGATATACCCACAAAACCTGTACTCCAGACCTTAGCTATCTACGCAGAACCTTGGAAGGCACTAAAGAATCTCCTTGGTTGGCATACTTATTGACTACAAGAAGAAGTACCCTGATGCGAAATTCCAATTGCTGTACACGAGTTTGCACTCAAACATACTAAAATTCATATAAAGTGACAGAGCTCTACTCAGATAGTTGCACTATGGACATCATATTCGGAGTCAAACTAATCACATGGAAAGATTAAGAGATGGATATAGAAAAACATAGATGGTTTTGATGTTTACTAAGTGAACGGCGTTTCCCATATCTGTCTGAAGGCCTCCGCCAAAATGAACCTATCCTAATGGATTGAGATACTAGTCTGACTAATATCAATACACTGGCATATACAAGGGTACCAGTGGTCGATAACCTAACTCTAGGTCAACGCAGCTGGTATATACAAGGGTACCAGTGGTCGACTTTATTGAATTTATTCCTTTTGGTCAAATGGTCTGGTCTCAATTTCTTTCTTTCTTTCTTTTTTTTTTTTTTTTTTCATTTTTTTCATGGTATCTCAATCACTCTAATTCACCCTAGCATTGGTAACAACTTGAATCGTGGGCCCCACCTATCACTTAGAGAAATATAGTTTAAAAACAAAATAAAATAAAAATAGAAGTGAAAAGGACTCAACGAGATATGGTGAAACTATCATGTTATTTCTAACATCTGAGCTCTGTGCTTTTATGAATAGACTCTTTAGATGTTTCCATCTAATCAGATTGGTTCCTCAAACTCCTACAATCAAAATGCTTCCATCCACTTAGATTAGTTAGTGCAATCCTCAATAGGCATAAATTTCTAGGCTCTGGAGTTTATTTATTGCAACTAAAAGCTAACAAAAAGTGTTTCTTCCCCACCCCCAAACTTAAATCTTACATTGTCCTCAATGTTCTAAGGATGAAAATAAAAGCATGAACAAGGAGAAACTATTACCACTGGAGGGAAAAGAAATAAGGAAAGATATTACCGTATCACATGAACGCGGGAGCCTCCCAGTAAATGCTAAATTTATAGTCATTATCTAGACATCAAATACCTCAAAAAGAATTTTCACCTTCCAAAGTCGTATACCAATAGTCGAAATAATTGTGGGTCCATAAGACCAAATAGAACTGCCACAAATAGGAGACAAATGCTCAAGATCAGAAAAATGAGCAGATAGAGCAAACCTGATCTAAAGTTTCTCGCAAGACAACTGGATTTATCTGAGGTGCCCACTTGGGCTTCATATGAGTGTCTCGGCAAACAGATTCATCCGAAAAACGGGTCTCTAACATTTGGATTTTCTCCTGGACATTATCAGGCGGATCAGGTTGTGGAGTCTGAATACACTCAAGCGATACCTCAGATGCACTAGGCTTGAGTCCCAAGTTAGGGACTTCTATTGGGGATAATTGACAATCTCTACCCCCAAACTTAGAATTTTGGGTGCCTCTACAATGACTAGTCACAATGTTCCTAATTTCTAGACCATCGGGTTCTTGAAAAAGGTCAATTGCTTTCTCTAAGTCATAATCAGGTGGTTCATCCTCAGCTTGCTTCATATCTTCTATGGTCCACTCTAAGGCTTCCTTATTTTCTTGAAGCACGGTCTCTGGACTACTTTCCTGATCACTATCCAAATCGGAGGCTATAATCACAGGGAAAGACTCGGGTGGGCCTAAAAATGTATAATTAGACTCCAACTCAGGAGGCTCTTTTAAATAAGGTATTAAGATAGACTCAGAAGCTAGTAATGGTTCGAACCTATCTTTCCATATATCAATATCTAACATAGGAACAGAATCCAACAGAGCATTTACTTGTTCAATGTTACTATCATCGTCGAAATCCAGGCTAAAATGGGATAAACAACTCTCCAATGTATTTTCCGGTACGATGTTTGGTAATGACTCCTGAACTAAGGTTCCTATCATGTTCACCTCTTCAATACATGTGCTATCTAGCTCAGAATGTAGCTTGTTTACATTAAAAATATTCAGCTCAATAGTCATATTACCAAAAGATAGATTCATAATACCATTTCGACAGTTTATGATCGCATTAGACGTAGCTAAGAATGGGCGACCTAAAATCACAGGTATTTGGTTCTCTGGGTCGGGGACAGGTTGGGTATCTAGGACCACGAAATCCACTGGATAAATAAACTTGTCGACCTCAATAAGAACATCCTCGATCACACCACGAGGGATTTTAACGGACCTATCAGCTAACTGGAGTGTTATCTGGGTAGGTTTCATCTCACCAAGTCCTAGCTTAAGGTACACATGGTATGGCAGTAAGTTCACACTGGCTCCTAAGTCAAGCAACGCTTTCTCAACACGGTACTTACCTATTGTACAAGAAATGGTAGGGGACCCTGGGTCTTTATACTTAGGAGTAGTGGTATTCTGAATAATAGAACTCACATGACTAGCTATGAAGGCTTTCTTCTGGACACTGAGCTTACGCTTTCGCGTACACAAGTCCTTAAGGAACTTGGCATAAGAGGGAATCTGCCTAATTGCATCTAATAATGGAAGGTTGATATTAACCTGCTTAAAAACCTCCAATATATCATTAAAGTTGGACTCCCTCTTAGTCGGAACTAGCAGCTGGGGAAACGGGGCTCTGGGAACAAAGTGAGGCTCAACAGGACCCTCATTGGTCTCTTTGGAGACTCTATCAGTCTCCTCATTTTCTGGCTCAGCAGGGTGAACTACAGCATGTTCACTATCAGGCATGGCGACCTTGTTGTCAACTTTCTTTCCACTTCTTAGGGTTGTGACAGCATTCACATGATTGTACGATTTCTCTCCTCTAGGGTTAGGATCAGTATGACTAGGGAACCTTCCATCCTCTCTCACTTATAAACTTAGCTATTTGTCCTACTTGAAGTTCTAACTTGGCAAGACTCTGGGAATATTCTTCAATTCTGCCTAGTTTCTTGTTGAAAGCTCATGTGGTTCTTTGATAGCATGTCATGGTTATTCTAACATAGTGATAGCTTCCTCTAAGGTAGAGATCTTTTTCTCGGAAGTGTTCTGAAACTGGGTTTGACCTGAAGAGTTCTTAAAACCAAAACCTGGGGGAGGCTGAGAATTGCTAGACTGGCCTTGATTCTGGCCCTTAGACCAAGAGAAATTAGGATGGTTTCTCCAACCAGGGTTGTAGGTTTCTGAGTATGGGTCAAACTTCTGACGGTTCTCAAACCTAGAGTTGTTATAGACAGCATGGGCTTGTTCTTCACTAACTTGACCTTCCCAAAATGAATTATCGGGCTCTATTCCACAACTAGAGACTTGAGAGGCTCTATTAGGTTCAACAAGGGGCCTATTTTTAGACTGACCCATTTCTAAAGCTTCTAACCTTCTGGACAAAGCAGCAAACTTAGCATCTGACGCAAAACTCGTATCTACCATATTGGTGCTACTTCTATTACCAAGAGTCTTTTAGGGGGTTCAACACAAGATTCCCACTGTTGGGATTTTTCAGCGATAGCTCCTAAGAAGGTAAAAGCATCATCAGCATTTTTACTAGTGAACTCACCAGCGCACATAGACTCAACCATGGCTTTGGTCGAATAGTCTAAACCATCATAAATAATCTGTACAAGTTTCATATTATCAAATCCATGGTGAGGACACTGAGATAGGAGATCATTGAATCGCTCTAAAAACCTATAAAGAGACTCTCCCTCTTGTTGCACACTAGCACTAATTTTCTGCCTAACAGCTGCAGTTTTATGCTTAGGGTAGAATTTCATATAGAAGGCAGCGATAAGTTCCTGCCATGTTTCATGATTCATGGATAGGTAGGTTGTTAAGCCAGGTCTTGGCTTTATCTCTCAAGGAAAAGGGAAACATCTTAAGTTTCAAGACTTCATCAGTAAGGTCTTTTATTCTAATTGTCCCACAGATTTCCTCAAAGTCCCTAATATGAAAATAAGGGTTCTCATCATCTTTTCCTAAGAATATAGGGATCATTGAAGAATACTAGGTTTTATCTCGAAATTAGCCGTAGTGGCTGGCAATTTAATGCATGAAGCTCGGTTGGTCCTAGTTGGGAACATGTAATCTTTCAAAGTTGCCATCGTGGCACAACTGAGTACTAGGGGTACTTTCACTCAGAGATAATTCTCAAAACTGAAGTTTCCAAAAACAGGGCTCTCCAAAGAAGAGTCTTCGAGCTCCCTGCTTAAATCAGAAGAACTACTAGGTTTTTCGCTAATCAATCGACCTAGAGTATCTCTTTTCCAAGCCCTAACAAAATCGGGCATACACTAAAAAAATTCAAAAAGAAATAAAAAAAATCCTAACAGGAAGGTTCTAGCAATCACACAGCAGGCTGACTCGACTTTACCACAGCAAACCTAAAGATTTCTAGCAAACAACAAGCATGATGGCTCCACTTAGATTGTTTCTAGACCAGCTTCTAATCCTTCGAAAGGGAATTCGTTACAATTTGAGCAAACCCCTCTGGAATCAATCCGAGTTTAAGCAAGTTGAATCGAGGCGAGGGAAGCTCAGTGGAGCTTTGATACCCAAAACCTCACCGATCCAATGCGGCGCAGTCACGCATTCAACTCGCAGAAACCGTCAAGAACTTCGAGGTGTGCTTAAAAGAGTAACCAATATTTTTCGAATGATTGTCCTGTTAAGCTCGATACCCTATAGGTCTCTTTCTAGTCCAAATTTTAGGCTTAGGTTCGCTTTAGGTTTCGTTTTCCTAAGGCGGGCAAGAAGGGAGCGGTGATGAAATCCGAACCCTTATCTTATATGGTCCAGTCCTTGCCCTTTACTAGGAATTTAAAAACAGTCCATATTCAAGTCCTCAGCATATATTCACCTTAAGGAGTCCAGTAACCCGCTTGCAGGAGATTCGCGGGTGTTTAGAATTTTACCTCCCGTACCAGACGGGCGAAGAACCGCTGAAGTCGACTCGGGCCACGACTCCTATGCCGTGTGCGAACCCGAGGGGCCGAGACGTATGTAATCGTCGTCCTTCCCTGCAAACAGTTTGTATTTAAGGGTACCCTTCCGTAGGGTTTAAAAATAAAAATGTCCCAAAATTAATGTCCAAAGTCCATAAAAAAAAAAAAAAAACAAAAGAAAGAAAGTCTAAAAAAAAAAATTACAAAAATAAAAATGTCTCTCTTTTTTTTTCTCTCTTTTACAAAATAAAGAAAATCTTCTTCTTTCGCTCCTTTAGCTTTGCTTTTCGCTCCCAAACTTTAAGTAAATCACCACAAGCTTTGGCAAATTTCTCTCGCTCCAATCTTCAAAAATCTGCAAGGAAACAAAAAAAACCAAAAACGTAAAGAAGAACAAAATAATAAAAAAAAAAATCTAAAAAAAATGCTAACTAAACACAGGTCCGCGTCGGCGGCGCCAAAAATTTGATGGTTTTCAAAAGTGATTGTAGTAGTGGTAAAAACAGGGTTTTTTCAGACTTGTGAAGAAAACAATTTTTCTAGATTTAAATTAAACAGGCAAATAAATAAAATAGTTCAAACCTTTAGAGAAAATACCAAGACTAGGATTCCACCATTAACCAATTAAATAGTAAATTCTAAATAATATTCATGCAATTCTATCTTTAAAAATAATTCTAATATTTGCCTCAAATATATTTTTGAAGTAATAATTGTAATCACAAAGTATAAAACATCAAAAGTTTTTAAAACCCAGCATGCTTCATCAAAATAATTCACAACTATTCAATAAAAACTAATATTTTAAATTCAATTCCATGCAAATAATCAAATAATAATATTGCAAATAAATAATAAAATTAGAATTATACAAATCAATATGGACCAATGGCTTCCTCCGTCGTCTCGGCTAATGGGTTTAGCTTCTCATCCCAAAGACACACTCACAAGATGAATTCATGGCTGAAATAGGTGTTTTTATTGATGAATATAAGATGAAACAGAAATTTGCAACGCTGGAATGGTGTTACAGCGCCACTGTTACAAAGGGGTATGGTAATTTAAGACTGCTGTAAACGATAACTATCTACTGCTGTGAAACAACAACAGTGGTATGAAAATAAGTCTGCTGAAGAACGACGGACTCTGCGAGTCTGTTCTTCGTGTTCTTCAGAAGCTTTAATGGCAGCAGCAGCAGCGTTGTCTCCTCTATAATTGCTTCTCCTAGGCTCTCATCGACTCTAAACTCTCTCCTAAAGGTTTATAACCTTTCTTTGATGTAAACCAACACTTATATAGCCTTCAGATTCCCTAGAAACTCGATCAAATTCGAGAATAAATCTCTTATTCTTCACGTGCAGTTTGAACAATAATTCCATCTGTCGATCTTTGTATGCGTCTGTGAGCTATTCTATTGCTCCCAAAATCTTCTCTGACTTTAACTCAACTTTTTTGAAGTATATACCACGCAAGAATCTCTCCCAAATCTTTCAAACCAATTCAAAACCCTAAACAGGGACCGTGTGCACTGTCTTGACTTTGTGTGGATTTTCTGACTTATCCAGCCCAATTAGATGGGTCTAATCGCTTCTAACAGGTCCCTTATGTCTTGTAGAGTCCGTGGGTACCAAATTTGCCCATTGAATCGCATGCTAGGTCGCTCAAATCCTTGATCCAAAACTGTTGACGCTGCTGCCTTTTTTCCCGCCAAAATTTTCTTTTGAATTTGAGAAGTTGACCTCCCCTTATCTGTGGCTGGTCTCCCTTTAGCAGATGCCTGGAAATGGGTCACCCCTTAGTAATTAGGTTACCCCTTATCCAAAATCAAGGGTCCGTATAGCAAGTGTCCTCTGGGGCATTTTCCGCATTTTTTTTCGGGGTTCCTCCGGGGTATTTCTGGGATACTTCCGGTACACTTCTGAGGCGCTTCCGGTACGTTATCAACGGAGGTCCAAATGCCACATTTTTAGCCAAATTCGCCGCAAGAGATTATTTTCCAAAAACACCTACAAATACATAAAATAACCAAATAAGTACAATATCGAGTACTAACAATATATACAAATGAGCTATATTAGACACATAAATGCGTCTATCAGAAAGGTAAAGAGAAAAGAAGAGAAGAAGAAAAATGGATTGCAACCATTTCAGAATTCCCCTAGGAGTGCAAATTTCGTCCACTAAGGTTATACGTTGCAAGGATGGACAACTTCACAGAATTCAATATTATCGGTGTAATACCTGCCAGCGGGAAACATTTATGTATCCAGCGCAAGCTCAAAGATTAGCCTTATGCAATCTGAGCGATGAAGAAAAGGATAGGTTGGGAGTTCAAGCCATAAGGGATTTACAGATCAGGTTAACCACCGTAGTGCCCGTAACTGCATCTTATTTCTTAACTGAATATCCTCCCGGCATGGATTATGCATACGTCCATAAGAAGTCTGTAGTTTATCAGTAGGAGAGAGCCGGGGGTATAATCGACTTATCCGACTCAGAAGAAGAAGAAGAATGAAGAGCATAAAGGAGAAAGAAGAGAATCATCAGAGAGAAGTCCTGCAATAGTTGAAAGAGATGTTTCTTTACTAGTTTGAATTTCGTTTTAACTTAAGCTTTCCTTTTCATGTATTCCGTAATGTTAGTTTCCTTAGGCTTATAAGCCAACTATATGAAGGTTTTATTTAGTACTTGAACTAGTATTGATGAATTAATTTTCCTTAACTGAATTTCTGGCTCTTGATGGGGATCTAATTCTCCTACTGATTTTACTAGTCAAAGAAAAACAAATTAGCAGGTGATTAAAGCGAGCCAAACGAGAAATCGAGTGAAACTAAAGCTTAATTCTATATGAATGCAAAGATGCCTACTCAACTCAACCACAACAGAAAGAATAAAAGAAGGAGGAGAAATTAACACATCTTAAGGTTCGGGTTCTACTGCCTGCAAAGAGATCAAGAGAAACGTTAGTTTTAGATTATATCTGGAGTGCCCCCCTTTTGGATCCCCATCTGGTTCAGGGTCGAATCCCTGATAGGGGATTACTCGAACATCATTAAAGAAAAAAAAATGGAAGAAGAAAAAAGTTTGAAGAAAAAGGGCCGTTGAAGATGGAAGTTGATGATGAATCTGACTGTATTGAAGTTACTGAGTATGGTCTTGTTTGTATTTCTTAGCAATTTTTTTTTGTCCGTCCCTGGCATCCTCTAATTGAGTAAGAAATTGCAAATATGAAATCAGTTCATGTTTGGGTTGATCTTAAGAAGGTTCCTTTACATATGTGGAATTATAAAGCTTTATCTAAGATTACTAGTGTAATTGGGAAACTATAATGATGGATAAATTGACAACTATTAGAGCTAGGATGAGTTTTGCAAGGGTCTTGGTTGAAATTGATATTAACTTTGAGCATCAAGCATCCGTTCCGATCTTTTATGAAGGGAAACATGTAGTGGATGTTGATGTGGAGTACTGATGAGAATCAATAGCTTACAATGAAAATAAATTGAAATTGATAACTTGATAAGGATAAATAATCAACCAAATTAGTTTCTTCTACCCTTTGATTAAAGGAAGAACCTAAAAATGGAGATTCTTCTCAAATAACTTATAATTTCTACCCAATTAAATTGGAAACTATAAGACTATAAGAGGCAAATAGTTGATACTCTAGAATTAGATGATCTAATTCCCTCTAGAGATAACAATTAGGTTTGAAAGAAGAGAACCTCTCATTCTTCACACAATATTCTAAAACCAAAACTTCTTCCTCTAGCATTATGTCTTCTAATTTATACAAGCACCGAGGGCATACTTGGCATATTCAAATTAATTCTAGGATGGACTATAAATGGTGCTTCAATATCGATATGGCACATCAACAATACATCATCCTCCCCTTCTTTGAACAAATTCGTCCTCGAATTCTTCAAAGCATATTCTCCATTAGTGCTTGAACTTCTTCCTTGTTTGAAGACAATTCTACCTCTACACCTTCCATTATAATTACTCATCAAATGTAGCACTTTGTGGTCATAGTTGAGAGCATCCCCAAGTAGTAATGACACACCAAGTATTTCTTCGTTTGTAAGTACATCATCCTCCCCTTGTTTGAACAAATTCGTCCACGAATTCTCCAAAGCATATTCTCCATTAGTGCTTGAACTTCTTCCTTGTTTGAAGACAATTCTACCTATACACCTTCCATTGTAGTTACTCACCAAATGTATCATCTTGTGGTCATAGTTAAAAGCATCCCCAAGTAGTAAAGAAACACCAAGCATCTCTCTCAACCTTGCACGGAGACTACAACCATGAAACTTATCTTCAATGAAAGCCCAATTGGATGCATATATATTGCCTCCCCATTTTTTTGTAGCTTGAGTGAATGCTTGCTTCCGGTAGTCGGTTCACATACTTGAAATTGTTCTTGAGATAATTCTAACATAGCATTTTCCAATTCAATATCATACCTTGGTACACCAAAATCTTTTACTTCACTACCATTAACTACCTCATCAAAAATTGAACACAAAGGATTGTATTCGTCTTTCTCTTGATTCTTACGTGATAGCACTTGGTCCATGATAGTAAAATAATCAAATATTTAATCCACATTCATGCCATCTTGATAGATTGGAAGAACACCCACTATTTCATTTTCCCCATGACTCAAATAACTATCAAACTTTGGTGGAGACATTTTATCAAACACTTTGTGGGCACTTTGTTTATCCTCACATCCACCAACCAAAATTGATACATCTATTTCACTTACATCATCACAATCATTAGGTATATCCTTTGTTGGTTATGGAGACTTACAAGTTTCCAGTAATATTCTTCAAAAATTTCTCCCATTCTTAGATACATATCATCAAACACTTCATGTACAATATTCATTAACACATCCTTTGAATGAACCCTACCCAAATTAACTTCTCTTTTGTAAACCATGGTGAAATCAATATGAGATTGAAAAACCCAATTTGAAAATACTATCAAAGAACATAAAATCAACCCAAAATACTTGAGAAAGAGATTGGTAGCGTTCACCTCAAAAACAAATATCTTCACCAATCACACCTTTTCCCCTTGAGAATCAAACCAAAGCTCTGATACCAAATGATGAGAAGCAATAGCTTACAATGAAAGTAAATTGAAATTGATAACTTGATAAGGATAAATAATCAACCAAATTAGTTACTTCTACCCTTTGAATAAAGGAAGAACCTAAAAATGGAGATTCTTCTCAAATAACTTATAATTTCTACCCAATTAAATTGGAAACTATAAGACTATAAGAGGCATCTAGTTGATACTCTCGAATTAGATGATCTAATTCCCCCTAGAGATAACAATTAGGTTTGAAAGAATAGAACCTCTCATTCTTCACACAATATTCTAAAACCAAAACTTCTTCCTCTAGCCTTATGTCTTCTAATTTATACTAGCACCAAGGCCATACTTGGCATATTAAAATTAATTATAGGATGGACTATAAATGGTGCTTCAATATCGATATGGGACATCCAAAATACATCAAGTACCCATGTAAGGATCCTAAATGCTCTACCTGTAATTCTTTTGGTCATGTTGCCGTAAAATGCCCATGGGTCAAACCAAAAGTTGTTTCTGTAGAGGTTCCTAAACAGACTAATGTTGTGGGTAACCAACAAGCTTGGGTTGTGATGAAGGGTTTTAGAAAGTCAAATTCTAAGCTTATTATTGATACTTCAAACAAGGATGATACTAATTCTGAACCTGTAAGTATGGAGGAAGGGGTTACTTCTCCGGAAGGCAATAATGAAAATGTATTTATGGGTGAAGAGCATAGTGGTGTCTTGCCTACTACAAATAAGTTTGATGCCTTGATTGAGATAGATAAGGAGACCCAACCTCTAGTGGTGGATAATTCTGGGTAACCTTTGAATTCAGTCGTTGCTTCTTGAGTTCATCTTTCTTCTAGGATTGCTTCTAAGGACCACACTTCCATAACTGTTGAAGCATCTAAAGGTAAATTCTTCTCTAAAGAAAGTAGTTCTTCATTTTTATCTAGTCTTGCTCCTAAGGGAGTTGATCTTAAGAAATCTACGCCTGCTTTGAGGCCCCTTGCAATCTTAAATAATGTTTAGAGTTGGATGCTGGAACATTAGAGGGATGAATGACCCTCTAAAATAACATGAAGTAGGTAGATTTATTAGTTTAAATAAATTATCCATGGTGGGTCTTGTGGAACCCATGTTCAGGCTCAAAATAAGGATATAATTAGGTTCTCCATTAATAAGAATTGATGCTTTTTGGATAATGACAGTTCAGAGAGAATTTGGGTTGGGTGGAACCACCTTGAAATGTCTGTTAATTTGTTACATTCTGCTTCTGAATCAATCTTTCTGGAAGAAACTACTTGTAGGAATCTTAAGTTTGCTGTGACTTTTGTTTATGGTGATAATGATAGCACAAAAAAAGTTGATTTATGGAATGACTTACTTTGTTTTTCTGGTAGTTATGATCTCCCTTGGGTGGATTTAGGGATTTCAATGAAATTCTGAACTATAATGAGAGAATTGGTAGTAATAGTAATAGTAGTAGTTGTCATATTTCTTCAATGAATAATTTTGTTCGTTGTGTGGAGGATTCCTAGTTGTTCGATCTTCCTTTTTCAGGTGATTTCTATACTTGGTCGAATAAGCATGTTGGCCCTGGCAGAATTGTTTCAAAGATAGACAGAGTCTTGCTAAATATTGAATGAGTGTCTGTTTTAACACAATTTAAAGCTGATTTCTTAGCTCCAGGCATTTCTGACCATTCCTCTATGGTGGTTTGGTGTATGAGAAGCGTCTTCATGGCCCTCATCCTTTCCGTTTTTTTAATTATTTGATTGATGAGCCTGATTTTCTAGATATTGTGATAAATGTTTGGACAGAGAAAGTGAATGGAAATCCCATGTTAATTCTTGTTTCTAAGTTGAAGATGGTTAAACAGAAATTGTTACTTTAAGAAGAGAAAGGTTTTCTATTGTCTCTGAAGCTGAGAGAGAGATGACTAATGCCCAAGATGCAGTTCAAAGTTATCTTGTAAGTGCTAGTGTAGTTGTTGTGGACAAAAGTGTTGTGCGTAATTATGCTAAACTTGCGAGGCATGAATAATCCATTCTCAAACAAAGATCTAAGGTACAATTGATGGACTTTGGAGATTCAAACACTCAATTTTTTCACAGTTCTGTTAAGGAGAGAAGCCGCAGAAATAATATTTTGTCCTTAAAGAATGCTGATGGAGTTATTTTGGGTGAAGACAAATAAATTGCCCTTGAATGCACTTTTTTTTTCTCTGGCTTATTTAAAGATAGTGGTTCTCCCGGTATTAATGATCTTTCTTCTGATTTTATTCAATTTTCAAAGGTTGTTAGTGAAAAGGATGCTCTAATCTTGTTACCCCTATTTCTAGGGATGAAAGTGTTCACACGTTGTCTTGCATTGGCTCTAGTAAGGCTTCGGGTCCTGAAGGATTTACCGGTCATTTTTTCAAAGTGTGTTGGTCAATCATTGAATCTGATTTCAGCAGAACTATTCAGAATATTTTCACTAGTTTCAAGCTGCTGGGGGAGGTAAATAGCATTTTCTTAACTTTGGTTCCTAAAATTGAAAACCCTTATACTATTGCTGATTTTAGACCAATATAGTGCTGTGATGTCATGTACAGATGCATAGATAAAATATTGTCCCTTAGAATGAAATATGTTTTAAGAGATTTAGTTAGTGCAAATCAGTCTGCTTTTATTTCGGGTCGTTCTATGCAAAATAATATGTTACTTTCTCATGTGATTATTCGAAACTATAATAGAGACAAGGGACCACCTAGATGTGCTTTAAAAATCGATATTAGGAAGGCTTATGACACTGTGAGTTGGGATGCCATTGTTCTGTGTATGAAGAGACTGGGTTTTCCTAATATTTTTGTGGCTTGGATTTATACGTGCATTTCTACTGCGAAGTTTGCTGTCCTTGTAAATGGATCCCCTCGTGGGTATTTTTCGTCTAGCAAAGGCCTTCGGCAAGGATGTCCTTTATCCCCGTATTTGTTTGTCAGTGTAATGGAAATTCTAAGTATCTCTCTTAAATATCAAGTGGATATTGGCAGATATGGACTTCACTCTAAGTGTAAGCTAACAAATCTTACCCACTTATGTTTTGCGGACGATGTTTTAGTCTTCTTCAAGAATTCTATTTCTGTAGCTACTTCTCGTAAATCAGCCATTGATGATTTCAGTCAGTTCTCTGGGTTTGAAATAAATAAATCTAAGACAACTCTTTATTCTTATGCTGTGAATCCTTCAAAGCTTACTCTAATTATATATTGTTTGGATTGTAGTACTGATGAATTACCTGTGAGGTATCTTGGTGTTCCCTTTATCACTTCTAAGTTATCTTACCAAGACTATCTTTCTTTAATCTCTAGAGTTTCGAAATGATCTAAGTCTTGGAAGTCAAAGAAGTTATCTTTTGCAGGAAGACTGTTGTTGATAAAAGTAATCCTTATGGGGATGATTTTCGTTTGGTTTTCTTGATTTATTTTTCCAAAAAAGGTTGTTAAGGAGCTAAATTTTATTTGCAAAAGTTTTGTGTGTGCTGGAGATGGTTTGGGAAAGGCTCATCATCCCAAAAAATGGAATGTTGTATGCAGTCCATATAATTAAGGGGGTCTAAATGTCAGGGATGTGCATATTACTAATTGTGCTGCTAATCTTAGACATATATGGGATATTATGAGTGCGAAAAGCATTATACAGACTGACTGGGTTCAGAAAAATCTCATAAAAGGTAGGGATTTTTGGACTTTAAAAATACCTCAAGATGCTTCATGGTGCTGGAGAAGATTATTAAAAGAAAGAGAGGTGGCTAAAAAGTTGTTTATGCATATTCTTTGGAATAGGGAGAAGACTTATTTTCTCAATGATCTTTGGCATCCTAATGACAGATTGGATGAGCTAGGACACTATTGATGAGTTATGCTTAAGTTCTGAATGCAAGGTGGCTGACTTTTTGGATGATGAAGGGTGGTATTTTCCCGAAGCTATGAAAGATGATCTTGCTCATACTATTATGTACTTGAAGGAAGTGGAGTATGATAATGTCTAAGCCTGATTCGATTATATGGAAGCCTAGTTCTTTTGGAGTTTAGACTATGAGGGATACTTACAAGATTTTAACAACGGAAAAAGATACTATTAAGTCGTCAAAACTTATTAGGTTTAATCACATGTCCCAAGAAATTCTTTTATCACTTGGATTAGCCTGCACTGGAGACTTAAAACTAGAGCTAAAATGGTGTAGTGGGGGATGTTGCAGGTTGCAAGGTGAGTGTTATGTGAGGATGAGAACTGTGTGGAGGATGAGGATCAGATTTTTCATACTTGTTCCTTTGCTGCTTCTATTTGCATGGGCCTCCTGCTTAAAATGGGTTATTCTAGAAGTCTTTATAGTATCTGGAAGGAAGAGATTGATTGGTGTTTAGATTCTTTTGTTGGACATGGGCTGGTTTCTAGAATCAAGAAACTTATCTTGAATTTATTTGTCTATCATGTGTGGAGGGAGAGGAACTGACGAGGTGTCGAACTCGCAAAAATAATTCCTTACTTCTCTTACACTAACTAGTAGTACAATGACAAGCATGTTCGTTCCAAAGGGAGAGTTGAACTAAAGTTGTCGATCCAATTTCTGAATAAGAATAATGCAAATATGAAGATGAGAATGATCAAGGACTCTTTCTAAAGCCAAAAAACATGAATCTTATCAATATAGCTATGTTTCTGCAATTACCAATTACTAATAACCCTAGAATATTTAGTACGCTCAAATATCCCGCAATCTCTTAATTCACCGGACACAGAAGCGCTCGACTACCGAATTCAACTTGCCAAGTTTCCTAGAAGTACGCTCTCTAGGTGTGACTTAAACAAATGCATTAAGTTCTATGAGATAGTCTATTCCTAGTGACAAACACATAAGCTCGATTCATCAACTAGTGTAATTCAATACATATGATTACTTAACAAAATCCCATCGTCAATAACCACATATTACTACTTAAATTAAGAGGCTCTAGACAATTACGGGTCGAAGAGGTCTCAACTAGCATTAGAATCACCAAACAACCATTCAATTGTAACTTAAACGATTGAGAAATAATTCATAAACAATATTATCACGGTAAAGAATGAGCAATAACAAGATAAATTGCAAGACAACAAAGCAATTTAAATATCAATTGGAGTTCATGTTCGGACGTCGAAATCGTCCCTAATCAATAATGTTTAGCTACTGGAGTTAATAATGAAATAACAAGAAACATAACAAAACAAGCAAACCAAACAGCAGTTGAAGTGAATGATGTGAAGGTGGACTGCCGTGGCTCTGGAAGAACTAGCAGTAGCGGGATCTCGCCAGCAGGATGGTAGGCGGAATGGTACTGGCGACGTGAAACTGTTGTGGCTCTGTAGTTGCCTGTAGTCTGTTGCTTTGTTGTGGATGTACAAACTCCTCAAGGTGCTGCTGTAGCTTAATATGAAACTGGTGATATGATGTATGCTGGTGGAAATGGGGAAGTGCAGGTGGATATGATTATGCAGATGGTGATGCAAGTAAGATGGAGTGCAGCTGAACTGGTGATGATATGTGCAGGATGAATGGAGATGTATGCAGTTGGAGAGGAGCAAATCTCCTCTCTGTTGGAGGTGGATGCAGTCGTGAAGGAGGGGGGTGGTGGTGGTCTGAAATTATGATCTGTAGCTTATGTCCTTGAGCTTTTAATAGATTCCAGTTCCCTACAATTGTGAAACGATAACAACCCTATTTTCCTAATTGTGTACAACTCTGAATACTCTTTGGATCTTCTCCATTCATTACTTCAATGTTCAATCAAACGACAACAAGCTCACTTATTTCCCTGGCTTCTCGGCCAAACACTTTCCCAGTATGATGTCCATCGTGAAACTATCTTAGTAGAGCTCTGTCACTTATATGAATTTTAGTATGCTTGAGTGCAAACTCGTATACAGCAATTGGAATTTCGCGTCAGGGTACTTCCTCCTGTAATTAATAAGTATGCCAACCAAGGAGGTTCTTTAGTGCTTTCCAAGATTTTTCGTAGATAGATAGGGTCTGGAGTATTGGTTTTTGTGGGTACACCTCTGATAAACCCACCCGAGATTAACTCGGTCACTTTTCAAGAATAAAATTTGCTCGAGGACTAGCAAATAATAAGTTTGGGGGTATTTGATAGACGCATTTATGTGTCTATTTTGATCTCTTTTATGTATTTTATTAGTACCCATTTGTTCCCATTATGGTGTTTTTATGTTTGTTTAGGTGTTTTTGGAGAAAATACCCTTGTATGGAAAGAGTTGCTCAAAAAGTGATGATTTACACCCCGGAGAAAAGTACTAAAGGCACCCCAGAAATGTCCTGGAGGCGCCCCAGAAATGTACCGGAAACGTCCCAAAAATGTCCAGGAGGAAACCAGAAAAATTACCTTTTCAACCCAAGAATTACTATTTCAGCCCAAATTACTAAGGGGACACCAAGACAGGATAGGGGGACACCCCTCTTCTTCATTTGAATATCGATTTTGGTGGGAAAAATGTTCACAGCACAAGAGAATTTTCGATCGAAGAAATGAAGTAGTGGTAGGTCGATTCAATGGCTGAATTTTGGTATAGAGATGTGATATAGGTTGAGGAACACAGTATGGGTGACGGAATCGGTCAATTTTGGCTATAATTCCTGGTTCGATTCACCAAACCAAAACAGAGCAACACGCACTGTAAGCGAGCTCAAGTGTGTTTCTGTTGTGCATGGAGTGATGTGGAGGTGCGGGAAAGCTTCTGAGGCATGAAGAAACTAATTTGGAGCGTTTTGGGAGCGAGTTAACGTGTGGAAATTCTATAAATGGTAAGTATTCTCATTTTTGGGAAGCAAAGAATAATCGAATTAAAGAGAAAATATACGCAATCAATGGTCGGATTTCTTGCTCCAAAACACTATAAATACAATTATCGGTCATTGGGAAGAGGCTGTCGAGAGTTGGGAGAAGATAGGAGAGCGCATGAAGCAGAAATCACGAGTTGAGTTTCTGCTGCTGCTGCCACTGATGAAGGCCAAGAACACGAAGAACGGACTTGCATAGACAGTCTTTCTCCAACAGTGTTTACGACGCAGAGCAGTGGGTCGTAGTGTGGGTCGTAGTTTGGGTATTGCAACATCATAACATTTGTATCGTTCTTCTTGTAACAGTTGAACAACGCCTTTGCAACAGTTATTTCTGTTGCAATTTTTCTGTTCAATTGTTTTACTCCCTTTAATCAACTTTTGAGCTTTATACATGTATTTTGAGATTATGATTAATATGAGGAGCTAAACCCCAACACTGGGGCGACGGAGGAAGCCTTAATTCATCCATGTGGTAATTTTATTTAATTCTTTATTTACTTTTTGCACCAATTTTAATTGAATTAAGATTTTAATTAATTATTTGTGATTTCATTTGATGGTTTATGCTTAGTCCTAGGGATTTTTGATATGCCATGCTTAAGAAATACAAGTAATATTTTATAAAATCTACTTTGGCAAATAATAGAGTTAATATTCATTTTGTTTTGAATTATAATTGTCTAGAATTAATTTCTGAACCATTTAAGAAATGAATTTGGCCGAATCCTAAGCCCCAGTTTCTCGCACCAGTGTTAATATTTTTTTTTATATATTTTTGTTTTAAAAATCTTTTCAAGTCCGAGAAACGAATCCCTTATTTATCCCTTAAAAAATACTACAACAAGAACCAAGGAATATTGATGAAGCTCTTAGTGATACCTTATGGGTAAATGCAATGCATGAAGAGTTAAATCAATTTCAAAGACAAGATGTATGGAAGCTTGTACCTTGTCCTCCAAATATCAATATTGTGGGCACTGAATGGGGTATTTAAGAACAAGTCTGATGAATTTGGCACCATTGCCAGAAACAAAGCAAGACTTGTCGCTCAAGGATATTCACAAATCGAAGGAATCGACTTTGACGAGACCTTTGCTCCTGTGGCACGCCTTAAGTACATCAGATTATTATTAGCTCATGATTTTTTTCTTAAGGTAAAGCTATTTCAAATGGACATCAAATCCGCTTTTTTAAACGGTACCTTAAAGGAAGAAGTCTATGTAGATCAACCTAAGGGTTTTAAAAATCCTGACTTCCCAGATCACGTCCTTAAACTCAACAAGGCGTTGTATGGGTTGAAATCAGCACCTCGTGCCTGGTTCGAAAAACTGACCTCATCTCTTCTTGTGAAAGGTTTTTCGAGAGGAGGAGCTGATAAAATACTGTTTACCAAGTGGAGTGGAAAATATGTTGTTCTTGCTCAAGTGAATGTAGATGATATCATCTATGGATCAACATCACAGAAACTTGCACAAGAATTTCAAGTTTCCTTTGGAAAGGAGTTTAAAATGATCAATGTTGGTGAATTAAAATTCTTTTTGGGTTTACAAATCCAACAACACAAGGATGGAATCTACTTACCTCAAGAGAAATATGCTAAAGATCTTGTCTCGAGATTTGGCCTCGATAAGTCCAGTCCTAAACTAATTCCTATGCCTACCACTGGTAAACTCCATCGAGATGATAAAGGAGTAAACGTGGATCAAAAAATCTATCAATCTATCATTGGAAGCCTTCTATATCTTACAACTACACGACCTGATATTTCTTTTAGTGTTGGTTGATGTGCTAGGTTTAAGGAAAATCCGAAGGAATCTCATCTTGCAGCTGCAAAAAGGATTATACGCTACATTAATCACACTGCAGGGTATGGCTATCCTACACTTTTGATACTAACACTGATCTTTCTGCGTATTCAGATGCTGATTGGGTAGGCTGTGTGGAAGATAGAAAAAGTACTTCAGGGGGTTTCTACTATGTAGGAATGAATCTTGTGGCTTGGCATAACAAGAAACAAAATTCACAATCCCTCTCAACATGTGAAGCAGAATACATTGCTGCAGGCTCATGTTGTACTCAACTTCTATGGATGAAACAGATGCTTGCTGACTATGGAATCAACACTGGAATGATGAGAATCTTATGCGATAATACCAGTGCGATTTGCATAACAGAAAATCCAGTTGAGTACTCAAGGACTAGGCACATAGACATAAGGTATCATTTTATTCGAGATCTTTATGAGAATGATATCATTAGTATGGAATTTTTTCCCTCAGAACAACAACTGGCTGATATTCTCACCAAACCATTAGATAATGTTACGTTTCAAAACTTACGGCAGTCTATTGGTGCTGTTCTGGTCCATTAGTCATTCATAACTCTTGCCCCTGTGCTTATCTCAATCTTTTGGGCAACTGAGTTTGAAACTTCTTGAGGTGTAAAGTTTTTTTTCCACATTTGTTTTTAGTAGAAGTATCTTCTAAGTATCTTAGTGTCCAATAAAATCCTTCTTTTCTTGTAAAAGTAAGGTCGCTCTTGTTGTTCTCTTGGGAATGATATCAAATGGGGGAGAGTTCTTTTGAACTTGCGCTTAATTTCCATATCTTTGTGGGGAGTGCGGTTGTGGAATATTGGAGGAGTTATCTTGTATCTTTATAAACTCCGTGATGAATGCATTTAGCTTCGGCTTTATAATTGCATCTAAACAAGTTAGTATGTACTTTTCTTTGGTCTTGAAGTGTCTCCATGGAAATTTTCATTAGGATCCCGTTTTCGTGCCTTTGCCAATTTTATTGAAAAAATGGGGAGAATTAATGTGTAGTTCACACTACAAATACATATGATTTACGTACTTTACGGGTCATTATGTAAGGGGGAGTGGTTTTCATGTTGAGACGAAGTATTGACTAGGGGGGGGGGGGGGGGGTGATACATATCACCATAGTATTTTTGTTGAAGTTGTGATATGAGAACTTTTTGATGTTCTGTAATAATACTATGACAGTGTATAACAATGATCGAGAACCTTTTTTTTATCATTGTTATGGCTATGGAACTTCAACAACTATGATGCTGAACTTACAACCTTTGAAATCATGGGATTACTTGGAAAAGACGAAGTTTTCGATTAACGTTGAAGCGCCAAGGAGATCAAGCATGTGGACGAGAAGCTACAAAGTTTTATTTATTTTGTAATCCATATGTATTGATAGTTTTGTTACTAAAATTGACAAAGGGGGAGATTGTTAGAGCATTGCTCGGTCGAACTCGCATGCGTTGCTATATCAAGCATGTTTGTCAATATTAGTGATCAAAACTATATGTCTTGATTTCTAGTATACTTATGACTAAGTCTCGGTCTAGGATAGTTAGGAATAGTTGAGCTCCAGACTCCATGGCGATTATCTTGCAAAGATGAAGAACTACTCAAGGAACCGGTGGAACTTCATCCGACTAAAAGGTATGTGGATACTTGAACTTATCTTGTCACTCAAAAGTCTATCTACTCTATCTCCTACTCTTGAGACAACAGTCGTATAAGTATGATAGTTTTCATACATACACACTTGCTATTTCGAGCCGAATTTACTCGCCTATATTTTTCTCGAAATACGTGTTGGTAAGCTTTTGCTTTAACCATCTTCATCTTTACCCGTGACGAAAGTTATGATGACGTTTCAATCTTCAAAATAGCTTTGGTGATGATAGTCGATTCTTTATGTCTAACGACTGTTATAACATTATAGAAGAATGTTTCAATGATTGAAATGTAGAGTTGAGAATATGTAACCACCTATGGATGTAAGCATTTAGTGTGTTCGCACATTTGTGTATAAATCCATGTACCGGAAACCAAGTGCGTGCATATGTGTGCATGAGGTATTGGTTAAGGAGACAGGTCGGGTATGCGTACCCGTACGCATACTGGCGGAAGTTCACGTCCGTGAAATTATGCTGGGTTTGGAGTTTACGAACTCAAAAACCAGTCACCTTAGATATGTGTACCCATACGCGTACTGGCGGAACTTTTTCACCCGAAAAAGTCTGCTGAGTTTGGAAACTAAAACCAACTCAAAATCCGGTAGCTAAGGTACGCATACCCGTACGCGTACCCAAGCTGGTTATTTCTAAAATCGGTAGTTCATGGACTTAAAACAATAAATTATAAGGAATGCAATCTTTGCAAACCGTGGGTATATTGTTCATGAATTGATTCAAATGAACCAAACCGATTTTGTTTCAATTGTGTCTATGTATAATGACCTAAGCAATTGAACAACTTTTGAACTAGTTCTTATGGGTCATTTGAACTAGTTATGAGAAAGATGAATAAGGTTGATATGAAAGCACTCATATGGCTAACCATTGGTCAACCATTTGTGAACCAACCAATGTACACGTTTAGGTACGGTTACTCAAACCTAAATTAATACATTTCATTTGTGTGTGACAAGCTAAGTTTCGATCTAACGGTTGAAAGATATTAGCTTGGATAAATCAGGTTTTTCATCTAACGGTGAATATTGAATGCTTTCTTACCAAGGTAACTTGGATTGCAAACCCTGATTTGAAAACTATATAAGGAGACGTCTAGAAACTGTTCAAAACTAATCCCCACACCTCCTGTGTGATACTAGTTGGTTTGATAGAGTCGGTTCTCCTTTAATCGTAGGTTTCTTCTCGAGACCCTGTCGATTAACGACTGAAAGACTTCATTGGGATTGTGAAGCCAGACGAAATTACTTCTCTTGTAGTTGAGCGATATGATCTTGCCATTTCTATCGTACGAGTTCAATTGGAATAATTGTCTTGATATAATATCTCCGATAGGGCAAGATAAAAAGAAATCACAAACATCTTCGTCTCATCGTTTGTGATTCCGCAATATCTAGTTTCGCTACCATACGATTTAGATTATTGTGAAGTGATTGATAATACTAGGATGTTCTTCGGGAATATAAGTCTGGTTTATCAATTGGTTCTTGTTCACCTTGATTTTTATCAAAAGACAGAACAAAACTTTTAGGTTTATCTATGGGAGACAGATTTATCTATCTTTGTATACTTTTCTGTGTGATACAGATTTGTTTATTAAAGTCTTCGACCTTGGGTCATAGCAACTCTTAGTTGTGGGTGAGATCAGATAAGGGAATCAAGTGCGTAGTATCCTGCTGGGATCAGAGACGTAAGGAGCGCAACTGTACCTTGAATCAGTGTGAGATTTATTAGGGTTCAACTACAGTCCACGAAGTTAGTTTGTAGTAGGCTAGTGTCTGTAGCAGCTTAATACAGCGTGGTGTTCAATATGGACTAGGTCCCGGGGTTTTTCTGCATTTGCGGTTTCCTCGTTAATAAAATTTCTGGTGTCTGTGTTATTTCTATTCCGCCTTATATTTTGTTATATAATTGAAATATTACAGGTTGTGCGTTGGTATCGATCAATTGTGAAACCCAACCTTTGGTTGTTAATTGGAAATTTATTGGTCCTTGGATATTGGTCTTTGGTACCATCCAAGTTTATTATCCTTATATTTGATAAAGACTCGCAGATTTCTATTTGCTTGAGTAAAATCAAATCAAGAGAGAGATATTAACTCCTCGATAAACTTTTCTCTAGATTGAGTATGACTGTCTAGTTGATTCTCTAGAAAGTATATTGGAGTTAGTCCATACAGATTGCTAATCGAAATATTGGGTGAGGTTGTTGGACCCCCACTTTTTCACACACTGTATAACAATGATTGAGAACTCTTGTTTTCTCGTTGTTATAGCTACGGTTTTTCAACAATGATGATGTTGAACTTACAACCTTTGAGATCAATGGAGTACTTGGAAGTTACGAAGATTTCGAGTAATGTTGAAGATTAGGAATGTGGAATAGGAGCTACAAAAGTTAATTCATTTATTTTTTGAATTCCATATGTATTGATAGTTTTGTCACTAAAATTGACAAAGGGGGAGATTGTTAGAGCATTGCTCAGTCGAACTCGCATGCGTTGCTATCTCAAGCATGTTTTTCAATGTTAGTGATCAAGACTATAAGTCTTGATTTCTAGTCTACTATATCTAAGTCTCGGACTTGGATAGAAAGTGTAGTTGAGCTCAAGAACTCCATGGAAATCATCATACAAGACGAAGGAATACTCAAGGAACTTGTGGAACTTCATCGACTAAAAGGTATGTGGAGACTTGAACTTATCCATCACTCAAAAGTCTATATACTCTATGTCCTATCTTGAGACAAAAGTCGTTTTGCTAAATAGACTTTGATTATACACATTTGCTATTACGAGCCGAATTTATCTCGCCTATCTATTTCTCGAAATATGTGTTGGTAAGCTTTCGCTTTGGCCAAGTTCATCTTTATTTAGTGACGAAAGTCATGATATGTTTCAATCACTTTGAAAATTTCTTTGACGAAAAATGGTTTATGAATAACAACTATATAACGTCCTGTAAGAATGTTTCAATGATTGAAATGAGAGTTTAGATTATATAACCAATGTTGGATATAAGCATTGTGTGGCAACACATATATGTATAAGTCCTTCTTCCATGAACCGAAGTTTGCGAACTTTGTTGATCAAGAGAACCGGAACAAGAGCCGTGAACTCAGTCTGCGAACTCAGCCCGCGAACCCAGTACGCGAACTGGCGGAAGTTCTTGACCTGAGAATATCTGCTGGAGTTTAAGAACTCCTTCCGGGAACTTAAGTCCGCGAACTAAGTATGCGAACTTAAGCTGGTTATATCTAAAGACGATTGTTTGTGAACTTATTTATATTAACTAAGGAATGCTAAATGCAAACCGTGGCTATAAAATTCATGAACCGATTCGAGTGAATCAAATCGTTTTTGTTTCGATTGTATCTTGTGTAGTTACATAAGATTTCCTTGCAATTGAACAACTCTCTAACTAGTTCATTTGAGTCATTTGAACTAGTTATGGTGAAGAAGAATATGGTTGATATGAAAGTTCTCATATGGCTAACCATTTGGTTAACTATTGTTGAACCAACAAATGTACATGTTTGGGTACGGTTACACAAACCTAAAATCGTGCATTTCATTTGTGTGTAACAAGCTAAGTTTTAGATCCAACGGTTGAAAGATATTAGCTTGAATCTAATCAGGTTTTCATCTAACGGTGAATATTGAATGCTTTGTTACCAAGCTAACATTGATTGCAAACCCTGATTTGAAAGACTATATAAGGGAGAACTCTAGAAACTGGGAAACCTAATCCCCACACCTCCTGTGTGATACTAGTTGTATTAGCTAGAGTCGATTCTCCTTTAACCTTAGGTTTCTTCTTGTAAACCAGGTTAACAACTTAAAGACTTCATTGGGATTGTGAAGTCAAACCGATACTACTTTCTCGTAGTTGTGTGATCTGATCTTGCATCTTCTATCGTTTTGAGTACAATCGTAACGATTGGCTTGAGATTTATATCTCTGATAGGAAAAATAGAAAATTAATCACAAACATCTTCGTCTCATCCTTTGTGATTCCACAATATCTTCTTTCGCCGCGTCGGTTAAGATTATTGTGAGGTGATTGATAATACTAGGCTGTTCTTCGGGAATTCAAGTCCGGTTTATCAATTGGTTCCTGTTCACCTTGATCTATCAAAAGACGTAACAAAAACTTGTAGGTATTTCTGTGGGAGACAGATTTATCTATTCCTATAGACTTTTTTGTGTGATACAGATTTGTGTATTAAAGTCTTCGACTTTGGGTCGTAGCAACTCTTAGTTGTGGGTGAGATCATCTAAGGGAATCAAGTGCGTAGTATTCTGCTGGGATCAGAGACGTAGGAGCATAACTGTACCTTGGATCAGTGTGAGATTGATTGGGGTTCAACTACAGTCCAGACCGAAGTTAGTTTGTAGTAGGCTAGTGTCTGTAGCAGCTTAATACAGTGTGTGTTCAATCTGGACTAGGTCCCGGGGTTTTTCTGCATTTGCGGTTTCCTCGTTAACAAAATTCTGGTGTCTGTGTTATTTCTATTCCGTATTATATTTTGTTATATAATTGAAATACCACAGGTTGTGCGTTTGAATCAATCAATTGGAAATCCGACCTTTGGTTGTTGATTGAAATTAATTGATACTTAAACATTGGTCTTAGGTGCCGTTCAAGTGATTTCTCTTATATTTAATTAGACTCGCAGATTTCTATTTGCTTGAAAAAGAATTGAATCAAGAAAGAGAGATATAACTCTTTGATATACTTTATGAAGATTGAGTCTAGTTGATTCTCTTGAAAGTATATTGGAGTTTGTCCATAAAGATTGCTAAGCGAAATATTGGGTGTGGTTGTTGTACCCCCACTTTTTCAGTGCTATCTGGCATTTTTGCAGTAAGAGTTGCATGATAATCAGTATCACTAATGGACACTTTGCATTCTTCCTTCTTGTCTTCCATTTGCACATTATTATGTTTTCCCCCATTATGGATTTTTCTTCTCCTTTCTCCACAACTAGGTGTGCATTCTCATAGTTTACTCTCCCCATTCCCCTTTCCAACATCAATGTATCTGGGTTTAAGCAGGCAGAGTTCTGTTTTTCCTGCCCACTTTCTCCACCTCAATGACTTCATGCTGATATAAAATAAATCCACCACTTCCTTTATGTCCAGCCCCACTTTTCAGCATCAGTGCATCACTACATGGAGGGACAAAGTTATGTTTTTCCTGACCTTCCTCACTCACTACTTCATTGATTTTTTTGAAACACTTTGCAACACTAGTGTTTCCACTACTTTCTCCCCTATTCTTAACATTCAGGTTTATCCACTTGTTACTTCTCTCACATAGTTGTACCGGATGATGAATAACATGACACACATTAAAAAAGAGAGGTAACTGGTTGTATTCAAATTTGATGATAGTTTTTTCTTTCTCCTCAGTCACCGCAGCCATTTGTCTTGACACTTTCTTCTTGAGGTCCACCATAACTTGGATCATAACATTCTTTTCCAACATGTCTGTGCCAAAAGGCTTATCATGCTTCTGGTAAACCCCAGCTAGCTGAACTACTTGTTAAGCCTTGTACTGAAATATACCCAATTGTCTATGGGATGTCGTAGGCTCAACAAATTAATAAATATATTTCCCACTAATTAACTAGTAATATAGTGGTAGTAAGAGATTTGTTCCCACAGAGAGCTGTGTAATTGATATGTTATTTGGTCAGCAAGATAAAGTAAATAACAAAGGGGGGTTTGGTTGTGAGATAAATAGAAAGACAATAAAGAAAAGAGATGATTAAGGAATCCTTCGCCGTTACCAAGCGTTAATAGGATTAAAATACTTATCTATTGTTCGTAATAACCATTCATCACCAACCGTAGAATGACAGCTAGATCAGTGTTATTCCCAAAACTCCTTTTATCACTGGATACAGAAGTCTCGCCTACCAGATTCTATCCAACGAACCACCAAGTAGTAGATCACTCAGGGTGTAATCCAATTGAACGCCTTAAGCTTTGTGAATTTAGGTTGATACCAGTAGTTAAAATCTTAGATCAAGGTTTACTTGTTGGTGTTGTCTTTACACACGATTGCTCCACAGAATCCCTGTGTAAGGTCTCGCGATTTCTACTTGTGTAGAGAGTTAATCGACGATTACTTATCTCATAACTTCCACTAGCAATATAACGATCAATAGACTAATCTAGTATGCATCCCAAATCAATCTAAGAATCATTCATAAACCCTAGATATGGTAAAGACAAACAATGATGATAAAAACTCTCATAAATAGACTTGTATTATTAATAAAGCTTCACGCTTAGAACATTGAATTCATCCTTAATCAACAAAGGATTTAGCTACTCATATTACAAAGAAGATGAAGAAGGATTTGATGTAGAACTTGTGATATAAGATTCGATTCTCGATTTAGTTTTACATAACCTAATACCTTTTTATAGGTTTGCATTACTTGGTCTCCAAGTATTTAGTTAGGTTTAGGAACCCGACCCGAAAATATGACCTAACGACTCCAAACGTTCCCTTAGGCCTTCCAAGGTGTAAATACACGTTTCCCATTTGATAAGTTCGCGTACCCAGTCCGAAAACTTCAAATTCCAGCAGATATTTTCGGAAATAAGTCTGCGAACCCCGTCCGCAAATCCAGTTCGCGGACTTCACTGTCTTCGGTATTCAATGGAAACTGTTTTGGCCACAACTTCTTCATCCGAACTCGGAATGACCTCATTATTTTTGCATTCTTTTTATCTTTCAATTATATTCAATATGATGATGAGAAATCCTTATTTTGAATGAGTTATGATCGGTCTTTGGCCCTTCTCTTGATTATGTGTGTTTTGCTCCTTTTCGTTGCTTTTCTTCCACTTCTCTTGGACTTTGGCACTTGGATACTTGGAATACTTCTCTTCTTAGATCTTTTCAGAACTTTGTAGCTCCTTTTTGGATGATTCACCTAATATAAGCAAACAAGAGAAAACAAGAGTACTAATACGAAAATATGCAAGAATAATAGATAAAACAAGTATGAAATGGACACTAAAATCATATGAATTATGCACTTATCAAATTCCACACACTTAGATTTTGCTATTCCTCGAGCAAACTAAATAAAGCTAATCCTAAATACAACAACTCCATGTCGTGAGAATACGGTTACTCTTAGCATGAATAACAGGCCTTTAAACCCCTAGGTGTCCCTAGTGGACGAGTTATAGTCTCGTGAGGGCTTACAAGAGGTATACCCACAAAACCTACTCCAATTTCTCGCCTTGGAAGAACCACTAAAGATAGACACAAAGCAAAAATCCAAAAAATTAGCTTGCATATGTTCTTTAGCTACAAACATCCCACATACATCCCAATCATCACACATAAGCAATTACTTGCGTGTGACATTCAACATGCTTGCAAAACTCTACTAAGATAGTCATCATACTTGTTGCAATGTTTATCACAACACTCACATACTGACATCAAATGGATAGATAAGAAAATGAAAAAAGAAAAGTGAAGTGTGCAAATGTTGACTTAAGTGAAAGATGTTACCCGCAATACTTGTATGAATGTCTTCAAAGGATATATATTTATAGCGCACTAGTTGAGAGAAGCACCCATTTAACTCGACCTCATGATTAGGTATTCTAAGCGCATGTTTCTTTTCAGCAAGTATGTGATAGTTGCCTTGGATCCTGCACTCCACGCTTGTTTAGGCGACGAAGACAGGGACAACGTTTCACACATACTGCTATCCAAGTGTCAAGAACCTCATCAATAGTCTTTTTTTTTTTTTGACTTGCTATATAATGATGATATGGTTTTTGTTTTCATCGGCTATGATTAGTCCGAAATTCCGGATCTATCATTTATTAGTGTCGATAAATCAAGAGGAGCTTTATTTATATATAACTTTATTTTCTTTTGTTTTTTCTATTTTTTTTTTTTTGCGGCTCACTCTTTACTCTTTAATAGTATAAGACCATTGTCTTATGGGGCTTTCATATACTCAACCAATGATTACCTTGCTACAACATCCACGACAGTATCAAGATCTCACCAAATCACTTTAGAGAAACACATAACTGCAAAAATAAAAATAAAGTGATTCAGTAATGATTAATTGCGAGGATAAATCTTTCAAACAACTACCATAGCTTAGTTTCACATTAAATTATGAACATATATATTTAAGGATTGTAGAACGATAAAGTGGAACTCAATCCATAGTCGTAAGAACTATTTCAACCTTAAGCGTCATCCTAAATATCTCATAATTAACTCCAAAAGATGAAGTATCAAGAATGAAAGAAATAAAAGATTATTATTATAATGTGTATATGCAAATAGTAGATACTAAATTCTCCCCCACACTTAAACTCAACATTGTCCTCAATGTTCAAAACCGAAAATTCTGATTTCTGACATAACAACCCTGAAAAACTCAAAACCTGTGCAAATGGGTAGGGAACTAGGAAAAACATCCTAAACGAAAGTTGTTCGCCTACGTCTTTTCTATAACGGATAAAAAGGTCACGGTGTTTCGAAAAACGGTCTGACTTTGATGTCCTCTGGACTGACTAACATGCAATCTGAAAAAGTTCTGGAAAAATACCGAAACTCAAATTTCCAGGCCAATCGCTCCAACTAAACATACTCCTAATTCAGATTTATTTTGTAAAAGAAAGGTATGTCTGTCCTCTTTAAAAGTTGGGGTCAACCACTCAAATCGGATTTCGTATGAAGGCTCAAGAGCTATTTTCGTAACAAGTGCGCAGTCAGAATTTTTCTGACGAAAATAGTTTCGTCAAAGCTTTCATTATAGATATAGGACTTTGTAAAATCTAAGATGGGTATGCAATATATGATATGAAAAACTAAGAAAACTAAAAACAAAAGGGATAGATATACTAAACCGATGGGTTTCCTCCCATTAAGCGCTTGGTTAAACATCGTCAAAGCCCGACGTTATTGTTATCGTCCGTACACCAACAATCTGAAAATTTGGTAATCCTTCCAAATAACAATCTGCGATTCAAATAATAGTTTCGCAAAAACAATAACACAAAATATAAATATTGAATCTATCATTTTATTGAAGTTTCCCCCAGACTTAGTCCTTTCTATACTCAGAAGTGGATAGAGAACATAGAATTCAGAAACTTCAAAAGGTTCCTCAGCTTGGTGAACCTGCACAATACTCGATTCAAACACATCAAGCGGTGGATACATAGAAGCAAAATAATCCGTTAAAACTTTAGAAGCACACAACTCCAATCCTAAGTGAGGTATTTTCTTAAAAGTTGGATTAACAACTCTTTGAGAAGCTACTTCGATTAGAGGAAAATGATCAATATATATAGAATTTTGCCAAGGATTAGACAAACCTTGTTCGTGATCCTCATCATTCTTAATTAACAATGAATTATTTACCTCAAGTATATTGTGGTCCTCTATCGAACTATTATTATCTATCTCAATTGGTCTTCCATGACTTCAATCGATTTGGTTTTATTCTCAATCTCCATCTCTTCAACACTCTCGTCATCCGAATCAAATTTCGCTCTCAAGAACTCTTCTTAAGTGTAGATTTTGGGGTATTCTGTATGAGTATCCGTCGAGGGAATAATCGGTTCTACTTCTTGCAAATCAACTGGCCTAAAAACATTATAATTTGGATGTTCATTGTAACGTTGATATGCATTTGAGTATGTCACACCGTTCATAACAATGGTTCGGTCATACCAAGATTCCTCCTTTTGAATAGGAGAATGATCATTATAAATATCCGGAGTTGGAATAACTTCATCACTGTTACATGGAATCTCCAAAGGTTTCCCATCTTTCTCAATTTCCTCCTTAATTTGATTCATGTCCCTTCTTAAGTTTTCCATAACCTCTTGAAGTTCTTGGAGATGCTCATATCGTTTCTATTCAATTGTATGGAGCGATTGTTGATGTTGCGCCATCACTTGGATTAATTGGTCAAGATGTTCATCATAACCAACACCTTCACTCACCATACTATTTCCAGACCAAGTCTCCCCTTTTTGAATAGGTGAATGATCATAAAAACGATCAGGAGTTTGGTTAGATATATTGAAGTGAGATTCGGTTGATGTTAGAGCTGGAAAACAAGCCAAAACCCGCGGGTTTGCCCGGCCCGACCCGTGAAAAACCCGCACCCGGCTCGGTTGGTGTCTAAACAAGCCGGGTTAGGGTTGGAGAAATGCCGGCTTGAGAGTAAACGGGTTAACCCGTCCCGGCCCGTAAATCCGCGGGTACAACCCGTAAACCCGTCCATATTACCTTATTAATAAGTTTTATGTAATCCTGACCGTCAGATCATCTAGGTTTCATCTTATCCCTACGTTTAAGGTATAAATGCACCAAAACCCTAGCAGACAATAATCATTTCCTTTCGTTTCTTCTTCCCCTTTCTTTTTCTTTCTCTCCCGACACCCTACTGTCTTCTCCTGCGGCTGCGCCTCCTCACCATCTCCATTTTTCTTCTTCTGCTTTACTTTTTTATTTTTCATCTTTGTATCTCCTACACATAGTTGGTACCTTAACTCCATGGTGATGATGATTTAAGGCAATAAATTGACAATTTTAAAACTAGGATTTAGTAATATACTAATATTGGTTTTGCATGATTGATTGTGCAGATTAATTTGAGGAACTTGAACTTCTGTTTTATCAATTGTTGAATCAATTTCTGAATCTGGGTCAATTTTTATTTTCTTATTTAGATTTTGTATGTATCTTATTGCCTGATTCTATAGGGAACAGTAAGTAAGAAGAAATAATGGGTTCTGCTGCCCCTTGAAATGATGGGTTTTGTGGGAGTTTGAATGCTTGAATGATTGTCAAAACATCACAGCTTTCTCATCTCTTTCACCACCAGAATATGTATGTTTGATAAAACACCTGAAAGATCAGTGCATTCACCAACTTTCTCTACCAGCAATTGGGGTTTACACAAGGGTTTAGTGAGAAGAAGTGAGAAGAAGGGTTTAGTGATAAGAAGTGACGCAAGATTGGTGGTTTCGGTCATTCGGTGTTCTGGTAGTAAAATCAGTCAAGACATGTTGATACAACGGGTTCTGGTGGTTATACTTGAAGAGATAGAAGCCTGGAAGAACAATAAGAAGAACTTGATGATGATGATTGTCATGAGTCGTGACTAATGTGGGCTGTTCTGTGCAAGGTTAACTTAATTTTTGTATCTTGTATTATTTTACGATTTTTATCCTTGTAATTTGATTTTTATCCTTGTAATTTGACATAAATTGACGTAATTTAGTTTTAAATTTAATTTTAATCAAACAAGCCGGATAACCCGCAAACCCGCAAGCTTTATCTTTTACGGGTGCGGGTTGAAGAAATGACCACCCGTGAAGAATATCAACCCGCAGGTTTTAGCCCGTGTTAACCCGAACCCGTATAACCCGTAACAAGCCAGCCACGGACCGCCCGTTTGCCAGCTCTAGTTGATGTGTTATTCTCCACACTTAGTTGTTCATTAAGGGGTTCTGGCGTGGACAATTTGGCCTTGAACTGAAGAATCAACCAATCAAGCTTCTGTTCACTTTCATAAGATAAACGATTAGAAGTACAACTATCCTCCCATCCTTGTGAGTGTTCACTTACATGCCCGTCATAAGGTTGTTGACATGTATGAGAATATCCATAAGGCTCCGTGGGATATTGATCATAGCCAAAAGATTGGTTTCGTTTATACCCATAAGATGTTTGGTAGTTGTCATATGAATGAGATTGAAAACCATATTGATTACCACTATAATATGATGATTGGTCCTGTGCTTCGTACATGTTATTTCCGTAAGGAAACATGACGACTCACAAGAACAAAAGAGAAAATAAAAACAAGCTAAACAAATAACAAATCAATTAGCGACTGCTCCACGGAAGCGGCGCCAAAATTTGTATGGGTTGTCGTAGGATCAACAAATTAATAAATATATTTCCTACTAATTAACTGGTAATATAGCGGTAGTAAGAGATTGTTCCCACAGAGAGCTGTGTAATTGATATGTTATTTGGTCAGCAAGATAAAGTAAATAACAAAGGGGGGTTTGGTTGTGAGATAAATAGAAAGACAATAAAGAAAAGAGATGATTAAGGAATCCTTCGCCGTTACCAAGCGTTAACAGGATTAGAATACTTATCTATTGTTCGTAAGAACCATTCATCACCAACCGTAGAATGACAGCTAGATCAGTGTTATTCTTAAAACTCCTTTTATCACTGGATACGGAAGTTCTCTCCTACCATATTCTATCCAACGAACCACCAAGTAATAGATCACTTAAGGTGTAATCCAATCGAACGCCTTAAGCTTTGTGAATTTAGGTTGATCCCAGTAGTTAAACTCTTAGATCAAGGTTTACTTGCTGGTGTTGTCTTCATACACGATTGCTCCACAGAATTCCTGTGTAAGGTCTCGCGATTTCTACTTGTGTAGAGAGTTAATCGACGATTACTTATCTCATAACTTCCACTAGCAATATAACGATCAATAGACTAATCTAGTATGTATCCTAAATCAATCTAAGAATCATTCATAAACCCTAGATATGGTAAAGACAAACGATGATGATAAAAACTCTCATAAATAGACTTGTATTATTAATAAAGCTTCACGCTTAGAACATTGAATTCATCCTTAATCAACAAAGGATTTAGCTACTCATATTACAAAGAAGATGAAGAATGGTGGTTTTCCCCTAAAGGGGTAAACCCTAGGTTTTGATGTAGAACTTGTGATATGAGATTCGATTCTCGATTTAGTTTTACATAACCTAATACCTTTTTATAGGTTTACATTTCTTGGTCTCCAAGTATTTAGTTAGGTTTAGGAACCCGACCCGAAAATATGACCTAACGACTCCAAACGTGACCTTAGGCCTTCCAAGGTGTGAATACACTTTTCCCATTTGATAAGTTCGCGTACCCAGTCCGCAAACTTCAACTTCCAGCAGATATTTTCGGAAATAAGTCTGCGAACCCCGTCCGCAAATCCAGTTCGCGGACTATACTGTCTTCTGTATTCAATATAAACTGTTTTGGGCACAACTTCTTCATCCGAACTCGGAATGACCTCATTCTTTTTGCATTCTTTTTATATTTCAATTATCTTCAAGATGATGATGAGAAATCCTTAATTTGAATGAGTTAAGATTGGTCTTTGGCCCTTCTCTTGATTATGTGTGTTTTGCTCCATTTCGTTGCTTTTCTTCCACTTCTCTTGGACTTTGGCACTTGGATACTTGGAATACTTCTCTTCCTAGCTCTTTTCAGCACTTTGTAGCTCCTTTTTGGATGATTCACCTAATAGAAGCAAACAAGAGAAAACAAGAGTAATAATACGAAAATACGCAAGAATAATAGCTAAAACAAGTATGGAATAAACACTAAAATCATATGAATTATGCACTTATCAAATTGGTACATCAATAGCTTTGAGCCAAAACAGTTCATGGATAAGAGATAAACTATCATCTTTTAGTATTCCTGATTTGGGATAATTTTAAGAGCAGCGACATCTGTTTTAACAAACCATGGTTTAAATTCGTTCACCTTATGAAAGTCTGATTCATTATGGAATTTGAGTATGTAGACATTTGTATGATGCTTGTATGGTGAGATTGTTGGAATTGTTGATAGTTTCCAAATCCTCTCACTGCATTAATGAACTTCCATTGTAGAACACTTGAATTTGATACTATCCTTCCTAGCATTGTTAGATTCCAATCTATATCACTTGCTGGGAGAATAATGCCTTTTTCGATAATAACCTCTTCAATTTCATGATCTGGTAGGTTTAGCTACTCCTCCATTTGATTTGTCAGTCTTGCCATATCTTCCAGAGACGAATTTTCCATTACCACTACAAATTTTTGATTACACTGATACAGTTTTACAAAGATATTTTTAGTTTTTTTTTCAGTTTTAGAAATAACACCCACACACCCACACTTCTTACAAATTAGCCGATTACAAAATCATGATGATGAGAATAAAGTCCTACACTTCGAAACTAAATCCGGATTGTAGGATCCTACGACACTCTTTAGATAACTCTAACTTCGTCCATTTTGGCCTCTTCGCATCAATTTCAAACTCTAATGCATAACAATTTTGTATCCCACCCTTGATACCAGACCCAATGGCTAACATCTTCTTTTGCCATGCAACAACATGAGTACCAATACAAACATCCGCAGGAAGCTCGATGAATTGTCGCCATTTGGAACCATCTAAACGCATCAAATAACGTGAGCAACATTTGTACAATGTCCCTCTGAAATCAAACACACATGTTCTTGGGCATGTGTTGCTCTCCAGTTTATCCTCTTCAACAAAATCCCATTTTACCGTATCAACATTGAAAGTTTCTGATGATTTTTGGAATTTCCCTTGCATCTCCGTGTGGTATCCTCCGATAACATGAAACTTGCCACCATGGAATAAGCCTTTACATTCATCTCTTTGTCTTGCCATATCTGGTAGTGAGATCCATACATCATCTAACACATCATAAGCTAGAGCCGATGTCAAGGCGTTCTTATCATCGTCATGTCCACCAGCAATATAAACCTTGCGGTTCATATCAGATGCACAAGCAAAGAATGATCTCCTGCAACCGGGGATATCAGCACCACGTCGCCATGTACCGGCAACAAGATTGTAAATATAAACAGAATTCAACACTTGCCATGTTTTAGTATCCCAGCCTCCAATGACAACCAAATAGCAACCAACTCCGGCAAACTCACAAAACAGAGGTAATCCATCAGAGGAGGTGCCGGGAATAGGCGGTAACATAACCCATTCATTCTTCCCTGGTTCGCATAAGCTAAGCCGGGGAACCGGTGTGTTGGGATTTTCGGGGTTTTGCATTAAATCATCAATAATTGGATCACTTTCAATTAAAGCTATTAGATTCTGAGTGAGCCCTCTGAGCTTTCTTTGTTGATGAAACTTATTTGATTGGATTTCTTGCTTCCATTTTTTCGAAACGGATATAAGCGTCGGGAATTGAGTGTATGGAACTCGAATAAGACATTCTCTTCCAATCTCATTTGGTAAACCTGGAATTATCTCCATCCAACAAAAAATACTTGACAGTACAAAATCAAAAACCAGTTGTTTTTTTCTTCTTTTTGATTTGCAAATGAAATTAAACAACCTCCTTAAATAAGTTTTCTGAAATAAAGGAAAAACAAAAGAGTGGCTTGTGTCTGCGCTCTAGAGTTTGTTGATTTTTGAGAAAACTAGAGACGGGAGAGAATGGAATTGGAAAAAGTGGAACTGAGAAGAAGAAGAAGACTTTGAACTTAGAAGTTTGTAGAATTAGAGAATGACTGGTTTTTTGTTTATGTGAAAGAGTATGAGATGCTTGAGCCTTGAGCCATAGGTATATTTATAGATAGAAGATTCTTGTATAGAAACAACTGTAAACTAATCGGTGCCCCAAACTGCACGATTCTTGTACATTCTCTTCACCTCATCGTCATCATCATCGAGACAGTTAAAAAATCTGTATATATAACGCTTTCTTGAACGAAATTAATGTTCTGTCAATCTGTTTACACATGACATAAGAGAGAGTGGACTTTGAGTTTGAGAACATCATAAAGACAAATACATGTACAAGTTGCCAAGCTCTTTTTATGGAAATGTAACTTCCGAATGTTCCAATGGGTAGATTCAAGTTATCCTTTTAATATGTCACTTGCGTATTTGCTAGTTATAAACCGCCTTTACCATAACGTGACATGATGCAATTGTTAATTAAATTTGTTTAATAACAAATTTAACTATCTTACTCTCATCTTTTGGACTTTGGACTAATAGATGGTCGAAACTTGAATCCTCCCAAGTCGTAATTCACATTTAAGGCTGCCGCATTTCAGTCCATCCTATGGTTAACTATCTAATTATCTCATCTTCGCCATCTAGCTTATGTCATGTTATTAAAAAAGATCATATTCATGACACATTCAAGAAAATGGTGATGTTGTGGCAAATTTTAAATGTGTATCTAGTTATTATTCACACATGACATGTTATGAGAAAATGGCGATGCTTGACAAATATTTTATGTTAATCTAAGCGTCTAGCTATTCACACAAGTAAATGATGCTTCAAAAAGAAAAAAGAAAAAAAAAAAAATAATAAGTAAAATGGTCGACTTTCAGAAGATGACCAAGACAATAACTTGTTTATTACTATAAGGTTTGTTGATTCATGAATAAAGATTATAAATCTTGTCGGAATTAACTTCAGTTCAAGGTTTGTCCAACTTCAAGTGGAAATGGCCGTTGTGGACTTGTTGAGATTTCACTTCTATCAACACAGATTAATTCAAATTCACCATTCAACTTTTTTCCCATTCGTTCACATTGCTATGACATGGTATCAACTAACTGACTCTATGTATGTTTGCCTCACATGCCCCGCGGTATATTGTAAATTTGGCGCGGCTTTAGCCTAAGGTAACGGTTTCTAATCGGTACCTTAAGCTAAAGCCGGTACCGAAACTGGCAGTTTAGAATTTGATAGAAAACAGAATTAGGCGAGACCATTGGTACATTCATACTACAAAAAATGAGTTCAACGTTTTCTTTAAGTATAATTTTAGGGCTTTCAATCACAAAAGGTGAAATTTGGAAAGTATAATTCGAGAGATTAAGATTCAACCATATTTTTAGGCGCAAACACTAGCTTGTTGGGTTTAATGGCGGACATGGTGATAGCTTTATGGGACTCGTATTTCCATCGGCCGTTTTGATTTGGATACGAGATGTTTGGTGTATGTTTTGTTTGTTAATTTCTTTTGGCTCTTTATTTCTTTGTTCTCTCTTTTGGATGATCGTTTCCAAACTCGATCTCATTTTTTGGGTCGGGTGTATTTAATGGGTTGAGGTACCCCTCAAGTACCTCCTTTTCATTGAATCTTTCCATTGACTGATTAAAAAAAAAAACATTTTCTTCAAGTGTTTAGACAAATTCCATATGTAAATGACAAAAAGAGTTCAATATTTACCCTAAGATAAAATGATTGCGATAAAAACTTAACTCAGTATATAATCTGAGAAACATTGTGACAAAAAAAATATATTAAAAGAAACTTTGTGGTAAAGATCAAATGCTAACACAAATTTAGGCAGAAATACTGACCGTCGTAAAAAGTGTGATCTAGTCAGCAATGTTATTGCAGGTTTGGATCGGAAGCTGTTTCAACTTTCAACAAAACGTTTATATTTGGGTCTATATTTGGTTCTGTGACACTAGGTGCACAAGGCTTAAGCAAAAAGATGGAGACATAAAGAGCGAAACCGCTCTATCTTGAGAGAAAAATTGTTCATATTTCAGTGGAATCTTTTGGATCACAGAAGGTAATCAAGTTGGAAGAAAGGCGAAGCGGAGGCTTCAGTTCATGGCTGAATTTTTCAGGGGAGATTGGGTGTTGGCTAAGTGAGGTGATTCAAGAGGCATTAGAGAGCTCAACCAAAAAGAAATGGCCTAAGAGGGAGGAAGAAGCGTCTTTTCTTTGCGAAGGAAGATCTAATGATGATGGTATGTACTTGCGGACTTCGAGAGTCATGAGAAGTGACGGAAACTGATCATATGCTATATGCATTCCGTGTGGTAATAGTGGATATTATTGGAGAGTGCTGCTTAAGGAGTTGAATAAACTCTTGAAGGAGAATGATATGTTGAGGAAGGTTCGTCGAAAATTGCCATCACAGATTGATTTCCAGGAATCTTTACCAATTACGGATTTCAATTCTACTAAGGAGAAAAAGAATGGCCAAATCAAGTGTGAGGGGCGAGTTAAATGGTTTAGAGTCATCAGAGAGATGAAGAAGTTGCTGGATTGGAAGTGTTTTATTGATTTGGAGATTATCAACCCTAAGCTACCGTATTTTAGTGTCTCAGAGGTAATGTGGTCAGACATCTGGAAACCAAAGTCTTTTTCCAGTGATGGTGTTAGGGTTACTGTAGACTAATAACCGAAATATATCACCAGAGCTGGAGTTGGACAGACAGACATGGAACGCGGCAATACGCGTGGAAGAGGTGGGTTTCAGGTATGTAGACTAATAACCCCTCTCTTTTATTTCCTTTAAATCTCGTTACAATCCGATCAACGAACTTGTAAAGGCAACTCTACAGTTTGCGAAGGGGGGATTCCACCTGTAGCGCTGTACTAGGCAGGATTGTGAAAGGGGGAATCCCCGTAGCTTCTGCAACCGAGACATGGGTTAAGTATACCCTCCTTAATGGTCGAGAATTCGTGATCCCATTAACGCGGTGATTACTGTCTATCTGGTCTATAAACATAAATAATCGCGACGCGGGTAGTATCAAGTATTTTTTTCTTGCCGTAGTGCAAGTTGTGCAAGGCTCGGACAGGCCGGCGTAAAACCTATGTTCAACTCTTAGGAGATTTTCTCTCGTCGACCCGGTACTTGCTACTGGAAATGACTTTGGATTCCGGTGTTAGGGTTACCGTTTCACGACAAACTCAGGGTGATGTTGTGCAATCAATATCGAAGGCAGTCACAGTTGTGGATCACAAGGAGGAGGAGGAAGTTATAATTCCAATCCCATTGATGAACATGTATATCAAATGGTTCATCATCCGTGGTATTCCAAGCAAATTTTGGAGGTACAGTTTGTTCATATCAATAAGAGATTCTTCATATTCCAAGCAAATTTTGGAGGTACAGTTTTGCTGATGTATCTGATAGTACCTTTAAGCTTGAGCATCAAAGTTACTTCAGAATTGCAGTGAAAGGTGATTTTGCTTCAGTACCGGCAGTATTATTGGTTAAAGATGGGAGTCATCAGTGGGCTGTTACATTGAATGAGACTTCAATTTTTCACCGAAAAATAAGGCTTCCTTAGGGGAATACCTTCGACTAGTTCAAATCTTTGAAGATAAGAAGAATCTGTCAAATCATTCAAATTTGGAAACTCCCGCTATCTGTGGAACTAAATCAGTTCGGATTTCTGGTTCAGACTCAGCTGGATCGTCTCTGGCTTTTGTGGGGGATCGTACAGTTGGGCTCAGTAATTTTATGACTGCTGAGAAATTTTTTCGACAGATTCTGTCAAGGTTGCTGGTGATCCTTCAGGTGTTACATCGAGCTCAGAATTGAACATGACTCATCAGTTGACTGTTGGATGTGCAGGTGATGTTCCCACAGACACTGGTAAGTCAAATTTGATTTCTGGGACTACTGTTATTGTTCCTAGTGTGGCACGAAGTGGTGTTGGGTTTCCCTGCCAGGCTATGGTTAATAATGGTAGTAGAATTGAGGGGGTTTTGACTGGTAGATGTGAAGGAGAGGTTCCTACCATGATAAACAACTCCATTTCGACCTCTATTTCTATGGAGCTCTCTTGTATGCAAGGTGGAAGTGTGAGTGGTGTTCCCACTTTAAATGCAGAGTTGCAAACTGGAAATGGAGAAGAGTCTGGGGCCTTATTTCCATTTCAGAATTTTGGTGGATGTGAAGGTGAAGTGCCCACTAATTCTGACGGACTGAGTTCTACACCGACCCTTGTGAATGTTTTACTGCCAAATGCTATAGAGGAGATATTGGCATCTGGTGCGGTGCCATTGGATTTGACAGCTCCTCCAGTGCCTTTGGCTTTAGCCTCTACAGACAATCATTTTACAGTTGTGGATGACCAAGTGGTGATCAAACTTGGAGATATTCATCAAGCAAAAGTGGACATCAATGAGGTGATCTTGTCTACCTCAAAATTGGTTTTTGAATTGTACTGCACGTATGGGGGCATGCATAGAAGCAATGAGGATCGATCTAAGGAAATCATTGAAGAGATTCTTACAAAGTATAAGGAAACATACGACAGAATTGCGGCTGCTAAAGAAGTGCAGGAGAGTGGATCTAGTGAAGTGCAGGAGAGTGACTCAAAGTATGAAGATGCCGAGGGAGATGAAGAAGTCAACTCAAGGGAAGTAGTAGTTAGTAATGAGATCTAAAATTGTGAACATGAACATACGGGGTCTAAATTCTTATCGAAAACAAATTGCAGTGCGTGACTTAATTCAATTACATAGATGTTCGGTGTGCACGATCCAGGAAACAAAAATGGTGCACATGTGGGGGGATTGTTAACCATTTGGGATAGCTCAAGGTTGGAATTATTGGACGAGAGAAGCGGGCTAAATACTTTATCAATCATGTTGAAGTGTAGAGCAAAGGGTTTTTCTTTTGTTCTCTCTAATGTTTATTCTCCTTGTGAGTTTACACAACGGGAGGCGTTTTGGGTGGATCTATGTAGTGTTAGGCAGTGGAAAGAAGCAGCATGGTGTATTATTGGGGATTTAAATGCAGTTCGAAGAAACTTGGAACGTAACAGGGGGAAGCTGATGAGAGAAATATGCAATTCCTGAATGACTTCATCTCTGATTTGGAGTTGGTAGATTTTCCATTAAATGGGGGAGCCTTTACGTGGAGTGATATGCACTTGAATCATTTACTTTGCAGGCTTGATAGGTGTTTGTTTGACAACGCTTTTGATTTACACATTAGTAGGGCTACGCAAACATCCTTGGTAAGAACATGTTCAGATCATAATCCGTTGTTGATAGAACTTGCTCCGGATGTGATTCACATATCTTCTTTTAAAATTGAACATTACTGGCTCGAGCATAAGGACTTTGAAAAGAATATTGAAACTTGGTGGAGGGAGTTGCAGTTCAATGGTACGCCAAGTTATGTCTTGTTCAGGAAACTTCAAAACCTAAAATTATTTTTGAAGCAGTGGAGTAGGGTGACGTTTGGGGATTTGAAGAAAAAAGAAGAGATCTTACTGGAAAACATAAAGAGCCTCAATTTGCAAGAGGAAGGAGGGGATTTATTGGAGGCTGAGTTTCTGGAAAGAGCGGGCGAGGAGGTGTAGTTAGGAGATGTAAAAGTGGAGAGAACAAGAATGGCTTTTCAAATGGCGAAGGTGCAGGGTTTTGTAGAAGGTGATAAAAATACTGGATTCTTTCATAGAATGGCTAATGCGAAAAACGTAAAATATATTTTAACTAAGTTGGAGGTGGATGGGGTCGACGTTTTTAATCAAGATGCAATAAAAGGAGAACTTCACAGTTATTATTCAGGTCTTTTTTACGTCTACTCACTATGTTTTTCCAAGTTTTGATAACTTACACTTTCCTCAGATTGATGCTACACAGAACCAGTGGCTGGAAAGGCCGTTCGAAGAAGAGGAGGTACATGGGGTAATTAAGAGATTTGGAAAAAATAAGGCGCCAGGCCCTAATGGATATACAATGGAGTTTTATAAACTTTGTTGGCATGTTTTGAAGGATGACGTAATGTTAGCGTTACAGGAATTCTTTGAGAAAGGAGTAGCAGATTGGAGGTTGAATGTTTCTTTTCTTAAGCTGATCCCGAAGAAAGAAGACTCTTCAACTGCCAAGGACTTCAGGCCAATAAGCTTAATAAACAATTTTTACAAAATTGTTTCAAAAGTTTTGGCGGAAAGATTAAAGGTAGTCATGCCTAATCTTGTTTTCTCTTTCTCAAGGTGTGTTTCTCAAAGATAAGCAGATCTTGGACGGAGTTCTTGTTGCCAATGAGTGCAAAGATAGTAGTCTAAGACAAGGCAAACCAGGTATTTTATGCAAGGTTTATATGGAAAAGGCGTTTGATAATGTTAATTGGTTTTCACTATTTCATATTCTTAAGAAGCATGGTTTTGGAGATAAATGGGTAAAGCGGATTCATTGGTGTGCTACCTCTGCACAGTTCTCGATTCTTGTTAATGGTGTGGCTACAATTAGAATCAAACAGTCCAAAGGTGTTAGATAAGGTGATCTGCTGTCTCCTTTTCTATTTATTATAGTTGTGGAAATTCTAGCTAAGTTATTAGAAAAGGCAGTTCAAGATGACAACATTAAAGGTTTTCAGGTAAAGGAGGGGGGAACTTCAATTTCTCATCTTCAGTTTGCTGACGATACTTTGATTTTCTTAAATGCTTCTAAACAGGAGGTTCGGCGGCTACTTATTATTTTGATAGTTTTTGAGGTGTTAACGGGCTTAAAACTGAATCTTGAGAAGAGCTCGATTACAAGTATTGGGGCAGATATTTAATGGAGGAGTTTGCAATAGAGATGGGTTGTAAGATTACAGTTTTTCCAGTAATTTATTTGGGTCTACCTGTAGGGACTACTTATAGGAATGTGGCAGTTTGGGATATTGTGATTGACAGAACACAGAAAAAATTGGCAGTGTGGAAGAATAAGTACCTTAATAAGGCCGGCAAGTTGTCTTTAATAAAGTATGCATTGTCATGTCTTCCAACTTACTATCTTTCTTTACTTCATCTTCTATCTTCAGTGGAGAAGAAACATAATACCATCATGCGTAAGTTCTTATTGGGGGTCACTGATGAGGAAAACAAGATGAGTTGGGTTGGGTGGAAGAAGATGAACAAGCCAAAGGAATATGGGGGTTTGGGAATAAGAAATGTACGGTTAGCAAATAGATCTCTTATGTCTAAATGGTTGTGGAGATTTTCTGAAGAGAAGCAAGCTTTATGGAGGCGTATTATAGCTGAAAAAACAAATGTTGATTCGAAATTCTTGGTCCCAGATGAGAAGAAATGCATTATTGGAAAGGAGTATGTGGTTGGTGATTATGAGGGGAAGACCTGATTTACAAGAGTGTGTTGAACTAAGAGTTAGATGTGGTAAGGAAACTAGATTATGGCATGACTGGTGGTTTCAAAGGGAGTCTTTTAAAAGTAAGTTTCCTAGACTTTTTAAAATCAGTTTACGGAAACAGTTTATTGTTGAGGAAGTTATGGGTACGGCTTGGTCTTTATCTTTTAGCAGGGAGTTAAATCCAGCAGAAAGAATAGATTTTTTGGAGTTAAGAGATGCATCGAACTCGGTTACTTTACAGAAAGGGGGGATTATGCAGAAGGAGATTTTTCGCCTAAGATTTTGTATACTAAACTCTGTAGGGAGGATGTAGAATGGGAGTTTGCAGGTTATTAGAGGTGAAACATATTCCACCTAAGGTAGTCTTTTTTTGTTGGGCTGGTTTGCATAACTCTATTCCTACTAGAGTAATGCTGGAGCATAGAGGCATGCAGATTTCTAGTAATTTATACCCTCTTTGTAATACTGAGCCAGAGTCACTTCATCACATATTCATTCATTGTCAGTGGTTGGCGGAGATTTGGAGTTATTTTATTCGTTCATGTAGGATTAGTTGGGTGCAACCAAACTCTTTTGCTACTCTTTTACAATATTGGCTTTCTTTCAATTTTCACGATATAAGGAAGGACCTTTGGAAGTTAGTCCTTTTTGTTGTTTCATGGGAAATATGGAAAGAGATGAATGTGAGAATACATGGGAAGAGGCCGAAAACGAAGGAGGAGTTTAAAACACTGGTTAAACAAACCGTGTCGTGTAATTTGAAAATCTTCAATCATTATCCTTTGAATCGGGTGTTATTTCAATGTGAGGCAATTTTGGGAGTGTAATTGGTAGTGAGGAGTGTTTTTCTGGTTTTACTAGATCTTTGATCTAGCCTTGTATATTGTATATTATATATTATTTTTTCTTTTAATCCTTACCATTTCTAAAAAAAAAAATGATCGATGACGAACGTCTATGATGTGTCCAATCAAGGCACCCACGTTCAAGTGGAGAACATGATTCCATTCTTTGCGTGTCCGTGATTACTGGATTCGGCATAAGCCCTTATTTTAAGTATTTGATCCCAAGGTCGCCAACTTCCGATAAAATCAAGTCTAGGGCCGTTTGATGATCCTTGAGCATATCGGCTTGTTGAAACGAAGAGTTCAAAGCAAATACGAGCATAAACAATATAGTAGGAATCTTCTCTCAGAGAAGTCACAATCGATGAGTGGCCAGTACAAGTTTTTATTATTGTTAATGTTTAGGTCGTGTCATTTTTTCACATTGTTGATGGTGGTTTTTAGCTTAGGGTTAAAATTGTAAAACCTTGCATCTGATGTGACGTCACTCTGTAAGTAAACGGATCCATGAGTGTTAACATCTCCACTGGCATATTTATTGAGCCGTTCAATATATTTACATGAAATTTATCCAGACTGGCGCATGTAGCAACCATCCCAGATTATCTGTAAATTTCGGCACCCTGCCTATATAACTTATTAATATAAGATTCACTGAGTACTTTTCCTGTGCTAGGTTCCCCGGCAGAACCCTTAATATCGGTATGGCATGATGTATTTGTGTTCACTCGCAGCTGAGTAGCACGGATTTCCAAGTACCAAAGTTAAGGCCATTGCACAAAACGCTTAGACATAAAGCACACTGCACTCTGTAAATAAGGAATTTTGTGGCAGCACACAAAATCCAATTAATTTTGTGATAACTCACAAAAAACTCATGAACCTGACTAATTTGCAAAATTAGGATTTTTGCGCCCTGCGCAGTATATTAGACCCCGTTGGTCGAAATTACGCTTAAGCAACTAAGCAACTGATCCACCGCGGATTAATAGGTGCAGAGTCCTTCCCAAAATAAGAAAACAAAGAGTAGCGGAGCCGCAGAGAAGGAGCAACAACGAGAGGAAGCGTGGCCACACCACAGGCCAGCTGACGCCACATGGCCACGCCCCATGTTACCTAACTGATCCTACTCCTTTGTCGGCCAATCAGGTCGCCTTAAACCTGCCACACTCCCACGAGTTGTGGCTGGGCCCATACTTTTCGGCCCTATTCCCCATTGACCAATCAGGTTACTCTAAACCTGCCACATCCTTAAAACAGGTGGAAATTGTGTCAAGAGGTCGCCATACTAAGTTGGCTTCCCCAAATCATGCCAACATACTAACGACATGCCAAAAACAAACATGACATGTGCACATGCCAAACGACATGCCAAACATGCCAAAAGCGTGCCAATCGTACACGCCAAACAGGCATGCCAAGTGCAGATGCCAAACGCGCCACTTACTGCGATAGCATGCCAAAACTTGCCAACCCACTCTCCGTGCGTGACCAGCTTCACAACGGACTTCAATTTGGCTAGCCTGAATCCTAGGCGCGGCCATTCTCTAGTGGCGGTGGATGAACCCCTAATTTCTAATTGTGGCCCAAAACTATGTCACCTCGGGCCCGCAACATGCCGCAAGCCGTACGGATTTAGGAAACCCTAAAAAAGGCGTCACACCATGGCCACTCGTGGAAATATTTGTTCCTATGGCCGTTTCTACATGGTGGCCTGCCTATGGCTCCTCCGGCATGACTCTGGCATCGTTTGTATAAAATGCCATGCCGCGGCCACCTACCGCATGCTACATGCCATATATGCTAATTAGGGTTTCGACATGCCAAGCCATAATTTAGGCAAAGTTGCCACGCCAATCGAGCCAAACAATGTTCCACAGAACATGGGGATCAATATGGCCATTAAAACTGATGTTGCCACACCATGTTTGAGTCTAGCACCAACGTGCCAATATTTCAGTGGCCATGGATACGCCAGGCGCCACTTACACCATCGTGTCGCTGGCATGCACAAACTATGCTAGCCACTCCACCACGCTACTGTACCATTATCAGGCGCCAACAGAAGGTAGCCATAATCGACGGTTACCCTTGCTCATGAGATGCAATCTCAGCCATCCAAGTCCGCCACCGAGCTTACAGGCTTGTGGCAAGTTTTAGGCGACCAGCCTCCTAAATCTAGTGGCCATGGCAACGTCAGGCGTCACTTGCACCACCGTGCCACTGGCATGCACGAGCCATGCCTTCCATGCCACATTTCCAGTGGCGTACACCAAAACGCCACTGCGCCATTATCAGGCGCCAACACAAGGTAGCCATAATCAACGACTACCCTTCCTTATGAGATGCGATCTCAACCATCGAAGTTCGCCACCGAACTAACAGACTTATGGCAAATTTTAGGCAACCAGCCAAGATAAGACTAGTAGCATCACATGCTATTTCCTGCGGCAAGCCTCTTGATTTTAACTTGCCATACGTAGCAAAATGCTACATGTTTTCCACGAAAACACTCGAGACATCAAACATGTCACAAACTGGGGGAAGCTCATCAGGGTATTGGTCTGGCGGTTTACAGCGTGCGGCGTGCAATACTCCCTTATAAGAAAGTGTCATAAAGCGGGGCGGTTAGTAATGGCAAGAAGTAATGGTGTAAAAGGATCCACCTCCTTCATTATGGAAGCATAATTCCTGACATTACACGTTACTCTTCCACCACTCAATCGTTTCCACTTCCTACGAGACCAGGGTACGTTTTATTACGACTTGTATAAATAGGTTTCACCTATTTCCACCAAACAACAAGTTTTGGTCAGAGAACAACACAGTATCTAGAAATCACCTGATAGCTTTCCATTCTGCTAGCCAGTTCTACTTTCTGATACAAGTCGTAAACAACCACACCTTCAGAATCACCAATTCTGGTCTCAACACTTTCTTCGCTTCCCTCCTTAAGACCAACCCTTCTCCTTCACTTTGTGATCGAAGCAATCCTGGAACGACCATTTCTTGGTTTAGGCCAGGATTGTACAGATTGATCTTTCGAATCAAAAGTACTCCCCTTCAGTGCATTTTTTAGGGTTTAGATTTGTTTCTCATCCACACACCCGAATTTATCAAAACCGGCAGAAACAGTTTTCACCCATAAACAATTGGGAATCTTCATAATAATAATAAAATCAGGGAGTTTTCATGGAATGAGGAAAACAAAACAAATAATAATAAAATAATAGGCATGTGGGACCGGCTAGGGCATGACCGGCCGGCTAGGGCCCGGTCCCACAAATTTTTCTTAATTTTATAATATTTTTCATGGTTTTAGGGAAAATTCATGAAATCAGGGAATTTTCATGGTTTTAGGTAAAATTCATGAAATCAGGGAATTTTCATGGTTTGAGAGAAATAATAAAATAATGGGGACATGAGGTGCGGGAACGGCCACGGATAGGGCATGGCCGGCCGGTTGGCGCTTAGTCCCGTGACACCTTTCCCTAATTTTATTATTTTCTTGACATAAAGAAATATCATGAGATTAGAGAATTTTCTTGAATCGAAGGAGATTTGCTCGAACGAGAGGATTTTCATGAGATCAGGAAAAATAATAAAATACGATAAAAATATAAAATTGGGCGTGGGACTGGTCACGGCATGACCGGCCGGCTGGTGAGCCCAGTCCCTAGCGCCTTTGCTAATGTTTTTATCATTATTATTTTTCCTTCCTATTTTGCATAGGTTCATCGTTCATTCGTATTTTTGAAATGCTCGTTTGCGCATTCAAATGCTGGTCTGTGCATTATTGCTAAGTACACTTGCACCATTTTAATCAGGGCTTATTCGATGATCAGATGCATGTTTCATTGAATATTTATCACTAACCCGTGGAATTCTGCTGGGATGAACCACGAATTGAAGTGACGAAATATAACGAAGAATCGTAAAATATTGCTGGATATTCAGACGATTAGAGATAATTAACTGATGGCTCTATACTAGCAGGGTTTCCTATCTAGGAGCATTAATTATCTGAGAGTTGAGAAATATGAACTTGCTGGAGTATCATATTTCTCCTATATATTCAGGGAAAACTTGGTTGCATCCTGAAGACGTTGTCGCTCTATACTAGCAGGCATGCTGTTGTTGATGGTGGATTTTCATTTAAGGCTAAAATTGTAAAAGCCAAAATTATGCGCTGACATCCTGTAAAGGATAAAGCCATTAATGAGTGATGAATACTTCTTTACTTTACTAATTCACCTAGAATGGATCATGTAGCAACAAATCCCATATACCCTATGAATTTATAACATTATCAATTAATGCATGACCATCCTTGTATTTCCTGTGTTGTTCCCGCAGAACTGTCATTATTAGTGCGACATGACGACTGAGTGTTACTCTCAGCAGAGTAACACGAATCTCCAAGTATTAATAGTGAGGCATGCACGAAATACACGTACATGCTACATCTCTCAGTGTGTTATACTAACCCGATTGAGCATATATTTGAATCTGAACTATCCATATCAGTCTCAGAAACAATCATGACCACGCAAGTTGACCGCACGATTTAACCAGCCTAGACGATCCTCAACAGGAGCAGGCTACTACATTAATGACCACAAACGAGCCCACTTATGCCCTGGTCGGTCGAATACCTACCATGCCTCCCAAACTACCACCGAACACCAGCCTGAAGTTGGATGTCCAGACTGGTATGGAGCAGCTTGGAGGAATCGTACAAACAAAGGCCGCCTATGGCAGTCTCAAGTTCATCACGTCCGTCCAACTTCACCGGCATGGTTGGACGGCGTGGATCAGCCCAAAGCCGGTCGAACAAGCGCCGTGGTGTACATCGGCGGACCTTCTTCCTACCTGCATGACCGACTCTTCCTTAACCTGAACAGATTGCAATATACGATTGTCCGAAGTCGTGTCAGCTTGAAGAATTGAGGGTCGCAGGAAATTCCGCTAAAGGTCCCAAATTGATCACGACCATCCAATTTCACTGGCATGATTGGATGGCTCAGATCGGACCCATAGCCACCAGGCAGGTATTGGCGCGTTCACCACCGGCCCAACGTGGGCCCCACATGGTCGACCTTCCCAAAGGAGAAGCGTGGCTAGCCAATTCGTCCAGCCAAAGCAGCGTGGACGTGAAACCCTAATTAGGGTTTGCGGCACATCACATGTGTCGCAAATCAGTCTCAACCATCCATCTTCGCAGGTACAAACGGAGGGTGTAGATGTAGATTCAAAGGGCCCATAGCATGTCAACACAATCACCGTGGGCCCTCTTAGATACATGACTAATCGTTCAAGACCAACTATGGTTGGTCGTCTCGATTCGTGCGTCCAAACTAGGCATGGCCGCGCATTTTCAATTGCAAATCGATCTCGACCACTCAACTTTGCCGGACAAATTGAGTGGCTTAGATCACATCTTCACGGGACAGTGAGGTACAGACGTGTACACTGGCCTGCCGACTGCACGCCTGACTGATCGGCCAAGACCGACCATGGTTGGTCGTCTCGAAACGCGCGCCCGAAGTAGGCACGACGTGCGGTCTTCCATTCCTTTACGACATGGGATTTCTGTCGCAAATCAATCTCAGCCGCTCCTCTTTGCCAGATAAATTGAGTGGCTTAGATCGCATCTCCATGGGACAGTGAGGTACAGACACCTACACCAGCATGTCGTCTACACGCATGCCCAATCGGCCCTGCCAAAAACGTTTCCCATGCCTGGATTCGACCAAGCTAAAGGTTGGTGTTCGAGCACTTCCTAAACCCTAATCCGACGGTCACAGATATGGGTCGCAAGCCATCTCGTCCGTCCAACTTCACCATCCTGGACGGACAGCCTAAGACAGGATTTAGGCGACCCGTGAGGTATCACCACAATCACCGTCCACCACTCTTCCACACAGAGTGATCGGCCAAGTCAGGGATTACCTATACAGCCTCCAAACGATCACTCGAAGATGGTTGGACGTGATGCTATGCTTAATCCGCGACTTACTCCGTTAAGCCTTAAAACAACGATGCTTCATACACGTTGAATATATTCGATGCGTTAGATGCATAGAAATGCACACGATATTTCATAAATATCGACTTCCTAAATAGCTTAGCTATTTAACCTAGCATCACATGCTTTATATGGGTCTCACGATCCACACACTCGAGACATTAATCATGTCACAAAATGGGGGAAACATACTGTGGTATTGGTCTGGCGGTTTACAGCATGCAGCGCACAACGCGCCATCACAAGAATGTGTCAGGAAGACATGGACGGTTAGTGATGATGGGAGAAGTGGGCAAGACTGATCGTGTGACACTAACACACGCAACTCCACTACTCCATCACTCCACTTTCTACACTTCCCACAAGAGACGTGAGTAAGGCTCAATGACTTGTATAAATAGGTTCTCCTCCCTATTTCCATAACAATACAACAAAAACCAAGTGTTGATACAACCGTATCCAAACACCAGAACTGATAGCTAACATTCTACAAGCCAGTTCAGCTTTCTGATACAAGTCATACACAACCAACACCTCCACAATCTCAACACTTTCTTCGCTTCCCTCCCTAAGATCAACCCCATCTCCTTCACTTTGTGACCAAAGCAAGTCTGGAACGGCCATTTCTTGGTTTAGGCCGGAGTTGTACAGATTGGTTTCTCGAATCACAAGCACTCCCGTGCAGTACATTTGTTTAGGGTTTAGATTCATTTCTCATACACACACCCCAAATTACCAAAACCAGAAGAAATAGTTTTCACCCATAAACAATTGGAGACCACAGTGGGAGATTAGTCTCTCGGTTGCAAAATTGGATTCTCAATATTCTTGTTCCAACCTTCTCAATTTTGGGATAGATCTTGGGTCTGATTCAATCATTAACTTATTCATTCTTTGGTTTTAATCTCGGTCTTCATCTCACGATGTATCCTTGCCGCTAAACCATAGAAGATTCAGGTATCATGGGAAGTGTGGCTAGGATGCTGGAGGATGTCCTGGAAAACCAAGCTGGTATCGCTAGGAGGCAAATCGAAACATTCCGTCTTTTGAACGATATAACAGCTCAATTACAAGGAGGTTCGACAAGCATTTATCTAGACGGTGTAATAAATGTTGAATCCTTATATAGAAGTCATGCCTTCACCGGTGAAGATGCAGAGAGAGCGCGTGGCCACAGGAGACTCAGGAGAGACGAACAACATGGTCCATATGGCGACAGAGACTCGAGACAACTCCATAGAAGAAAAGACTTGTCCGGGATGCCACAAAGTTCGCCGGTTAAAGAAAAGGAGCCTGCAGCTTACGTAACATTGCTGGAAGATTTATATCTCAAGACTCTTGCTGAAGCTCAGAAGACTTCCCAATCCACAACGATCTTTCATCCAAGTGAAGAAATGCTCGAGGATCGAGAAATCAATCAAGGAACACGTGAGTGCAGAGGATGGGAACGTTCGACTCTGTAGATGGTGGATTTTCGACAAAGGGTAGAATTGTAAAAATATACTCCAGGTTCGGCAACCGGATGAGTATTGAGACTCATGTCTCTCATTAAAGCGTGAAAGCTCATGCCATAAATATCTGACTGAGAAGGCTGTCTCTCAGAGTACGTGTAGATGTGTAGTCTCTCAGCTGAGACCGTGCAATATCTTACGAAAACTGAGCAATTTCAGTAATTACTCCAGATACGGCAATCAGATGAGTATCGAGACTCATGTCTCTGTGCGTGAAAGCTCATGCCACCTCTGATGGAGAAAGTCTCTCACATAAAATGAAGATGTATAGTCTCTCAGCTGAGGCCACGGCACATCCCATACTGTATAGAATCGAAAAAATTGGGTGGCTCCTAGACAGCATGTCTGCTAGTATAGAGCGACAACGTCTTCGGGATATAACCAGGTTTTCCCCGACTATGCAAGAGGAATATGACACTCCTGCAAGTTCATATTGCTCAACCCCCAGATAATTAATGCTCCTAGACAGGATGCTCTTCTAGTGTAGAGACAGCAATTAATTATCTCAAATCGTCTGAATATCCAGCAATATTCTACGAGCCATCGTCTGAATATCCAGCAATATTCTACGAGTCGTCAATTAATCGCCTGAATATCCAGCAATATTCTACGATTCCTCGTTATATTTCGTTACTTCAATCTGTGGTTCTTCCCAGCAGAATTCCACAGGTTAGTAATAAATATTCGACGAAACAGGCATCTGAGCATCGAATAAGCCCTGACGAAAATGGTGCAAGTGTAATTAGCAGATAATGCACATACCAGCATTTTGAATGCACGAACGAGCATTTCAAAAATACGAACGAACGAGGAACCTATGCAAAATAGGGAGGGAAAATAATAATAGTAAAATATTAAGCAAAAGCGCCAGGGGATTAGGCTCACCAGCCGGCCAGTCATGCCGTGACCAGTCCCGCGCCCAATTTTATATTTTATCATATTTTTATTATTTTCACGATCTCATGAAAATCCTCTCGTTCGAGCAAATTTCCTTTATTTCATAGAAATTATCTAAATCACATGATTTTATCAAAAAATAATAAAATTAGAGAAAGGTGTCGCGGGACCAAGCACCAGCCGGCCATATCTTGGCCGTGACCGGTCCCACAGCTCACGTCTCCATTATTTTATTATTTCTCTCAAATTATGAAAATTCCTTGATTTTATGAATTTTCCCAAAAATCATGAAAATTACCTAATTTCATATATTTTATCTAAATCACATGATTTTATCAAAAATAATAAAATTAGGGAAAGGTGTCGCGGGACCGCTGGCCGGCCGCATGCCTTGCCCGTGGACGGTCCCACACCTCACGTCTCATTATTTTATTATTCTTTCTCAAATTATGAAAATTCCTTGATTTTATGAATTTTCCTTAAAATTACCTAATTTCATGTATTTTTTCTAAAATCATGAAAAATATTAAAAAATTAGGAAAACTTGTGGGACCGGGTTCTAGACGGCCGGCCATGCCCTAGCCGGTCGCACACGCCCATTATTTTATTATTATTTGGTATATGGTTTCCTGATTTCATGAAAACTCCCTGATTTCAATAAAATATCTTGGTTTTCAACAAATCCCTTTGATTTTATGAAAAGTCATCTAAAATCATCAAAATTACATAAAATTGGGAAGAGTGTCTTGGAACCCGCGCCCATTGGCCGGCCGGCCATGCCACGGCCATTGCCGGTCCCACACTCTCATTCCCTATTTTATATTTTAATTTATGTCTCTCATCTCATGGAAGTTTCCTAATTTCGCCAAACTCTCCAGTTTCATGGAATTTCCCTTAAAATCAAAGAAAAATACATGAAATCACATAAAACTGGGGAAAGCATGTGGGACCGCGTGTCAGCCGGCCGGCCATGCACTAGCCGTGGACGGTCCCACACCTTGTGATTTCATGTTTATTTATTATTTCCATCATCTCATGTATTTTTGCCGGTTTCAGCAAAACCATGGATTTTGCATATTTTCTCCAAATGTTGCTCAAACGTGCATCAGAAAATATCAAAATTCTCAGGACTGAAGCACGGACATCATGGTGACACGGGCACATCCCCTTGACCGACCAAGGGTGACCCTGAGGCTTGCAAACAGCTGGTCCCGCGTGCTTTAATGATTTTAACCTAATTTTCTCAGCTGCTCATATTAGGTTTGAACTCTTTCCAAACAATTGGAAGCTCTCTCAAACGACCATCTACTGGTCCCACGGCCACCAAGAGACGGTCTCATGACCTCTTGGCCGGTCCCTCATATTTTCCATAAAACAGGTTTTATGATTTGTCGCTCACACCAGCATTATTTCAGTAAACGATTGAATCAGCATTTAATCATTCTTTCACCAACTGGTCCTCAAGAGACTTTGGTGTTTTTTCTCATTCGAGCATCTAGGCGTTTTATGGTGAACCCGTCATCCCATGTAGCCGGTTTCATGTGATTTGCAATAAATCATTATCTCGGTAAAATTAGGGTTTTGAATCCAAAGCTTTGCAGAAACGTGATTCTGAGTAGATTCGAACACTCTGATAATTTTATGTTGATTCCATGATTAACATTCATATTTATTTTGCTCGACTCAGCAGTCAGTAACTTAAATTAATATATTATTTGGTTCAGCTACCAATAATTCATCAAAAGAACAATATTTGTTCAAACTAGCAATATTTACTCGAACTAGCAATATTCGCTCGAACCGGCAATTTTTAGTCAATTAACAATATTCGCTCAGACTAGCAATATTTGCTGAAATCAAAGAATATTGGTTCAACTATCAATATTCAACAATCTAGCAACACAGTTTTGCTCGTCTTAGGTTATAATGATACCTTGTCCCAGCAGACACGTTAAACTCATGAGTTTCAGAACATTTTCTAATCATGTTCGACTCAGCGCTACATGGAATCATCGTCCCATAAAGTCAGCAACTGACTCCACAATCACGAGACTTCAATCGTGTCACATGGGGGGATATTAACTAGGGTTTTGGTCTGGCGGTCTACGGCACGTGTGTTCACCCATGATGAGAATGTGAGCAAGTCGTGCAATCAGTTGGAAGAATCAACAAAGTAGTGGGGGGAAAGTTAACCAAGTCTCCGCACGATGAGTAATTGGTTTTAACACGATTTCCCCATTTCCCATTCTCTGATTCCAGCAACTGTCACACTTCATGAGATCATGGTGTTTTCAACTCCGGCATTATAAAATGTCTCTGAATCCTGATTGAAAGAACAACAGTTTTCGAACATTCGAACAATGATTAAATGTTTTCTGGGTTGTAGTAATGAGGTTCAAACTCTCGGACTTGTGAAGGATAATTTTTTTAGAAAATAAATATATATACAAATATTGACAAATTGGTATAGAGTTACTGGGACTAAGGACTTGGCCAATTCTCATGCATATGGTACATTTTATTTATCCTTAACAATTATCGCTCAAAACATAAAATGTAAGGACTCTTATTTTGCCAATATAGATTCTCAGAATATTAGTTATAAATCGTAAGCATGGGACATCAAACATTTAAGCAAGCATTCCGCATCAAATAAAATGATAACTAATTAATCAAAATCATTTTTCAATTTTAAATCAATGCAAAAGTCATAAAAAGAATAAATTAAATTTACCAGAATGACGAAAATCGCCTCCTCCGTTGTCCCAATGTTGGGTTTAGCTCATCATGGTGAAATACCTCTCAAAATATTTTATTAAGCTCAATTGGTGTTTACACTAAAGAGAAGAAGAGAAAATGGTGTGAAACTGTAATCTGCGACGCACAAAAGGCGTCCAGAATAAACGATAAAATCTAACTGCTGTTGTCGCTATGGTTCTAAGACCCACACCTACGACCCACGAGCCACTGTCGTTGTCATTGTTGAAGAACGACGGTTTCTGAGAGTCTGTTCTTCGTGTTCTTCATCTTCATCAGCAGCATAAAACAGCAGCAGGAAGCTTGCTGTTCATGGTGATTTCTTGCTCCTCAGTTCTCCTCAAGCCCCCAAACTCTCGACAACCTTCTATGCTAACCCAAGAGTTATATTTATACACCTTTGGACCAAGAATAACTTCTCATTAATCCAAAAATTCTTCCCATTACTCGGCAGTGAATGAAAATATTACCGATATTTTTTTTCTTTAATTCTCTGATTTGTTACGGATTGTTCCCTGTTTTATCTCTTCTCACGCGTCATCCTTGAGCTGTAGGGATTGTTTCCAGCCAATAGAATCAACCCATGCACGTCTCTTCCATCCAAGAATTCCAAGAATAGAATATTTTTCCTATTTTAGAATATCTTCCCTGATTTGATTACCACCGGTTATCTAACCAATTTTGACCAAATCCAACACCCATACCAGCTCTATCTAGGCCCTAGGAACAAACCCATTTAATTTGGGCCATTGAATATCACTGGAACACCTTCAAATCCTCAACCCTAGTAACGGCAGTTCAAGAACAATTTTTCCCGCCAATTTTTGGTTTTTGAATTTGGGAAGAAGATGTCCTCCCCCTAACCAGAACTGGGGTGCGAATAGGTTACCTGGGGGTGCCCCTTAGTAATTAGGTTACCCCTTATCCAAAAGCGAGAGTCCGAATAACACTTGTCCTCCGGGGTTGCCAAAATCAACTTTTCGAGCCGAATTTTCCAAAAATGTTTATTTCCTAAAAATATATAAAAACACAATATTAGTACAAAAATAGAGTTCCAACAATACGGACATTGAGGACAAATTAGACACAAAAATGTGTCTATCAAATACCCCCAAACTTATTATTTTCTAGTCCTCGAGCAAATCTAATATAGAAAGTAAAATGACTACACTTAGCACGTGCAGCAAGCCGTTAAACCACTAGGTGGCCCTAGTGGCGGAGTGTTGTCTCCGGAGGGTTTACCAGAGGTGTGCCCACAAAACCTTTATACTCCAGACCCTAGCTATCTACAACGAACCTTGGAAGGCACTAAAGAATCTCCTTGGTTGGCATACTTATTGACTACAAGAGGAAGTACCCTGATGCGAAATTCCAATTGATGTACACGAGTTTGCACTCAAGCATACTAAAATTCATATATAAGTGACAGATCTCTACTCAGATAGTTGCACTATGGACATCATATTCGGAGTCAGACTAATCACATGGAAAGATTAAGAGATGGATATGGAAAAACATAGATGGTTTTGATGTTTACTAAGTGAACGGCGTTTCCCATATCTGTCTGAAGGCCTCCGCCAAAATGAACCTATCCTAATGGATTGAGATACTAGTCTGACTAATATCAACACACTGGCATATACAAGGGTACCAGTGGTCGATAACCTAACTCTAGTTCAACACAACTGGCATATACAAGGGTACCAGTGGTCGACTTTATTGAATTTATTCCTTTTGGTCAAATGGTCTGGTCTCAATATTTTTTTTTCTCAACTTTTTGGTATTTACCATTATTTTTTTCTTCTTTTTTTCATGGTATCTCAATCACTCTAATTCACCCTAGCATTGGTAACAACTTGAATCGGGGGCCCCACCTATCACTTAGAGAAACATAGTTTAAAAACAAAATAAAATAAAAATAGAAGTGAAAAGGACTCAACGAGATATGGTGCAACTATCATGTTATTTCTAACACCTGAGCTCTGTGCTTTTATGAATAGACTCTTTAGATGTTTCCATCTAATCAGATTGGTTCCTCAACTCCTACAACCAAGATGTTTCCATCCACTTAGATTAGTTAGTGCCATCCTGAATACGCATAAATTTCTAGGCTCTGGAGTTTATTTATTGCAGCTAAAAGATTTTCCCATACCCCCAAACTTAAATCTAACATTGTCCTCAATGTTTCCAATGATAAAATTAACAGCATGAACGAGGAGAAATTGTTACCACTTGAAGCAAAAAGAGTTAAGAAAAGATATTACCGTGTTGCATGAGCATGGGATACCTCCCAAGAATTGCTAAGTTTAAAGTCTTCATCCAAACTTAGGAAAGGATTAGTCAACTCGAACCATAAAGTAACAGTCGGAATAACTGTGGGTCTTCAAAACGAAATAGAGCTGACCAAAGGAAACTACAATAACCCAAGAAAGTGAACAAGAATAACATGCCCTTATCGAGTTTCCTGATTAAGATATTTATATCTAATTGTGGTTCAGGTTCAGGTTCTATGAAAGGGTCTAAATACAATATTTTCCTCGGATGCATTTCCTCATAGGTTGGATCCAAATTATTAAGTTCTAGAGTCTGGAAAAACTCAAATAAGAACTTAGAATCACAAAATAATAATAACCTAAATAACTAAGGACTCTTATTTTGCCAATATAGATTCTCAGAATATTAGTTATAAATCGTAAGCATGGGACATCAAACATTTAACCAAGCATGCCGCATAAAATAAAATGATAACTAATTAATCAAAATCATTTTTCAATTTTAAATCAATGCAAAAGTCATAAAAAGAATAATTAAATTTACCAGAATGACGAAAATCGCCTCCTCCGTTGTCCCAATGTTGGGTTTAGCTCATCATGGTCAAATACCTCTCAAAATATTTTATTAAGCTCAATTGGTGTTTACAATAAAGAGAAGAAGAAAAAATGGTGTGAAACTGTAATCTGCGACGCACAAAAGGCGTCCAGAATAAACGATAAAATCTAACTGTTGTTGTCGCTATGGTTCTAAGACCCACACCTACGACCCACGAGCCACTGTCGTTGTCACTGTTGAAGAACGACGGTTTCTGAGAGTCTGTTCTTCGTGTTCTTCATCTTCATCAGCAGCATAAAACAACAGCAGGAAGCTTGTTGTTCATGGTGATTTCTTGCTCCTCAGTTCTCCTCAAGCCCCCAAACTCTCGACAACCTTCTATGCTAACCCAAGAGTTATATTTATACTCCTTTGGACCAAGAATAACTTCTCATTAATCCAAAAATTCTTCCCATTACTCGGCAGTGAATGAAAATATTCCCGATATTTTTTTTTCTTTAATTCTATGATTTGTTACGGATTGTTCCCTGTTTTATCTCTTCTCACGCGTCATCCTTGAGCTGTAGGGATTGTTTCCAGCCAATAGAATCAACCCATGCACGTCTCTTCCATCTAAGAATTCCAAGAATATAATATTTTTCCTATTTTAGAATATCTTCCCTGATTTGATTACCACCGGTTATCTAACCAATTTTGACCGAATCCAACACCCATACCAGCTCTATCTAGGCCCTAGGAACAAACCCATTTAATTTGGGCCATTGAATCTCACTGGAACACCTTCAAATCCTCAACCCTAGTCACGGCAGTTCAAGAACAATTTTTCCCGCCAATTTTTGGTTTTTGAATTTGGGAAGAAGGTGTCCTCCCCCTAACCAGAACTGGGGTGCGAATAGAAGCTGCCTTGGGGGTGACCTGGGGTGCCCCTTAGTAATTAGGTTACCCCTTATCCAAAAGCGAGAGTCCGAATAACACCTGTCCTCCGGGGGTGCCAAAATCAACTTTTCGAGCCGAATTTTCCAAAAATGTTTATTTCCTAAAAATATATAAAAACACAATATTAGTACAAAAATAGAGTTCCAACAATACGGACATTGAGAACAAATTAGACACAAAAATGTGTCTATCAAACACATTTCGCCAAAACGAGCAATTTCTCATCAAAGTTCAAACAGACAATTTGTCGTCTACACGTACTCACAGAAATTACTCTCAATTGAGCAAAATTCAATCATTCAGAGCATTTTCACGCTGAATTCACAACACACATACAATCTCAAATCACCATTGATCTCACGCATTTCTTAGCTTCCCTCCTACAGATCAACCCATCCTCTCTTGTGACCGAATTGACTCTGGAACGTCCATTGTTCTTGGTTTAGGCCGGGGTCTTACATATTGATCTCTCAAACTTAAAGCACTCCCTTCTTGTAGTGCATCTGTGTGAGGTTCAACATTTCGCTCGGTTCAAGGAGTCTCCACATGGTCGACTCTTCAATTCCGTAAAAACCAGCAAATCGTTTTTCCCCATCCACATATTGGCAACCACAGTGGGAGGTTAATCTCTCGGTTGCAATCTCCCGATTTCACAAGATGGCTGGTCTTAGGTCTAGGTTAGTTACATGTTCCAACACAAACGACGCTAGTAGTAGCAACAACAACAATGACAATTAGAATATCCCGAAAACGATTCCGGCCTCCAACACTGATGGTGGTGACATTACTCCTCCTCACGATGAAGGTCATCCCCTGTTCGTTCGACACCCTCAATAAGTCAGAGGAAATCCGCCACCTACCATTGCTGATCTTATCAAAGCGCAAGAGACCCTTGCAAAGAATCAGACTGACATGGCTGTTACACAGAAGGAACTGTGTAATTATCTCAAAACTCTTACTGACAAGAAGACTCAAGGAAAGAGAAAAGAAAAGGAGAAATCCTCAGATGCTGCTGATCTTGAGGTAATCCCAATCCATACAGTGGATGATGATGAAATCGGCAAAGCTGCAGACTCATCAGCAAAGGAACCGTCAAATTTCATTACTCAGGAAGACATGGAGAGACTTCTGGAGAACCGTAGAAAAGACAAGAAATCACATGTCCATCGTCACCAGCCTCCATACCCTGCTGCTATGCAAAGGATTCCTCTTCCAAAAGGTTATACCTCTCCAACCTTCACTTTGTATGACGGAACAAGCAATGCTCGGGAACATGTTTCTCGATTCCTGGAAGCCTTGGGTGAACACGAACATAACCATGTTGTTCGCCTCAAAGAATTTTCAAAATCCTTAAAAGGCAGGGCATACACCTGGTACAACAACACCGCACCAGGAACTATTAACAATTGGGGAGAAATGATTAATTCCTACTACAGAAAGTACTTCTTTGCGTCAGAGAAAATTACTCTCTCTGATCTTGGAAGAATGTTTCAGAGGAACAATGAACATCCCAATGACTACGTGAAAAGATTCAGAGTCCAGGCCCTGGACTGTCATGATCCAAACGTCACGGAGCAGCAACTGGTAGACTTGTTTATCAACGGCATGATCCCGCTCTACAAAGCTTTATTGGAAAATCTTCATTTCCATACCTTATCAGAGCTTCATGAAGCGGCGAAGAGATCGGCAACTACTGCGCCCGTTTTTCTGGAAAGAGGAAAAGCTACAAAGGCTGAAGAACCGTGAGACACTCGAGGTAGCAGACGTCTGATCAAGAAGCAGTAAAACCTCCAGCCACTGTTGCAAAAGGGAGAAAACGGAAATCCAAACCGCCGCGCAAGCATACTTCAGCTCCTTCAAAAGCACAAAGGAAGGATAGGCAAGATGCACAAGCCTCTGACAAACGCACAAGAGTTCCTGATCAAGAAGTACCTGAGTTTCCTTTTTTCCATTGAAGCGGTGACTTCCACAGGTTCGTCAATCATCCCACAAGCGAATGCGGAGTTTTGAAGCACATTTTCAAAGAGAAGGTTGATCCAAAATAGCTTCAACTGGGGACTGAAGGAGTACACAAGAATCCTCTCCCAGTCAAAACCTTTACACTCTCTGAATAACCTATCAAAGAGGCAGTTCAATCCTTGGTCGAAAGTGAATTGCGTTATCTGTCGAAGGCACAAAGGGGAGACATGTTCATAGTACTAAACCACATCTTGTCAAGAAGTCCATTCCGAAAAATACTTCTTGAGCCTCCAACCACATTTCAAGAGATGTACGACTGGGGACTAGTTACCACAGTCAATCTCAGAAGGAACGAATTTGGAAGAACGTTGATCGATGCCGACACCGCCATCAACAACATTCCACTGAAAATCATCAGATCCACATGCATCACTTGACAATAAGTTACTCATGCTCCCATCTCAATCATAGACCTTGAAGGAGCGCTCGGAAATACTTATGGCTACATCATTATCAAAGTGAACATGAGTTCAACCTGGAAAGAAACCAAGTTTCACATAATCAGGAAGATCCAGGATATGACATGTCCTTTGATGATTTTTCAAAATGGTTGTAGTAATAGTGGTAAAACTGGGTCTTTTCATACTTGTGAAGAAAATAAGTTTTTAGATTTAAATTAAAAATAAAAGATAAAATAAATTCAAAATTCAAAATTATGTAAATATTATGGAAAGACCAGGGTTTAGGATTTCACCATTCACCAAAATTCATGTGATTCAATAATAATTATTATCATGCAATTCTAGACATTATAATTCTAATCAAAAACAATTGTGATTCTAATCATTGCCTAAATCAGATTTTCAAAACATCCATTGTTAATCGCAAGCATGAAATATCAAAAGCAATAAACCAAGCATATTTCATCAAAAGAAAACACAATTAATTAATAAAAATCATTTATTCAATTTTCATTCGGTACAATTAATCATAAAAAGATTGCATAAATAAATTTAAATGAATTTTACCACATAACTTTTGGAAGAATGGCTTCCTCCATCACCCCTGGGATTGGGTTTAGCTCCTCATCCCAAAAACACACTCACAAGATAAATTCATGGCTAAAATAGGTGTTTTTATTGATGTATATAAGATGAAACATGAATTAGCAACGCTGTAGAAGTGTTACAGCGTCACTGTTACAAAGGGGTAAGTGCTATTGAAGACTGCTGTAAACGATAAGCCTTTACTGCTGTAAAAGAACGACACTGGTATTGTTATATAGGACTGATAAAGAACGACTGACTATGTGAGTCTGTTCTTCGTGTTCTTGAAGCTCTTCAATGGCAGCAGCAGCAGCACTGTCTTCTCTGTAATCGCTTCTCCTCGGCTCTCAAGGACTCTAAACTCTCTCCTAAGATTTTCTAACCCTTCTATGATGAAAACACGTCTATTTATAGCTATCCAACTCCCTAGAAACTCGATCAAATCCGAGAATAATCTCATTATTCTTCTCGGGAAGTTTGGAGAAAAATCACTTTCCTGTTGATTCACGTGGTTCTGTTGGCTATTCTCTCATATCCAAACTATTCTCTGACTTGGAATGAACTGAATTGGTATATATCCACGCAAGAATATCCCATAAATCTCTCTGACCAATCCCAAACCCTAAACAGAGAAACCGTATCCTGTTGGGACTTTGATCAATTATTCCGACTTATCCAGCCCAATTGGATGGGTCTAGACGATTGCATTAGGCTTGTTATGTCTTCTAGAGTCCGTAGGTACCAAATACACCTGTTTAATCTCCTCAGAACTCGCTAAGAATTCAACTCCAAAACTGTTGTCGCTGCAGTCAATTCTTCCCGCCAATTTCTGTTTTGAGTTTTGAAGATGACCTCCCCCTATCCAGTTCCGGTGTCCCTTTAGTACATGCCCTGAAATGGAGTGCCCCTTATCCAAATTAGGGGTGCCTTTAGCAATTCTTCTGGGATGTTTTATGCATTTTTTCAGGGTTCCTCCGGGGTATTTCCGGTACACTATCAACGGCAATCCAAGGGCCACATTTTTAGCCAATTTTGCCGCAAAGCCTTATTTATCCAAAAACACCTACAAAAGCATAAAAGACCATAATAAGTACAAAATCGAGCACTAATAATATATACAAATGAGATATATTAGACACATAAATGTGTCTATCAAATACCCCCAAATTTATTATTTGCTAGTCCCGAGCAAATCAAAACTACAAAATAAAATTCTATTCACTGTCGCAGGCATCGTCGATTGCATTTAGCGTAAGCAATAAGCCTTTAAACCCCTAGGTGGCCCTAGTGGCCGAGTTATAGTCTCGGGAGGTCTTACCAGAGATATACCCACAAAATCTTTACTCCAGACCCTAGCTATCTACGCAGAACCTCGGAAAGCACTAAAGAACCTCCTTGGTTGGCATACTTATTGATTATTGGAGGAAGTACCCTGATGCGAAATTCCAATTGTTGTACACGAGTTTGCACTCAAGCATACTAAAATTCATATAAAGTGACAGAGCTCTACTCAGATAGTTTCTGGACATCATAAACTGGAGTCAACCAATCACATGGATAGATTAAGAAGGTGGATGTACATGGATGATGTTGACTAAGGTGAACCTATCCTAATGGACTGAGATATTGGTCTTGACTAATATCAACACACTGGCATATACAAGGGAACCAGTGGTCGATAATCCTAACTCTAGGTCAACTCAGCTGGCATATACAAGGGTACCAGTGGTCGACTTTATTGTATTTATTCCGGTTGGTCTGGTGGTCTGGCCTCAATTTTTCAATCAAATTTTTTTTTTTTGAATCTCAGTCACTCTATTTCACCCTTGTAATGGTAAAAATAAAACAAAAAGAAGTGATCAGGATTCTTTCGATGTTTCCATCACGAGGATATGGCGAAACTACCATGTTTTTTTTTCTAACACCTGAGATCTGTGCTTTTATGAATGGACTCTATAGATGTTTCCATCTAGTCAGATTGGTTCCTCAACTCCTAAAACCAAAATGCTTCCATCCACTTAGATTGGATAGTGCCCTCCTTAATAACGATAAGTTTCTAGGCTCTGGAGTTTATTTTTTACAACTTAAAACTAACAAAAAGTTTCTTCCCCACCCCCAAACTTAAATCTAACATTGTCCTCAATGTTTCTAATGAAATAGCAATACCAAAATAATAATAACACGAGGCAAAGGTAAAGAGTGAAGTTGGAAAGATAGTACATGGGTAAAGTGTAACAATCCTTCTACAGAGACTAAGGAAGAAAGTAATAAACAACATACAAACCGCCTCGATGGTCAATCAAGGGTAAACAGGGTCCTCCAGAGGGACCTCCACAACATCACCTGTAGGCAAGGGATCCAAAAAGGGTTTCAATCTCTGACCGTTAACCTTCGAAGAACTACTACCATCAGGTGACTCAATTTCCACATCTCCATGAGGAAAAACAGTGCGAACAATAAAAGGACCCGTCCACCGAGAACGCAACTTCCCAGGGAAAAGATGTAAGCGGGTATCATACAGAAGAACTTTTTGACCTGGAGAAAATGTCTTTCTTAGGATATTCCTATCATGCACAAGTTTCATTTTGTTCTTATACTCCTTCGCACTATCATACGCATCTCTACGAATCTCTTCCAACTGATTGAGCTGGAGTTTCCTATGGGCTCCTGCCTTGTCAAGTGAAAATTTAACTGCTTAATAGCCCAATAGGCTCTATGATCTAACTCAACAGGCAGGTGACATGCCTTTCCAAATACTAAACGATAAGGTGACATTCCAATGGGTGTTTTAAACGCATTACGGTAAGCCCATAAGGCATCAGTAAGCCTCGACGACCAGTCTTTCCTATTAGGATTAACTTTTTTCTCTAAAATATGTTTAATTTCCCTATTGGAAACCTCTACCTGACCACTAGTTTGTGGATGATACGGGGTAGCTACCTTATGTGTAATACCATATTTCTTCATCAAGAGCCTAAAAGGTCCATTACAAAAGTGCGACCCTCCATCACTAATTATAGCTCGCGGTGTACCAAAACGTGTAAGTATGTTTTCTTTCAAGAACTCTATCAAAACCCTATGGTCATTGTTTTTACACGCAACCGCCTCAATCCACTTAGAGACATAGTCTACAGCGACAAGGAACGGACCCATAAAGTCAATACCCCACACATCAAAGACCTCAACTATTAAAATCGGGTTCAAGGGCATCATGTTCCTGCGGGAAATGGTTCCTAATTTCTGGAAACGTGCACAAGTGGCACAATAATTGTGGGAGTCTTTAAACAATGACGGCCAATAGAATCCACACTGCAATATCTTAGCAGCAGTCTTCTTAGTACTAAAGTGACCCCCACAAGCATGATCATGACAAAAGGAAACAATATTGGACTGGTCACTCTCCGGTATACATCTCCTAATAATATGATCTGGGCAATACTTAAACAAATAAGGATCATCCCAAAAGAAGTGCTTAACCTCGGCTAAAAACCTAGAACGATCTTGTTTACCCCAATGTTGGGGCTTTCGACCAGTAACAAGATAGTTCACTATATTCGCATACCAAGGTGATTGGGTGACAAGGAACAATTGTTCATCAGGAAAGCTATCCATTATAGGAAGGGAATCATTTGGGGAACTAAAAACTATCCTAGACAAGTGATCTGCTACTACATTTTCTGCGCCCTTTTTGTCTCTAATGTCTGGAGAAAATTCTTGCAACAATAGGATCCATCTAATCAATCTAGGTTTGGTATCCTTCTTAGACAAAAGGTATTTCAAAGCAGCATGATCAGTATATATTACGATCTTAGAACCTAAGAGATAGGGTTTAAACTTGTCTAGAGCAAACACGATGGCTAAAAGTTCTTTCTCAGTAGTGGTATAGTTCAACTGGGCTTCATTCAGAGTTTTTCTAGCATAGTAAATCACATGAAGTAATTTGTTTTCTCGTTGACCTAACACAACACCAATAGCATAATCCGAAGCATCACACATGATCTCAAATGGTAGGTTCCAGTTGGGTGCCTGGACTATGGGGGCAGTAGTGAGTAAAGTCTTAAGCTTCTCAAAAGCCTCTAAACAAGCATCATCAAAGACAAACTTAACGTCTTTTGCAAGCAAATTGCAAAGAGGTCTAGAAATTAAGCTAAAATCCTTAATGAATCGACGATAAAAACCTGCATGCCCTAAGAATGACCTAATATCTCTTACGGTTTTTGGGACCTGTAAAGTCTTAATAAGATCAACTTTGGCTTTATCTACTTCTATACCCTTAGAAGATACGATATGCCCTACAACAATTCCTGAACGAACCATGAAGTGACATTTCTCCCAATTAAGCACTAAATTTTTCTCCTTACACCTAGTCAAAACTAATGACAAATGATGCAAGCACTCATCGAAAGACGAACCAAACACTGAAAAATCATCCATAAAGACCTCTAAGAACCGTTCTACCATGTCAGAAAATATGCTCATCATGCAACGCTGAAAAGTCGCAGGGGCATTACATAGCCCGAAAGGCATGCGTCTATACGCAAAGGTACCAAAGGGACAGGTAAAAGTGGTTTTCTCCTGTTCTTCTGGGGCAATAACGATCTGATTATATCCAGAGTAGCCATCTAAAAAGCAATAGTGACTATGTCCAGCTAATCTCTCTAGCATCTGGTCGATGAAGGGAAGGGGAAAGTGGTCCTTCCTAGTGACCTTGTTCAATTTCCTATAGTCAATACAAACACGCCAACCCGTGGTCACTCGGGTCGGGACTAACTCATTGTTATCATTATGGACTACAGTAATACCAGATTTCTTGGGAACAACCTGAACGGGGCTGACCCACTTACTGTCTGAAATAGGATAGATAATGCCTGCATCTAATAGCTTAAGAACCTCAGTTCGAACTACTTCTTTCATATTGGGGTTTAGTCGACGTTGCATCTCCCTAGAAGGTTTGGTGTCTTCCTCTAAATAGATCTGATGCATACAAACAGTAGGACTTATACCCTTAATGTCTGCTATGGTCCACCCTAAAGCTTCCTTGTTTTTTTGAAGGACGGTTACTAGCCTACTTTCCTGATCTCTATCCAAGTCGGAAGAAACAATCACAGGTAAAGTCTCAGACGGGCCTAAAAACACATACTTCAGGGTATCTGGCAATGGTTTTAGGTCCAACTTAGGAGGCTCTTCTAAAGAAGGAACTAGGGTAGACTTAGAAACTGGTAGTGGTTCGAACTTAGGTTTCCATCCATTAGTAGTATCTAACAAACGGGTTGAATATAACAAAGCATTCACCTCATTAATCACCTTATCATTATCAAAATCAATCCCAAAGTGAGCTAGGCATTTCTCTAATGGATCTTCTAACAAAGTGTTTGGTAATGACTCCTCGACTAATGTTCCTATCATGTTCACCTCTTCTATATTCGAGTCATCTAGTTCAGAGGGTAGCTTACTAATATTAAAAATGTTCAGCTCAATAGTCATATTACCAAAAGACAAATTCATAATACCATTTCGACAGTTAATGATCGCATTGGATGTAGCTAAAAACGGGCGACCTAAAATCACTGGTATTTGGTTCTCTGGGATAAAAAAATCCACTGGATAAATAAACTTGTCAACCTCTATGAGAACATCCTCAATCACACCACGAGGAATTTTAACGGACCTATCAGCTAACTGAAGTGTCATCTGGGTAGGTTTCATCTCACCAAGTCCTAGCTTAAGGTACACATGATATGGAAGTAAATTCACACTGGGTCCTAAGTCAAGCAAAGCTTTCTCAACACGGTACTTAACTATTGTACAAGCAATGGTAGGGGACCCTGGGTCTTTATACTTAGGAGTAGTGGTATTCTGAATAATAAAACTCACATGACTAGCTATGAAGGCTTTCTTCTGGACACTGAGCTTACGCTTTCGCGTACACAAGTCCTTAAGGAACTTGGCATAAGAGGGAATCTGCCTAATTGCATCTAATAATGGAAGGTTGATATTAACCTGCTTAAAAACCTCCAATATATCATTAAAGTTGGACTCCCTCTTAGTCGGAACTAGCAGCTGTGGGAATGGGGCTCTGGGAACAAAGCCGGGCTCAACAGGACCCTCATTGGTCTCTTTAGAGACTCTATCAGTCTCTTCATTCTCTGGCTCAGCAGGGTGAACTACAGCATGTTCACTATCAGGCATGGCAACCTTGTTGTCAACCTTCTTTCCACTCCTCAGGGTTATGACAGCATTCACATGATTGTACGATTTCTCTCCTTTGGGGTTAGGATCAGTATGACTAGGGAACCTTCCATTTTCTCTCTCACTTATAAACTTAGGCATTTGTCCTACTTGAAGTTCTAATTTGGCAAGACTCTGGGAATTATTCTTCAACTCTTTCCTAGTTTCTTGTTGAAAGCTAAGGTGGTTTTTTGATAGCATGTCATGGTTATTTGCTAACATAGTGAGAGTTTCTTCTAAGGTAGAGATCTTTTTCTCAGAAGTGTTCTGAAACTGAGTTTGACCTGAAGAGTTCTTAAAAGAAAAACCTGGGGGAGGCTGAGGATTGCTAGACTGGCCTTGACTCTAGCCCTTAGACCAAGAGAAATTAGGATGGTTTCTCCAACCAGGGTTGTAGGTTTCTGAGTATGGGTCAAACTTCTGACGTTTCTCAAACCTAGCGTTTTTATAGATAGCATGGGCTTGTTCTTCACTAACCTGACCTTTCCAAAATGAGTTATCGGGCTCTATTCCACAATTAGAGACTTGAGAGGCTCTATTAGGTTCAACAAGGGACCTATTTTTAGACTGACCCATTTCCAAAGCTCGTTACCCTATCGGTCTCGTTCTATTCCATATTTTAAAGCTTGGGTTCGCGTTAGGTTTCGTTTTCCTAAGGCGGGCAAGAAGGGAGCGGTGATGAAATCCGAACCCTTATCTTGTATTGGCCAGGCCTTGCCCTTTACTAGGAATTTAAAAACAGTCCAAATTCGTCCTCAATCAATGAATCACCTTAAGGAATACAGTAACTCGCTTACAGGAGATTCGCGAGTGTTTCGATGGACTTACCTCCCGCACCAGACGGCGGATGAACCGTTGAAGTCGACTCGGGCCACGACTCCTATGTCATGTGCGAACCCGAGGGGCCGAGGTGATATTTTAATCACCGTCGTTCCCTGTACACAGTTTAAATATATATTTTTTATTAATTAATTAACCCTTCCGTAGGGTTTTAAAAAAATAAATAAATACAGTCCCAATGTTCAAAAATAAAAATGAAAGCCTAAAAAAAATAATAAAACAGAAATCTCTCTTCTTTTTTTTTTCTCTTTTTTACAAAATAAAGAAAATCTTCTTCTTTCGCTCCTTTAGCTTTGCTTTTCACTCCCAGACTTTAAGTAAATCACCACAAGCTTTGGCAAAATTGTCTTTCGCTCCAATCTTCAAAAATCTGCAAGGAAACAAAAAACCCAAAAACGTAAAGAAGAACAAAAATAATAATAAAAATAAAAAATAAAAATAAAAATAAAAATAAAATAAATCTAAAAAAATGCTACCTAAACACAAATCCCCGGCAGCGGCGCTCAAAAATTTGATGATTTTTCAAAATGGTTGTAGTAATAGTGGTAAAACTGGGTCTTTTCAGACTTGTGAAGAAAATAAGTTTTTAGATTTAAATTCAAAATAAAAGATAAAACAAATTCAAAATTATGTAAATATTATGGAAAGACCAGGGTTTAGGATTTCACCATTCACCGAAATTCATGTGATTCAATAATTATTATTATCATGCAATTCTAGACATTATAATTCAAATCAAAAACAATTGTGATTCTAATCATTGCCTAAATCAGATTTTCAAAACATCCATTGTTAATCGCAAGCATGAAATATCAAAAGCAATAAACCAAGCATATTTCATCAAGAGAAAACACAATTAATTAATAAAAATCATTTATTCAATTTTCATTCGGTGCACTTAATCATAAAAGGATTGCATAAATAAATTTAAATGAATTTTACCACATAACTTTTGGAAGAATGGCTTCCTCCATCACCCCTGGGATTGGGTTTAGCTCTTCATCCCAAAAACACACTCACAAGATAAATTCATGGCTAAAATAGGTGTTTTTATTGATGTATATAAGATGAAACAGGAATTAGCAACGTTGTAGAAGTGTTACAGTGTCACTGTTACAAAGGGGTAAGTGCTATTGAAGACTGCTGTAAACGATAAGCCTTTACTGCTGTAAAAGAACGACACTGGTATTGTTATTTAAGACTGCTAAAGAACGACTGACTATGTGAGTCTGTTCTTCGTGTTCTTGAAGCTCTTCAATGGCAGCAGCAGCAGCACTGTCTTCTCTGTAATCGCTTCTCCTCGGCTCTCAAGGACTCTAAACTCTCTCCTAAGGTTTTCTAACCCTTCTATGATGAAAACACGTCTATTTATAGCTATCCAACTCCCTAGAAACTCGATCAAATCCGAGAATAATCTCATTATTCTTCTCGGGAAGTTTGGAGAAAAATCACTTTCTTGTTGATTCACGTGGTTCTGTTGGCTATTCTCTCATATCCAAACTATTCTCTGACTTGGAATGAACTGAATTGGTATATATCCACGCAAGAATATCCCATAAATCTCTCTGACCAATCCCAAACCCTAAACAGAGAAACCGTATCCTGTTGGGACTTTGATCAATTATTCCGACTTATCCAGCCCAATTGGATGGGTCTAGACGATTGCATTAGGCCTATTATGTCTTCTAGAGTCCGTAGGTACCAAATACACACGTTTAATCTCCTCAGAACTCGCTAAGAATTCAACTCCAAAACTGTTGTCGATGCAGCCAATTCTTCCCGCCAATTTCTGTTTTGAATTTGAAGATGACCTCCCCCTATCCAGTTCCGGTGTCCCTTTAGTACATGCCCTGAAATGGGGTGCCCCTTATCCAAATTAGGGGTGCCTTTAGCAATTCTTCTGGGATGTTTTCTGCACTTTTTCTGGGTTCCTCCGGGGGTATTTCCGGTACACTATCAACGACAATCCAAGGGCCACATTTTTAGCAAATTTTGTCGCAAAGCCTTATTTATCCAAAAACACCTAAAAAAGCATAAAAGACCATAATAAGTACAAAATCGAGCACTAATAATATATACAAATGAGATATATTAGACACATAAATGTGTCTATCATCCTTCAGACGAGCGTGGATCCACGCTGAAAATATGGGTACTTACAAAGCGCCTTTGATTACACATCTCTCCAATGAAGAAAGTTCTAATCTAGAAGATTTGACGGACATTCCATCATCATAGTACTTTGAGGAATTTCAAACTTTGACGAGGTTGAAGCAAGAACCTGCAAAAGATGCATAGACATTCATCAAGAGGTTCCGCACTCAGGAAAGTCTCATTCTATGTTTATGTCATTTATTTACCCACATGTTATCCTAGCATGGGGACTTAATTATGTTAGCAATTACCAAAAGTTATGAATGGACAACTTCACCCCCCCAATATTATACCCAATGGTTGGGTTCATAGCTTCTCCAAGTCGGTCATTCTTTCAAGAGGTTTATTGTTGAAGACCTGGCTAAGCACGACAGACAGTATGCTGGGTACTCTCCTCTACATGAGTGCCCATACGTGCCACAACCATGGAATCATCAAAAGATATTCAAGGCGCGAACTACTTGTAAGATCAGAATCTCGCAACAATAATGTCTCAGCGAAATTATTAACAACACAACACGACAGTGTCGCAGAACAACTTCAGAAACGACATAATAAATGACATCAGTCAAATCATGAGAAAAGTGTGACGATCCTGAGAAAATAAGGAGGTTTGCGAGATTGATGTTTATAAGGTTGCGAGAATGTCGCAAGTCATATCCGAAAATAAAGGACAGATTAGCTGTCATCCACTATGTATTTCCCTATAAATAGTCATTCAGTTGTAAAGAAAAAAAAAAGAAGATCTTTTTTGAGTGAGAAGCAAGTAAATAGGAGAGAGAAAATTTAGAGCAGAGGTTATTTTTTATTCCTTTATCTTTTCTCGTAAGATTGTTTAAAGATTGATCAATAAAATTAAGATTGTTAATCCAAAAATGAGTTGAATGTTAATGAAATCTTGTGAGGGGTGTAGTGTAGGATTTCCTGCAACTACATAATGGTGCTAGAAAGAGGGAATGTTGAAGATTGAAGATTGTTCTAGAAAAAGTTGAAGATTAATATTGTGATTTATTAGAATTGAAAGTAATTTGTGAAAAAACTTACATAATCTCTTACAATTTGTTAGTATTGAAAGAATGACTAGAAGGAGAAATGTATCAGAACAACCGACAACTGCTAGAAGAAGAAGTAAAAGACTTGCTAGAAGGGAGAGAAATGAAATGGAAGAATCTATTAGAAGGAGAAATGGTGGAGAAAATCAAATTCAACAACCAGTTCAACAAACACCGGTACAAAATAGAAGTATGGATTATGATAGAATCAGCATACACACTTGGCGATCAAATTCAGCAGAAGAAGTAGAAGGCGAGCAGCAAACTAGGAACCATAGACAGATAGAGAGAAATCAAGAAGTAGATGAAGGAATAATTCATGGAGATGAGGAAATTGGAGCGTAGAAATGCTGAGACAAAGAATACATGAAGAAAGAAGAGCTGAGGCGGAAGAACGTGCAAATCTAACAAGGCAAAATCACGAATTGAGGATGGAAAATATGAGACTACAGAGTAGAAGATCGAGAAGTTCTACAAGATCATATTCAAGATCGACTAGAAGAGAGATGAGGCGAAACTCACCCACATTTAATGCTGAAAATAATATTCGAGAAGAAATACCAAATCCTAATGAAGAACATCACGAAGATAGAGAAAGGACTGGTGATCGTTACGTTCCACAAAATGAAATTTTTGATGATAAGAAAAATGATAGAAATCAAGAGAATGAACAACGTCAGGGACGAAATAATCAAGATGGCGAAGAGAATCGAGAGGAAGGAAGGAGAATTTTACATGAGAGAGAAGCTCAAAGAAATCAACAAACGATTGAAGAAGAAATTGAAAGACATTATGCTGAACAAGCACGTTTAATTTGCGAACGTGAAAGATTGAGAGCGGAAATGGAAGAACAAGAACTTCAGGAGACAATTCGCCAGAAAAATCACGACAATCGAGAAAGAAAGTGTACAAAAAACCGGAATAACGGTAATCTCAATGAAGAGTATGATAGAATACAGAGAATGGCTGAAAGACAGCGAATGGAATTGATAAGAAATGAACAAAATCATGGAGGGGAAAATGAAAGACATCATCGTATGCGAATTCAAGATAGAGATGAGGAAGAGAATCTCAGGGGGAAGACGAGATGAGGATAATGAAGAAGAAATGCAAAATTTTGCGAGAGAAGAAAGACATGAACGCAGAAGAAGGGAGGCGAAATTAAAAAGACCAATGGATCAAAATTCAGGCGTAAATGAACAAATCTTAAAAGAATTGGAAGAAATGAGAGGAATGCTAAATAATAGAGGAGAAGTAGGCAGAAGACAATCAGATGAAGCTATAGAAGAAGCTGCGAAAACTCCATTTACAAGAGAAGTACAACTAGGAGGAATACCTCCGAAATGCAATTTGTCTGCGTTAACCAACATCTTTGATGGACCAACTTGTGCAATTCAACACATCAAAGCCTATGTGAGATGCATGTTGCAGTGGGAAAATCATGATGCCGTATTGTGCAAGTATTTTACATCCGGTCTAACAGGAGAGGCGTTAAAATGGTTCGAAGGTCTACCAAAAAATACAATAACATCTTTCAATCATTTGCAGACCACATTCTTGGGGGCATATATAAGTAATAATTCTTCGCGACCTGGTATTGAAGATGTGTTTGGATTAAAACAAAGGATTGGCGAAAGTCTGAAGCATCTGACCAAAAGGTGGAGGACTATGTGTAGTGAGATGGCTGGCCGTGTGGATGAGAGATATCTTATATTGTCATTTATCAATGCTATGTTCGCGACCAATCTATTATATGTCCAAATTTTCAGAGTCAATAACACTATCACAATGACCGAACTGCGAGAACTTCAGGAAGAGTATATTGCTCTAGAGGAAAGACAAAATGAAATGGAATCATTCCCAGTTGCGAACACCAATTCACAAGCAGCGAATGCAAGCTTATTACCTAAACTAATAAACATAGTGGCGAGCACTTCGCAAGTACAACAAGAAAAGGTTACGGGAAACAACCAACAGAAACTGGTGGCTATGGGAAGCCGATATCAAGAGGAGTATGAAAGAGAAAGAAATTTCTACAATCTTGGTGGAAATAATAAGATTCAAAGACTTGATCAGCCGCAAGAAACTTATGGATGTCAAAGACAAAATTATAATAGAGGACAAGGAGGTCACAAAGTAGTATGGGAAGAAATCAAAATGCCGCCTCTGAATGCAAGTGTGGAGAAAATATGGGAAGCTATAATTTTGATGGAGAATATACCAACACCATGGAACATGGGAACGGAACCACCTCAAAGCCACAGAAGTCATGAGTTCTGTTCTTATCATCATTTTCACGGACATACTACAAATGATTGCAGAAATGTAAAGAGAATTATTCTGAGAATGATAGATCAAGGAAAAATATACCACTTTCTGGTAGGGCACCCACAATCTCAACCATTACTACCACCACCAACAGAGCATCACAGAGTAAACACGGTGAAAGAGAAGGAAACATTCTTCGTAGAAGTTGGAGCAAAAGCAAAAAATCTATTCTGTCACTCTAACGTACATTCATACAAGACGGTTGAAGATTTTCATGACAATGTTTTTAGTAGAGTGTGATGAGTGCTAAAAAGTGCATATTTATATATATTTTTCTTGGCATTTAACTCATCTTTTGTGCATTAATTCTACATTTTATCCCATATTCTGTATTTTCATTGTTTTCAAGAATAAATATTTTTATTAATTAATTTTGCATTTTTAGGTAATAAATAAAGTTTGGATGAATAGCGGAGCGAAAATAGCAGAAAAGTGGTGAAAAGCCGGGAGGAATTACACAAGGAAGCCGCGAAGAATGTTGTGCACAAGACCAAAAGGATAGAAGTGGGATTGAAGAGGAAGAATTGTTCTTAAAGAAGATATGGGCTTGGCATACCCAAGGCCCAAAACCCTCACCCAAACCCATTTCCAATATCCATACCCGCCTTCTTCTTCAGCCATCAGATTGGATCATCTCAGCATCCAACGGTCGCTCCCCGCTTCCTTCCATCTCGCCGTTAGATAGATCCATCATCTTCGCATCCAACGTCTCATCCTCGTTGTTCATCAACAATTGCTAAACCCGCTCAACACCCAAGAACCCAAATCTATTAACCCAACCAAACGAACACTTCTTCCCAAAACCATCGACTCCATCTTCTCCATTCCTCTACAGACACCATCTCCACCACCTGCTCTCCCAACTGCTCCGCCATCACCACCATAATCACCACAGCGTCAAACAATGATAACCCATCATTGTTCCCATCTCCCTAGTCCATCTATTCTACCTATTTCACACATATCCTTCTCCGAAACCCTAGGTGTGAAGTGGGTAAATTAGGTCGAGCTAGAGTCAAATTGGCGGTATGGGAAGCAAGAGAGGACCAATTACAAGCATGGATCGAAGTTTGATTGGATTCAGAGATTAGGTAAAATTTTAATTTCAATTTTTAAAACCCTAATTTTTCTGACATTGGGGATTTTTTGGGGGAATCGATTACATGTTTAATTGAAGTATGGGTTAGTATATTAGGGTTGTTATCAGAGTTAGGTAGGATTTTTTTTATTTAATTTGTATTTTCACCAAACCCTAATTGGACTGTTGTGGTCCTTATAGGTTGTTAAAACACTAAGCAAGCTTCTCTGCGGGTAGTTGCAGTGTGAGAGCCCCAACTATCACAAGGTTTAGAATTCATCTTAGTGCCTTTAGCCTCCTTTCTAGACCAACCCTTAGATGAACAGCCGGCTTTGAACCGCAACTGTCATCTAGTTATTCAGAAAGCCTAGAAGCTGACTGATAACTAACAAGGGACAAGAACATAGCTGGAGGACCTGCCTTTGTTTCTTTATCACTGCCCTTGGCTCACAGCCTTGGTTTGTTTATCTTTGTTTCAATGTTTCTTATTCACTGCCACTGAATTTCACTTTCTTTGTTCTCTGTCACTGTTACCTCATTGTTTTAGTTACTGCCTTGTTAAGCTTAGAAAACAGTTTAGGAAACTTCAACTCACACCCTAGTCCCTGTGGATTCGACCCGTATTTGCACAAGCTACAATCGACACCGTGTACTTGCGGTATTAGTTTGTGACTCTTTTAGAGAGCCACCAAGTTTTTGGCGCCGCTGCCGGGGACTGGTGCTGTGTAGTTGAAAGAAAAAAAAAATTGCTCTTTCCTTTCTGTTTTCCACCTGTAGTGTAACTTAGTATAGCTTTAATGTTGCTGTTTTAGTGTAGCTGTAATTTTGTATCTTTAGCTGTAACTTAGTCTAACTGTAACTTAGAGAATCTGCATCTGCATATTAGTGTAATCATAAGCATCTTAGTTTAAGCATTTTTTCATTTCTTGCATCATCCTGCATTCTTTGCTTTCTTCCCTGTTCACTGCCTCTGCTGAGCTGCTGTGCTTGTGCTGCTGTGGTGCTCCTGCTTGTGCCAGGCCAAGACTACTGCTGAGCTGCTGTGGCTGCTGTTGCAGCCTGTTGCTGCTGAACTACCCCTGTTGCTGCCTGTTGTTGTTGTTGAACTGTACTGCTGTTGTTGCTGAGTCCCTGCTTCTCTGCTGCGCTTGCTACTGCTGTGCAATTGTTGATTTGAACCAGGCTCTTGCACTGAATTGTAGCTGCTGGCTAGCCCTTGCTTGCTAGCTAGCTAGCTAGCTGAATCTGCCCCTGGTGCTGCCTTAAAGCCCCTGCTGCTGGTGCAAAGCCCTAAACTGGTGAAGCTGCTGAGCCTTGATTGCTGGTGAAGCTGCTACCTGCTGTTGCAAAGCCCTTGCTTGCTTGCTTTGTCATATTTGGGCTTCACCATTTTGAACCTGAACTTGTGCTCCTGCTGCTACTGAAGCTGCTGCAGCTGGTGTAAGATAAAGCCCAACTGGGCTTGTGAAGTAAACTGATTTGAACCAAGCCCAACTGGGCTGAAGCTGCAGAAGGAGAGGAAATTGAACCAAGCCCAACTGGGACTTGAGTGTTGAAGCCAAAGCTTAGGATGATCCAAAGCCCAACTGGGCTTTTGCAACCAAACTGAACAGCTGGGCTGTGCTTCACAGGTAAGCCTAAACCCATTAAGAGAACCCAAACTGTGGGCTTCCATTTTTCTTGTGGGCTTGTAATATTAAACCCAACATTTGGGCTTATATTTTCTGTTGGGTTTGTAATTAATTTCTTGTGGGCTTGTTTGTTTAATTTCTTGTGGGCTTGTGGTTTTAGATTGATTTGGGCCTGTTGTTTTAATTAAAGAAAACTGAACTTTTGAAAGCCCAGTTGGGCCTCATATTTTAGTTAGTAGCTAGCCAAAGCCCAACTAAATTTCTGGGACTGTGGGCTTAACATCCATTTGAAAACTAAACACTTACACTGTGGGCTTGACCCAAAAACAGAAAACGTTTTCAAAGCCCAGTTGGGCCTCGACCTTTGGCTATTTAAGAGCCCAAATTTTAAATTGTTACCTGGGCTTGTTTCTGAACTGTGGGCCTGAACCAAAGTTCGAGTGGGCCAAAATTTCAAAATTCCAAAAACCAACAGTGAGCTTTACTCACCAGCAGTGGGCCTGTTTTTCAAAAACGTAGCTGGGCTTCGCGAAACCCAACAGTGGGCTTGGTCTCCTTATCCCATTAAAAACCAAATGTTTTTCTCCCATAAAAACCAAAGTTTTCCAAATGTTTCCCTAAAAACCAAATTTTTTCTTTTTCCCATCAAAACCAAATGTCTCCCGACAAAACCAAATTTTTCCCAAAAAGTCCAATCCCATTAAAAACCAAATTTTCTTGTATAAAATCTAGTAGATAGTTTCTTAGTTAAATCTTTTGTTTCTTTTGTATATATAGTGCTAATCCAATATGATCTCGGCTAAAAAAATGTTGGATTTTTGCCTTGAATAACGGAGTTCTAATCTTGCTTTCGCCGAAATCGGGTATTCTCTTTCCTTTTTCTCTACTCAGCATAATCCTCTCCATATGTTGTATTATAATTCTTTACATCTTTTGAAACATTGAGGACAATGTTTAGTTTAGGTTTGGGGGTATAGAGTAGATATCACGATCACATGCCATAATTGAAAACAAGAACTCCTTCTTTTTTGAAAAAAAAAAAATGAAAAAGAATGAAAAGAATCATAAAAATGGAGCTCATTTACCTTGAAATGTTGACTCTTGTGCATGTATGTAAACATAAGGATTCTTAGTCTAGATATTTAGGCACCCTGATTCTAGCACAATTCACATGTGATAAGAAACTTGCACACGCACAATCTACCAATACATGTATAGCCTCGATCTTCAAGGTGTTTGATAGGAAGTTAGATTGCCAATCACTTTAGAATACTGAATGAGACTTGACTAGCTTGTTCTTTGGTTGGCTGGGATAGAAGTTGGAGGATACGTTAAGAAAAGCAACCATAGAATTTGACCGGATGCATTCGATAAGGGCCACCTCTTGCTAAGAGTCATGTAATTATGTTTTTCTTTTTTGTTCATGTATCAAAAGTGTCACTATGTTGTAAAGATCAAAGTTATTTCTTCAAAAAAAAAAATCATAAAAATTCAGAAAAATCAAAAAAAAAAATGATCAAGTATTTATTTATTCCATGTTTTGTCATGTTAAAGACAATATTCTCTCTTGTTCCAAAAATAAAAGAGAGTAATCAATGAGAGTCATGTAAAGAGTCATCTTTTTGTTGTAAATAGTTTTGTAATAAGCAAGGAGGGTGCAGCCATCGATGTATAATGCGGGTAAACTGAAATATCACCAACTCATTGGGTGAACATTCACAATTCTCGTAAAGCCGGACAGCTAGCTTGGCTTAGAATTCGGTTCTTTGCCTAAAAACTATCTCTTGGTGATTAGTAGTCATAACTTCAGGTCATTCTAGAAACATGTGTAGATACACTTTACACTCTTATCACGTGTCTTTATTTGTTATCAGTGCTAGGATTGTGCCTTTGATAGCTAGATTGACATCTCCATTTTGCTGTGAGCTTAAACTGTCTTGCACATGTCACATTTGATGGAATATGAGCTTATATTTTGTCCTAGAACTTTGTAGGTACGTTCTAAGCAAACCTTCACGAGACTTCACTCGTCCACTAGGGACACTTAGTGCTTTAAAAGGCTTAGTGCATACGCTAAATGCATTCGAGAGACCAGCGACAGTGGTATAGGTAGGATTTCCTTAGTTTTGTTTTACTTGAGGACAAGTAAAATTCAGGTTTGGGGGTATTTGATGAGTGCTAAAAAGTGCATATTTATATATATTTTTCTTGGCATTTAACTCATCTTTTGTGCATTAATTCTACATTTTATCCCATATTCTGTATTTTCATTTTTTTCAAGAATAAATATTTTTATTAATTAATTTTGCATTTTTAGGTAATAAATAAAGTTTGGATGAATAGCGGAGCGAAAAGAGCAGAAAAGTGGTGAAAAGACGGGAGGAATTACACAAGGAAGCCGCGAAGAATGTTGTGCACAAGACCAAAAGGCTAGAAGTGGGCTTGAAGAGTAAGAATTGTTCTTAAAGAAGATATGGGCTTGGCATACCCAAGGCCCAAAACCCTCACCCAAACCCATTTCCAATATCCATACCCGCCTTCTTCTTTAGCCATCAGATTGGATCATCTCAGCATCCAACGGTCGCTCCCCGCTTCCTTCCATCTCGCCGTTAGATCGATCCATCATCTTCGCATCCAACTTCTCATCCTCGCTGTTCATCAACAATTGCTAAACCCGCTCAACACCCAAGAACCCAAATCTATTAACCCAACCAAACGAACACTTCTTCCCAAAACCATCGACTGCATATTCTCCATTCCTCTACAGACACCATCTCCACCACCTGCTCCTCCACCTGCTCTCCCAACTGCTCCGCCATCACCACCATAATCACCACAGCGTCAAACAATGATAACCCATCATTGTTCCCCTCTCCCTAGTCCATCTATTCTACCTATTTCACACATATCCTTCTCCGAAACCCTAGGTGTGAAGTGGGTAAATTAGGTCGAGCTAGAGTCAAATTGGCGGTATGGGAAGCAAGAGAGTACCAATTACAAGCATGGATCGAAGTTTGATTGGATTCAGAGATTAGGTAAAATTTTAATTTCAATTTTTAAAACCCTAATTTTTCTGACATTGGGGATTTTTTGGGGGAATCGATTACATGTTTAATTGAAGTATGGGTTAGTATATTAGGGTTGTTATCAGAGTTAGGTAGGATTTTTTTTATTTAATTTGTATTTTCACCAAATTTTCACCAAACCCTAATTGGACTGTTGTGGTCCTGTTTTGGGGAAAGTTGGTTTGTGTATAAATAGGGATGATGGGTGTGTGTTAGAAGTCATGCCTGGACTAGCCAGTGCTTCACCCAAGAGGACTGGAATAGCCAGTGCCTCAAGGGTTAGTTTTTATTTTAAATGATGTTGTGCATTTCAATTGTTTTTAACCTATCCATGCTTTGATCTTGTTGTGCTTGAATTGTCTAGGATTGAATATCCTTATAGGTTGTTAAAACACTAAGCAAGCTTCTCTGCGGGTAGTTGCAGTGTGAGAGCCCCAACTATCACAAGGTTTAGAATTCATCTTAGTGCCTTTATCCTCCTTTCTAGACCAACCCTTAGATAAAAAGCTGGCTTTGAACCGCAACTGTCATCTAGTTAATCAGAAAGCCTAGAAGCTGACTGATAACTAACAAGGGACAAGAACATAGCTGGAGGACCTGCCTTTGTTTCTTTATCACTGCCCTTGGCTCACAGCCTTGGTTTGTTTATCTTTGTTTCAATGTTTCTTATTCACTGCCACTGAATTTCACTTTCTTTGTTCTCTGTCCCTGTTAACTCATTGCTTTAGTTACTGCCTTGTTAAGCTTAGAAAACAGTTTAGGAAACTTCAACTCACACCCTAGTCCCTGTGGATTCGACCCGTATTTTCACAAGCTACAATCGACACCGTGCACTTGCGGTATTAGTTTGTGACTCTTTTAGAGAGCCACCAGAGTGTTCGCAAGAGACAATGATGGAAGAGAAATTATGAATATTGCGAAAATCTCGCCTCTAGAGGAATGGAAAAAACAAACTATTTCTTTTACCGCAGAAGAAGTCCCTGAAGGTGGAGAAGTACATGACAACCCATTAGTGGTAAAATTACAAATTAATCCGAAACCTAAAGAAGATGAAGATGATGAAGCTGAAGACTCATGGGAAATTAATAGGATTCTAATCGATAACGGAAGCTCTGTGAACATCTTATTCTATCATACTTATAAAACTATGGGAGGAAGAGATGATGATCTTATACCATCTACATATAAGATATATGGTTTTAATGGTACTGCAAACAAGCCTAAAGGGGAGGTTACTATGCGAATTCCATTGAAGGGAATATCTTCTGAAATCTTGTTCTGTGTTGTTGAAGTAGAGTCACCCTACAATGCATTAATTGGTCGACCTTGACTACATGGGATTCTAGGTATAGCTTCAACTTTCCACCACTGCATCAAATTCCCTCACCCCAGCGGTGTAGGAATCATAAAAGGAGATTGGGTTGAAGGAAAGAAATGTTACGAAACTGAGGTAGAATCCTGCGAAGGAAGAGCAAACAAGAAGGAAAGTTGGCGACGCAAAATCAAAGAGACACAAAGAAGTGAGAGATTGATGGTGGATGCAATCGAACGAAAAGAAGAAGAAATGTTGCGAAACTAATGCTAGCTCAGAATAAGAAAATGGTGAACATTCCACTACCAAGGAAGCAGTAGCAAAAAATAACAAAGAAGCAGAGAATGGCAAAGGTAATAAAAATAAGAAGTGTATGAATGATTGATTTGTTGCGACACTCTCGCAACAAATAAAATTCTCAAAAGTACATTTTACTGAATGATAAAAAAGAGATTGAGAAGTGCAAATACGATGTGATGATGTGCGAGAATCTCGCAGAGATAATTAATTCTACAAAAGACAATCAGAGAACAATGACAAAAGAGAAAGGGGCGAACCTTTTTGGCGTAAACCCTAGTTCGCGAATACAATTTCTCAAGAGGCAAATGTAAGACCTAAAGTACGTCATATAAGGGGGTACCTGTTGCATGGCTCAGGGAAAGGCTACACCGCCCCCAGAACCTGAGTCATGGAGATTTGGGGTCAGTAAATCCCATCCGGGAGAGGCACCTTGGATTCTCAACTTAAGCATATGACTTAAGTTGCGCGACTAAGGTAATAAGGACTCTCCCAAGGAGTGCAGAATCTGACCAAGGCGCCGAGGTACACGGTTGAGTCAAGAGTGCCAGGGGCGTCTGGAGTGTACCTTGCCATTCTTGACAAGTCTTGGCTTATACTGCGCTCGGCCCGAAGAAAACTCCACTTAGGATGCAGTCTCGTAACCATAAGCCCTATAGGTAAAAGGGATAAGAGGCTGTGAAAAAAACTGGTTGTTGTTAAGACCGGATGGGAGGAGCCAACCTTGTATGGTAGAGGTACGTCTCCTTGAAGGGGCAACCAGGGGGAAGATAAGGGCGGCACCCTCCATTAGGGAGCTGATAAGTCTCTTAAGACGCAAATGTCATGAGGCTTTTTATTCACAAGGGTATTAAGGCTTGTCATATTTGTGCGACAATCCTGAAGAGGCAATAATACAAAAGAAAAAGATAAGACGAGATCAATGGGTTTTCGCATGAAAGTGCGAAGACGTCCTGCGATTTCGTCGCAAGACGGCAATGTAATGGGGCTTTATTTTTGCAAGAATATTTAGGCCTGTCATATTGTCGCAACATTCCTGAAGAGGCAATAATACAAAAGAAAAAGTTAAGGAAAGATCAATGGGTTTTTGCATGAAAATGCAAGGACGTCCTGCGATTTTGTCGCAATGACAAGAGGTGGCATAATAAGACCTTTAACTAGGAAGGCAAAATAAGACCACACAGTAATGAGATTTTGAAAAGAATCAAAATTCACTTCACATATGATTGCGAAATTATGCATAAACAATTGCGAAGTTGAGGCACAAAATAAGAAAAATCTGCAAAATCTCTCATTTGGATACAAATAACAGAGGCAAGTATGGGAATGAATGAAATTAGAAAATGTTATTTGTCTCCACATGATAGATTTACGTAAAAATTCAAAAATTAATGATTATGTTGATTAACCATATTGCAAGAAAGAATTGTTTTAATGAATGCAGGTTGAAATGAAAGAAACTCATATATTAAGGAATATGGGGAACCAAAAGAATTCACAAATATACAAAAAGAAGGAATAAATGTACAAGTATCACGGAAGATCAAAGAAAGAAACAAAGACTACTTCTTACTTGATCCTTCATCATCTCCATCAGACTTGTTCTCTTCTTCGTCTGCATCAGAACCTTCATCACCATCAGATTCTTCATCATCAGCTTCGCTATCAGAGATGTTCAGACTAGGAATGTTCTTTGGGATCTCCTCCAAGAGACAAGGATAATCAGAGTGAGGAATACTATGGTCATCAGAAACCATTTGAATAGTTTGATTGCGAAAGTGCAGAGCGTCATTCTTAAAATTCGCAACAGTGATCTTGATTTGATTCTTTAATCTAGAATATTTTTCGTTGCGAGAAGAAAGATTCTTTGCGAGTTCCTCTTTTTCAGCTTCAAGTTCCTCAACTCTTTGGAGATATCTACTTTCAGATCCTGTGAAGCATATAACAATTAATCAGTAACTTGATAAAAACTCGTGAAAAATCAAAGATTAATAAAGGAAAACATTTAATGACCTTCTCTCTCAGAAATCATCTCTAATCAAGGCTGTATGCTCAACTTGGAGACTAACATTTACACCTAAATTTTTTCTGGCGTTATCCAAGATTGTCGCGGCCCAAGCAAACTCATCATCACTATTTATGAGAAGACGAGAACGAATTTGGTTTTCCCTCTCGCTAAGCACAGCATTTTGGCGATTAGATTCATCTCGTTCAAGTTGAACCTCAAGAAGAGTCTCTTGGAATTTCGTCAAAGCCTTAACACCTTGATCAGGGATACGATCTTTATCATCTATAAGTTTGCTAATTTTGGTTCTTAATTCATTGATCTTATCTTTAGAATTGAGATAAAAACGTTTGAATTGGTTGGCTAAACCTAAACTAGATCTATGATCAATCTCTAAGAGGCGAAATTTGGATTTAAGTTCATTCAAAGGCAGAGATGAAATTTTATCATTAGAGAAACTATTCAAAGATTTATTAAGATGTTCAAGAAGAGTGTCATTATCTAAAGCATCGGGAAATGAACGAAGAAGAATGGCTTCATCAGAAAGACCATAAATGTCTGCAAAAAGGATTAATCAAATAAGATAAGACAATGGGATGAATGAATGAAAAGAAAGGAGAAAAATTACATACCATAAAGTTGATCATTAGATTTTTGAAGAGTAGAGATTTTGTTCCTTTGCAATGGCTTCATCAGAAAGACCATAAATGTCTGCAAAAAGGATTAATCAAATAAGATAAGACAATGGGATGAATGAATAAAAAAGAAAGGAGAAAAATTACATACCATAAAGTGTCAGTTTCCAGTTGTTTGTTCTTCTCGCGAAGACCTTTGACTTCAGCTTATAATTGTTCGTTCTTCTCACGAAGACTCTTAGCTTCAATTTCCAGTTCCTCATTCTTTGTACGAAATTGAAGATTCTTCTTTTCAAGAATTTCGCGTCTCCTCTCCAGATCTGAGGCAACAGCGAAAGAAGCTTTTCCAGCCTGCGAGAAAATACAAGAAATGCTAAAATAAAAAGAAATTTTGAGTCACAATAATGAAGAAGTAAAAAGACGAATGTATACCAAACTATTGAGAGAATTTAGGAAGCTAGGAGTCACTGATCTGGAGACCCCACGAAGAGAACTATCACCATCAAATAAAGGAGTATCGCAAATAGTTGCGAGAGCTTTGCATATACTGGCGAGGCAATTATCTCCCATCCCTTGCCAAGAATCAGAGAAGATACCAGATAACTGTGCCATAGAGGATTCAGGTGGAGAATCTTTATTCGCACCAGAGTCGTCATCATCATCTTTGTTGTCTTCAAATGAACATCTGAAGGAGGAGGAGAATTCTCTCTCTTTCTTTTCTTTGAAGAAGATGCAGATGATTTTCCTTTGCGAAGAATATCTTTAGCCTTATCACCAGCCGTCGCAGCTTTGGTGGGTTCTTCTACTTCAACAATAATCTTCACACACAAATGAAGATATGAAATAGAGGCAACAATATATTGTTTAAAATCATAAAAGAATATTTCTTACCTCATCTGTGTATGAGCGAAGAGCTAACAAGGTACTGGCTTTCCCAGTCCTGTGGTAGCTATCTTTCAGTTTCTGGATCTGTAGAATGTCGCAAGATTCAGCGAACAAAAGAATAAAGAAATGTAAAGTGGGTGAAACTGGAAGAAACATACCTCTTTCTTCTTCTCGGTCCAAGAGAATACCCAAGGTTGATAAGTAGCGAGATTCTCAGGAAGAACATTTGACCCAGCAATGTAAGGTCCTTTCAGCATCAAGGGAAAAACGCACCATTTATCATCTTTGGATTGGAAGGGGTTGTGTTCTTACCATAATTCCAATCAATGTCATGCATGATCATTTTATCTTCAGCAATAACATCCTTCCTTTTCAAACGAACACCCCAGCGAGTATTCTCCTTCTTCATAGATATTAGTTCATAATTTTCGAAGAAAATCGCTAGTGTGTCCTTCTCAGCGACTATATCCAAGTCTGCAAATTTAGGATCCCTAAGTTCTTTAGGATAAAGATATCCTTTACCAGCACCGCGATTAGAAAACTCCAACATCAGACGGATGCAATCCCCACTCAATTAGAAGATAGCCCGCGAAAATCCCGAGTGAGCTAGAATTTCATAGAACAAAGGAATATCTGGGTCATAAAGAGGAATGGGGTGACCTGCGAGAATTTGACCCAGCGAAATTATGATTGATTGATCATCACAATATTGATCAGAGAAAAGTTTGATAGAAAGAATTGACTTGGCACTTTCACCAGGAATGGTAGAAAGTGTGAAACCTTTCTCAGCAAAATCTTTTTGAACATCCTTTAAGGTTTTCTCATGTTTTTGACCACTTGGAGGCATATCTAAATATAGGGTATGGTAATGGGAGAAGAATTAAGAAAATTAAAGAAGGAAGATAGAAGAAAAATTACAGCAGAGGAATTTACGGAGAAAATGATGAAGTTGCAGAGAAGATGAAAAAGAGGGTAAAATGAAGAAAAGGGAGAGTAAGAAGAGTATATATAGAGGAGATTTTCGAGAAGATAAACACAATTGATGTGAAAAGATTTGAGTGGTTAAAAAGAGGAGATTTTCGAGAAGATAAACACAATTAATGTGAAAAGACGTGAGCGGTTGAAAAGCAGCGGTTACAGAAGACGTGTCAAGAAACAGGTGGGAGAAAGGACATGTGTGATAAATGCAGAATATGAAGTGATGGATAGCTGCGGCATTTCTCACATCGTTCTCTACTTCGCTGAGAAGATATGAGAAGAGGCAAAATGTAGGATCGGAATCTCGCAGCAATAATGTCTCAGCGAAATTATTAACAACACAACACGACAGTGTCGCAGAACAACTTCAGAAACGACATAATAAATGACATCATCCAAATCATGAGAAAAGTGCGACAATCCTGTGAAAATAAGGAGGCTTGCGAGATTGATGTTTATAAGGTTGCGAGAATGTCGCAAGTCATATCCGAAAATAAAGGACAGATTAGCTGTCATCCACTATGTATTTCCCTATAAATAGTCATTCAGTTGTAAAGAAAAAAAGAGAGATCTTTTTTGAGTGAGAAGCAAGTAAATAGGAGAGAGAAAATTTAGAGCAGAGGTTATTTTTGATTCCTTTATATTTTCTTGTAAGATTGTTTAAAGATTGATCAATAAAATTAAGATTGTTAATCCAAAAATGAGTTTAATGTTAATGAAATCTTGTGAGGGGTGTAGTGTAGGATTTCCTGCAACTACACTACTAAGCCGAACAAATTCGAGGAAGAGAATTTGGTTCTCAAGGAGTCTAAATGAGATCTCCACTCCGCAAGGAGCTCCAATTGGGAAGGACCATTTATGGTTGCTAAATCCATAACTGGAGGATACTACAAATTGGTAAACACGGATGGCAGAACCCTGCCATTAATTCACGAGAATTGGCTTAAGGCGTTTGTCTGAAATTATTGGGTATTTGAGGTACTGATCATTTGAGCACTCATGATGTCTGGATTTGACATTTAGGATTTTCTTTCATTGTATTTCAATTCCTCCAAAACATTTGCAATACTTGCAGTCGGTATTTGAATTCAGCAATTTATCAAAAATTCAGTTCATTCACTTAAAGGAAAATCTCAATCAAATTCAAAATAAAATCCTTAACCATCTAGCAATCCAAAACCAGCTAATACCAAAACCCAAATGAAAACCTCACATCTATCAGAAGTTCAGATTTTCATGGGATTATGGAAAGGAAACTAAAGAAAACCATCGAAGAAAGATTTTTGATCCTCTGCCTCCTCCAAGACTTTCAGAGTCGCCTTTTCCACCTCCAGCTTTCTGGTTAGATCAGCAACTTCATTCATCTTCTTCAACACGAGATCACTGGTAGGGAAGGGAACATCTCCCTTTACTGCTTTCCTGATAACTTCAAGTCTTTGACGGATCCACTTCAGATTGAAGCCAAGATCTTCAGCATTCTTCAAGTTGTATTCCCAATCAAAGAGTACATCTTGAGTAACAACATTTCTGGCAGTAATCCGGATATCATCTATGACACGCAAGATAGCCTCCACTTGTTTCGCCAGAAAATAACTGCGTTATGGATCCCGAGCGACAACAATGTGTCCATACATTTCCCACAGTTCCTTGTACATAGCAGCATATCTGATAGGAACGCTAAATCCTCCAACAAGCTGGTGATACGAGAGTAACTCACCAAATTGAGGATCAAAGGAAATCCCTGCAGTCGGATACTCATGCACTATCATCTGGTTCTCAACTACTGGAGCAGCATCGGTGATCATAGAGACAATTTCAGAAGAAGTAGCTTTCGTTATTTCGGGTTCGGGTTCCACCGTCTGAGGAACAATTAGAGTTTCTTCCACATCCACGGCATCAACGAACAGCGATTCATCATCTTGAGGCACAGATATGGAAGTCTTTTCACCAACAACTCCTGGATTTCCCAAACCATCATTACTGGATTCATAATTCCCAACTTCGTTGTTCGGCACCTAATGCGAAGATTACATGGAATTAGAATGACTCAAGGATGGAAATCCAATACGATTATAAAATTAAGAAAGTAAGTCAACTAACATCATCTAAGTTCCTTATCATGCATCTAAGACGTGTACAAGTAGCATCAAAGTCATGAAACACGTTTTCAAAAACACTCAGCTGAAGAAATTTTACACTTCCCTGCGTTCAATGGAGAACTGGGAGAAATTGGTATGGAGTCTAGAGTTGGATCATATACCATTCTCTTCGTATGGAAGTCCTCCACAACATGTCAAAATTTCATGGAAATTGGGCGAACGATCTAGGATCTGTGGTCAAAACATCGGGCAACATGCAATCTGAAAAAAGTTCTGAAAGTCTCCTGGAAGTTTACTATTTCGTCTTTTTAAGGCCCTAAACATGCTCAAAACTTAAAAATCTTCTTCATTAAATCTTGGAAATTTCCTGGGCTTGAAGATACGTATGCAGATATTGAAAATCCGACTCCAGATGAAGATTTTACGGCGTTTTTGGTAAAAACCTGGGTTCTGAATTATCTAACGACGAAGTTCGACCAAGTTTTTTTCATATATACACATAGATTCTCATTCATTCATTCAAAAATCAGCACTTTCATACTTCTTTGAAGAGGGTACAGGGTATATACTTACTTTGGAGGTCTCCGAAGTACTCGAGGAATTATGATCGTCCGTATTAACGACAAGGGGTTCATTACTTCTATTTGGCTCCGAATCTTTGGAAGCGCCTTCATCTATATTCTCAGAGGAAGGTCGAACATCAGAACTTTCCACCTCCATGATGACATCCTCCTAGACATATTATCAAGTAATTAGCATCTTCACATGAAACTTTTATGTCCGATGGTAAAGAAAATTACTCACGACGACTTCTTCTTCAACGCTCAAATCAGAAGTCGTCTGCTTAGCAGCAGAGAATCGAAGACCGTCAATACTAGACGGAGCAAAGTCTTGTAACCAAATAACAAATATTGGTTTTGAGATCCTGATAATGCGGATGGAAGAAGTCACAGCGGAAAAATATCAACAACTCAACAAAAAGGCGACTGGGGACTTTATGGTGTTGGGAAACAACTTGCAATTCTTGCTCCTTCCTTCTCCACCGTGGGCAATTGCCTCCGTCTCTGAGAAATTCACTTCAATTCGAGGTCTCACAGCACGACCCTCCTGCAAAAGAAATTGATGTAGTAATTAAAGACGATTATACGAGTTGTATGAGGAATATGCAAAAGAATACATACCGGTGAACCTCCTGGAGATGCCTTTCGTTTGTCACCACTAGAAATATTCCTTAGTCTGGGACGAGAGGCACTCATCTCAGAAGAAGAGGGATCCTTCACTAAAGGTTGGGAGGCCGTCACATAATCATTAAGACGCTCAAGCTGCTGATCCCATAATTCCATGTAACCTGGAGTCACATACGTGGTTCGATCAATACAAGGGAACCAATAGGAGATCCCTTCATCATGTGTGTGATCTAAACAAGTCTTAAGTTGTTCCACTTATGGTCTTCTCCTTCTGAAGGTTGGAACACATGGATCCATACCCATCTGACAGGCGGTTCTGTCAATATTATACTCCTCCACCGAAAAATCTCCATACGCTGCTGATATTATGTGACCGGGAGTACAATTCAGCATGAAAGATCTTTCTCCATCACTCAAATCAACACCGGATTTCAAATACTTACTTTCTCCAGCATTGAAAGTCTTCAATTGAGAAACGTGAGGAGGAACCACCACCCAAGGACGGAAGTTGAACTCAGACTCGTCATCTAATACGTTGATGAAGCGTGTCTTGGACTGAATTTGCTTCGTAGACCAGCGCATAATCCTAGTGTTGTCTTTCTCATGGAAGATACGTCGAGCATCAGCAGAGTTCAGACTTTGTAAGACACTACGGGGAATGGGTGCATAGTTTCTGAAATGCCCCCACATCAGAGCTTGAAGGAACATCGTATTGGCGTAGCATTCAATCTTCATGAAGCCGTTCGAAACACTGGAGTCTACGACTAAAGAGTCCATATTAGAATATAAAGAACCCAAGAATAAGCTACCGAGCGGAAGTAGTTCACCTTGAGCCAATTTAATAGCTAAAGGAATTACAAACGGCTTCAACAAGGTACCAGCATCATAAAACACATCTCTGGACTGCCATAAGCACAAGAAAGCAGCAATAGACAACATACCGTCGGGTTCATCAAGAGGGGCGTATCGTGGCCACCAATGTGTCAACCAATGAGCGTAACAACCTTTACCAAAAACCTTGTTGATTCTCTCCGTCTCAGCTGTTAAAGTTTTGGAAACTGTTTTCTCTTCCGCCGTCCAAAGTTCTTCAGGAAAGTTACCTGTAATTGGAAGATGCAACAAATCAACTACATCTTCCAAGGTAATAGTGAACTCTCCCCAGCTGCATATAAACGTATGAGTTGGGATGCACCAGCGAGCAAGAAGAGTTACAATACCTCGTGTGTCATGAAAGATATACAAACCTCCAGATGTTTGAACGGCCCTGCTAATTTGTTCTCTATCTAGCATAGCTCTAACACGAGGAAATCCCAGCATGTGTGTAGACCATCCCGAGAACTTCTCTAAAGGGCGTCGAGAAAGCTTTAATTCAATAATTGAAGCCTGGAATAATCCTCGTTCAAGACAAAACCGAATAGCAGCACGAGGAGTCACCAATTTCTTTTGAGTGACCGTCCTGGGATTGATCACAAGGCGATATACCGGGGACTTGAGACGATTTTCGGGCTCCTAAACCTCAAAGAAAGCGTCATCTATGTTTGGGACATTCTTGACTCCAGGTGTTTCGTCTTCCTCACCAACGGAAGTCTTATCCGTGCATGTTTCCTCATGGAGATATCATCATCTGCACACCTTTCATCTCTGGAAGCGTCATTGGCTGGAGAATCAGACATCCTCGCAAAGCTGCTATGAAATCCACATAATGTTTCAGTCATCCGTGAATTCAATAAGATGATGGAATCATGCAAATTAAAACCCCGGTGTCTACAAAACGGTAAATCTTGAACTCTTACCTCTTTCAAATTCACTAATAATAGTGGTTGCAATACAAGAGTTAATACACGAAATCAATTCGTTCCTTGAAACCTGCAATAACGAACAACACTTCATTAGTTCATGAAAAATGATTTTCTCATAAAATCATAGACATAATTTTCATAATGTGAACATTCACACAACCGACCTCATGAAATTTACAACAAGACACGATTTCATCGTAAATAAATTGTCTAGTTTGAAGGTTACTCAAAACCCACGTCTTGATTTTACAAAGCAACAATTAATGCAATTTGTTCACGTAAATTTTCAGAATTTATCTAATTAGAACTAGTCCATGGGAATAAGATATGTCATCATGTTTCACGTAAAATATGTCACGGCTACATATATAAAAAATCTATTTTCCTTCGTATTAGCGTTTTATTGAAAATGAAGGTTTATGCTAGTTTTGTGAAAGCTCACACCTATTGTGATAAAATACTAACTCTCATGAAAGCTCATAAATAAAGTTTTATCACTGGACATAAGTTCACATACATAAAAGTATATACATATTTTCCTCGAATAAGCATTGTCTTCTAAAAACGGGTTTATTTCGGTTTTGTGAAAGATCACATCTATTAAGGTAAAATATTGGTTCACATGAAAGATCATACACTAAGTTTTATCACTGGACCTAAGTCCACATATAAAAAAGAAATCCCTCATAAATCAGGGTTTTTATTAGTTTTCAAAACTAACGATCGAACGAACATACATTTGATAAAACAAGGGTTTTCCTACAAAACTCACGCTAATTTATACACATGTATAGAATTTTAACATGATCAAAACATGAACAACTCATGAAATCAGCAAACAAAAGAAAAAAAAATTAGCCGCGTACCTGGTCGGCGTCGGCCGGAAGTTGGCCGGACGGTGCTAGCTCCGGTCGGCAGCTGGTGGTGCGCCGGCGAAACCTCATGTTCTCTGCTGGACGTGAGGAGAGGGAGGAAGAGATGATGGTGGTCGGCCGTCAGGGACGGAGCCAGAAACATCTTTCAGGGGAGGCTAATTAACCAAAACAAAAATTCAAGGGGGCTAACTAACAATTTTTCATCAAAATAATAAAAGTTCCAAAGGATTTATAATGAATTAAAGAGAAACATGGGAGGCGAGCGCCACCCCTGAACTACACTTAGTTCCGTCCCCGTCAGCCGTGGAAAATAAAAAAAAAAAGAATTAATCCCTTTTATACCTAATTTTATTTCCAAAACCTAATTCCATAAGGATTTCCCTTTTGAGCCCGACCCGTGAATCCTAAACCAACCAAGGTTCCACCATCGAACCAGCGGTTCTACACGGTTTTATGTTCACTGGATGACGCTCTATTATGCCACAGAGATTTCCACTCAAACCATGGTTTGCTCATTCAGTCGAAATCCGGTAATATCTTATCTTATGACCAAGTTCAATTACTTATTTTTATTTATACCTGGAAAATCACCATTTAATGCTGACTGAGGAACATGATTGTTCCTCACTAAGCAGGGGACTTAATGTAGATGGTGGATTTTCGACAAAGGGTAGAATTATAAAACTATACTCCAGGTTCGACAACCGGATGAGTATTGAGGCTCATGTCTCTCATTAAAGCGTGAAAGCTCATGCCATAAATCTCTGACTGAGAAGGCTGTCTCTCAGAGTACGTGTAGATGTGTAGTCTCACAGCTGAGACCGCGCAATATCTTACGAAAACTGAGCAATTTCAGTAATTACTCCAGATCTGCCAATCGGATGAGTATCGAGACTCATGTCTCTATGCATGAAAGCTCATGCCACCTCTGATGGAGAAAGTCTCTCACTGAAGATGAAGATGTGTAGTCTCTCAGCTGAGGCCACGACACATCCCATACTGTATAGAATCGAAAAAATTGGGCGGCTCCTAGACAGCATGTCTGCTAGTATAGAGCGACAACGTATTCGGGATGTAACCAGGTTTTCCCCGACTATGCAAGAGGAATATGACACTCCAGCAAGTTCATATTGCTCAACCCGCAGATAATTAATGCTCCTACACAGGAATCCCTTCTAGTGTAGAGCCAGCAATTAATTATCTCAAATCGTCTGAATATCCAGCAATATTCTATGAGTCGTCAATTAATCGCCTGAATATCCAGCAATATTCTACGATTCCTCGTTATATTTCGTTACTTCAATCTGTGGTTCTTCCCAGCAGAATTCCACAGGTTAGTAATAAATATTCGACGAAACAGGCATCTGAGCATCGAATAAGCCCTGACAAAAATGGTGCAAGTGTAATTAGCAGATAATGCACAGACCAGCATTTTGAATGCACGAACGAGCATTTCAAAAATACGAACGAACGAGGAACCTATACAAAATAGGGAGGGAAAATAATAATAATAAAATATTAAGCAAAAGCGCCAGGGGATTAGGCTCGCCAGCCGGCCAGTCATGCCGTGACCAGTCCAGCGCCCAATTTTATATTTTATCATATTTTTATTATTTTCACGATCTCATGAAAATCCTCTTGTTCGAGCAAATTTCCTTTATTTCATAGAAATTATCTAAATCACATGATTTTATCAAAAAATAATAAAATTAGAGAAAGGTGTCGCGGGACCGAGCACCAGCCGGCCATGTCTTGGCCATGACCGGTCCCACACCTCAGGTCTCCATTATTTTATTATTTCTCTCAAATTATGAAAATTCCTTGATTTTATGAATTTTCCCTAAAATCATGAAAATTACCTAATTTCATATATTTTATCTAAATCACATGATTTTATCAAAAATAATAAAATTAGGGAAAGGTGTCGCGGGACCGCCGGCCGGCCGCATGCCTTGGCCGTGGACGGTCCCACACCTCACGTCTCATTATTTTATTATTCTTTCTCAAATTATGAAAATTCCTTGATTTTATGAATTTTCCCTAAAATTACCTAATTTCATGTATTTTTTCTAAAATAATGAAAAATATTAAAAAATTAGGAAAACTTGTGGGACCGGATTCTAGTCGGCCGGCCATGCCCTAGCCGGTCCCATACTCCCATTATTTTATTATTATTTGGTATATGGTTTCCTGATTTCATGAAAACTCCCTGATTTCGACAAAATATCTTGGTTTTCAACAAATCCCTTTGGTTTTATGAAAAGTTATCTAAAATCATCAAAATTACATAAAATTGGGAAGAGTGTCTTGGGACCCGTGCCCATTGGCCGGCCGGCCATGCCACGGCCATTGCCGGTCCCACACTCTCATTCCCTATTTTATATTTTAATTTATGTCTATCATCTCATGGAAGTTCCCTAATTTCGCCAAACTCTCCAGTTTCATGGAATTTCCCTTAAAATCAAATAAATATACATGAAATCGCATAAAACTGGGGAAAGCATGTGGGACCGCGTGTCAGCTGGCCGGACATGCCCTATCCATGGTCGGTCCCACACCTTGTGATTTCATGTTTGTTTATTATTTCCATCATCTCATGCATTTTTGCCGGTTTCAGCAAAACCATGGATTTTGCATATTTTCTCCAAATGTTGCTCAAACGTGCATCAAAAATTATCAAAATTCTCAGGACTGAAGCACGGACATCATGGTGACATGGGCACATCCCCTTGACCGACCAAGGGTGACCCTGAGGCTTGCAAACAGCTGGTCCCGCGTGCTTTAATGATTTTAACCTAATTTGCTCAGCTGCTCATATTAGGTTTGAACTCTTTCCAAACAATTGGAAGCTCGCTCAAACGACCATCTACTGGTCCCACGGCCACCAAGAGCCGGTCTCATGACCTCTTGGACGGTCCCTCATATTTTCCATAAAACAGGTTTTATGATTTGTCGCTCACACGAGCATTATTTCAGTAAATGATTGAACCATCATTTAATCATTCTTTCACCAACTGGTCCTCAAGAGACTTTGGTGTTTTTGCTCATTCGAGCATCTAGGCGTTATATGGTGAACCCGTCATCCCATGTAGCCGGTTTCATGTGATTTGCAATAAATCATTATCTCGGTAAAATTAGGGTTTTGAATCCAGAGCTTTGCAGAAACGTGATTCTGAGTAGATTCGAACACTTTGATAATTTCATGTTGATTCCATGATTAACATTCATATTTATTTTGCTCGACTCAGCAGTCAGTAACTTAAATTAATATTTTATTTGGTTCAGCTACTAACAATTCATCAAAAGAACAATATTTGTTCAAACTAGCAATATTTGCTCGAACTAGCAATATTCGCTCGAACCGGAAATATTTACTCAATTAGCAATATTCGCTCAGACTAGCAATATTTGCTCAAATCAAAGAATATTGATTCAACTATCAATATTCAACAATCTAGCAACACATTTTTGCTCGTCTTAGGTTATAATGATACCTTGTCCCAGCAGACACGTTAAACTCATGAGTTTCAGAACATTTGCTAATCATGTTCGACTCAACGCTACATGGACTCATCGTCCCATAAAGTCAGCAACTGACTCCACAATCACGAGATTTCAATCGTGTCACATGGGGGGATATTAACTAGGGTTTTGGTCTGGCGGTCTACGGCACGTGTGTTCACCCATGATGAGAATGTGAGCAAGTCATGCAATCAGTTGGAAGAATCAGCAAAGTGTGGGTGGAAAGTTAACCAAGTCTCCGCACGATGATTAATTGGTTTTAACACGATTTCCCCATATCCCATTCTCTGATTCCAGCAACTTTCACACTTCATGGGATCATGGTGTTTTGAACTCCGGCATTATAAAATGTCTCTGAATCCTGATTGAAAGAACAACAGTTTTCGAACATTCGAACAACATTTTGCTAAAACGAGCAATTTCTCATCAAAGTTCATACAGACAATCTGTCGTCTACACGAACTCACAGAAATTACTCTCAATTGAGCAAAATTCAATCATTCAGAGCATTTTCACGCTGAATTCACAACACACCTACAATCTCATATCATCATTGATCTCACGCATTTCTCAGCTTCCCTCCTACAGATCAACCCATCCTCTCTTGTGACCGAATTGACTCTGGAACGACCATTGTTCTTGGTTTAGGCCGGGGTCTTACAGATTGATCTCTCGAACTTAAAGCACTCCCTTCTTGCAGTGCATCTGTGTGAGGTTCAACATTTCGCTCGGTTCAAGGAGTCTCCACACGGTCGACTCTTCAGTTCCATAAAACCCAGCAAATCGTTTTTCCCCATCCACAGACTCATTCACCCCGCAATGAAATTATGACGCCTTCTGCATTCCGTCATCCATTCAAGCGAGTCGCGGATATGATGACACATACTGGTTTTACAACTCCGTCTCCAAAACGTACTCCACATCAAAACCACAGAGAGACGTCACGACATCCACTAACGCAAGAAAGGATGGACTCAAGATATCCACGTTTCCCGCTTCCAATGAAGAAGATATTGGAATTGCTGGAGACATGGGTACGAGACGGAGAAGTACAACTGTCATCTGTGTGGCGTATGCCGACTAATCAAGAAATGACAGACCCGAGGTATTGTCATTATCATCTGTTCCTTCATCACCTTACCAGTGAATGCAACGCCTTGAAGCGCATCGTTCAGGAGAAGCTTAATTCAGAGGAGTTTCCTTCCCTCTCTGGAAATTAATGCGTACGGCTTCCTTGAAGAGGTTGCTTGGGAAGTTTCAGTTTCATGCAAATGAGGTTCCAAAGAGCAAGTAATTTCTATCAAACAATTTTACAAGCAATATAGTTTTAGAATTTACTGGGGACTTGAAATCCCACACGGAGAAAGGGATTCAATGATCAAACACCATGTTTGTTTCCCTTCATGCTTTCCTTTTCGCACGATATTTGCAATTTCATATGACACCATGTTTGTGAAACGAAGTCCTCACAATCACTCAAAAAAGCATCTAAAGAAAAAACACAAGTAGGCGGCACGAATCCTTCAAGGAAAGTCCTTCAGAAGCAACTCGTCTTTCTGAGCAAGAGAGGATTTCATCCTTTCAGCTTCAACTCTTTAGACAATTTTTCAACCTCTTCTTCCTGGCGAGCAATACAGTCTACAGAAGGAACTTCGCCTTGCAGTTTCTGAAGCTCCTGGATTTCAGAAAATTCTTTGAAGAACCAAGGAGCGTTGCAATCGTAATGCACAAACACGTCTCGGTGGCCCTTCCAGTCTTCAATCACCTCCTCAGAAACACTGCGCCCGGTCGTGACGCTCATCCCCTGAATGGATAATAAAGCTTCTTGGACGCGATTGACCAATACAAGGAGACTTTTGAGCTTCGTAGTGGTAGCAATGTGGTCGTGCTTCTTCCATATCACCGTGTATAACTCCTCGAACTGAGCCGGCACACTGAATCCCCCAACCAACACATGACCTGCATGAGGGGTATCAAAGGGAGGATCGAAGATAGCCCCAGGAACGACAGGTTGCCTTGCCAATACTTCATCAGGAACCTTGTCAGCTGCAAGAGGCCTTTCAGAAGAAGTTACCATGACTGCCTTATCAATTGGAACCTGCTTAGGAAGATCTTTAAGGGGAGCCGCCTCAGCATTAGCGGATGTTTCCTCTCCTGCATCCCTTCGGATGTCCACTTCACTCTGAATGCTGATTTTCTTCACGACCTCGTCTACAAGCTTACTAAGGTTACCACTTGGGGAGGCACTCCGTTCAGTCGAGCTTGCACCATCTTTGTCATTATCTTGAAGAGGATAAGTATCACCAGACCTCTCCTTAAAAGGATCGCCAGACTTCTCATGAAGACAACATCGTCAGACTTCTCATGAAAACCAGTATCGCCAGACCTCTCGTTATGACTACGATCCAGTCTTGCGAAAGCATTTTCTTTCGGTATTCCCTGATCGCCAACAAAGGATTACCTTTAGTGAAAGTTGCTCAGGAAGAACGAAACCAAGGGATCAAACAGAAAGAAATTTAAATACCTGCATATTGGAGGAATTGAGGATCACCGAACCACATGCATGCTTCTTAGACCTCACTCTTGCTTGGGGACTGCAGTCGTCAGCTCTGGTTCGTTCACCTGGGAGTGGTTTCAACCGAAAATGCTCCTTCAAAACGTCAGAAGATGGTTCGCCGCGGGAATCTGTCACAACCTCCTCCGAGAATTTCTGAAAGGTTAACAATTGCTCCCTCCAAAATTCCTTATACCTGTCGGTTACCGCTGGGTTTCTTCCAATAGGCCAGAAAAGGAAGACTCTGCACTGACGAAAATGTATCAGCATTAATAATGTCCGGGAAAAGTTCTTTTGGAGCCTCCAACGGACGAAGAAATGGAACACCCTGGTAAAATCCCATTTTCCGGGCCCTGTCAATATTATACGGAGTCACGATGAATGCTTCGTCAAATAAAGATGGGATATATCCCGGAATGCAGCTTCGCAAGTAAATAAGTTCCCCAAGAATCGCGGTTTCGGCATCAGTACGCAACACAGCATCAAGAACAGTAGAAAAAGTCTTTGGTTGAAAAATGGAAGGATGGATCGGTCCCCATGGACGGAAATATATGGATTGCACATTGTCGAAGACATCCACGAGCTTCACACCGGCCCTGGGACGTCTTTTCTGCCAACGAAGTATTCTCGAACCACCATACAAATTGTTGAGTGAAGTTGCAGTAATAGGAGCATAGATTTTGAAATGTTCCCACAAAAACTCCTGAAGAAAAGCGATGTGGATATGCGACTCCACCTTCTTATACCCATTGGAAGCATGCATATCCGTCGCTAAGGAGTCCAGATGAGAATACAGTAATCCAAGAAACAAGGCACATAGGGGAAGGACCTCACCTTTTGCCAGCCTTATAGCAAACATAACAAGGTCACCTCTTATAGTCTTCCTTCCATAACCGTCGTCAAATATGTCTTTGGATAACCACAAAGACAGGAATGCAATCACGCTGAGCTCGTCTTCCAACTCCTGACCGGGTTTCGGGTCTGCAGGATACCACTCCGACACCCACCAAGTGTAAAAGCATTTTGTGTCTTTCTTCTCCTTCTACAGATCATCGAATTCTCCCGTCTTTCGAAGTATAGCATTATAATCACGACATTCTGCATCAGAAAGTTTATAAAAGAAGCTTCTGGCAACAGGCAGGTTCATCAATGCAGCAACTCTTTCCAGAGTAATGGTCATCTCTCCCCATATACATACGGATGTATAAGTAGATGGACGCCACCGAGAAATGAAAGTGATCAAGCCTGCAACATCCTTCTTAATCTGAAGAGTGGCGGATGCCATGACCACATCAAGGATTCGCGCCTTAATCAAATTATCTTTAATACTCTTATTATTCAGCATGCGTCTCATCCATCTTTCATAAGGACCCAGCGGGGTATGACAGATCTTGAAGTCAATAGGAGAAGGTGGATACTCATTTCTCCGAAGACAGAATATCATCACAAGTGTTGAAGAAGAGGATGGATCAGCTTCCATATTTTCTGAACCAGAGAGCAGGACTATCTTGTGAGAAGGATGCTTTCTAATGTTCGGAAAAGGCACGGTGAACAAATCATCATCTATGTTTGGCATATCTTTGAAGCTGTCAACACTCCCTGACTTGGCATCAGCATTATCCCCATAAGACATCTTAACAGGAGCCCTTTTGTTCATTCTGCAATAAAAGGCAGGGAATCGGTACTTGCATGAAAACGCATGGGATGTGTAGTCACACACGACAGAACACACATTCACGTTGGAGTACACAATGATGGGACAATCATACAAGCAAGGCTGGTATTGGTTCCAAACAAGGCTGGTATTGAGCCATGTCAGCAAACGAGGCCGGTGTTGGTAAGTCCACGAAGCCGGTCGAGATTACAGGGCTAATATCCCCAAGCAAGACTGATATCACGTCAGTCAAACAGGTATTGGGCCACGCAAACAAGACTGATATCATGACAGTAGGCTGGTGTTGGGTCACGTCAAGCCGGTATTGGTAATCAAGGTCACAAGTCTGGTGTTGGGTCACGTCAAGCCGGTATTGGTCATCAAGGTCACAAGTTTGGTGTTGGGTCACGTCAAGTCGGTATTGGTCTAGACCGATCAAGGTCACAAGTCTGGTATTGGGCCACGTCAGCAGGCAAGACCGGTCAAGGTCACGAAGCTGGTATAGGGTCGATGTTCAATCAGGCGTACATAGTGGGACTCACGTTCAACCGAGCATATATGGTGGGACCCGCATTCATTTGCATGTATTATAACATGGTTTTCTTTATTCATGGGAGTCGTGTCTACGAAATTCAAGCCAAGGGTTTTTCAAGCTATAACTTAAAAGCTAGGTTTTGAATGCAACAATGGAAAAAGAAGAAAAAACAACATATTCATGGATTCACGACTTGTTTTACTAAAAAATCCTAGCAATATCGGCGGTTTTGCTATCAATTTCATCAAAAATTAATCATATGAAGAAGTTTCGTCTACGATGAGATGTTTTTATCAAGAGTGGAAGAGGTTTACCTAAATACTAGGGTTTTACCTCAAAAACAAAAGTGAAAGCAAGGAAGGACGAAGTACCTACCTCATACACGTGCGGCAGCAGCAACGAAGTCCAACAGCAAAGAGCGACGGCGGCAGCAGGTCCGGCGACGTCAACGGCGGTGGGAACGGAGGTGGAAGTCGCGGACGGGAGATGCTAAACAATATATATATATATATATATATATATGTGAGAAAAGAAAAGCGTCGGTCCCCTTTTATAAACAAATAATTGCAAGAATCCCAATGGAAAAAGGATACCTCTTTTGATTGGATTTCTCTTTTGATTCAAACGCCCAAAGAATGAAACCGGTCCCACCAAAAGAGTCCATGCTTTCACGACGGCGTTCACATGGACAATTACTAACGGTCAAAGTTCTTTCGGGTAAACTTCCTTTATCTAGTCTTTCTCATATATGTATGTCACCATCTCATACCTACCCCACAATAGTGTAACCATTATGCGCTAGGCAAGGGACTTAATGTTGATGGCGGATTTTCATTTAAGGTTAAAATTGTAAAAGCCAAAATTATGCGCTGACATCCTGTAAAGGATAAAGCCATTAATGAGTGATGAATACTTCTTCACTTTACTAATTCACCTAGAATGGAGCATGTAGCAACAAATCCCATATACCCTATGAATTTATAGCATTATCAATTAATGCATGACCAGCCTTGTATTTCCTGTGTTGTTCCCGCAGAACTCTCAATATTAGTGCGACATGACGACTGAGTGCTACTCTCAGCAGAGTAACACGAATCTCCGAGTATTACTAGTGAGGCATTCAAGAAATACGCGTACAGGCTACATCTCTCGGTGTGTTGTACTAACCCGATTGAGCATATTTGAATCAGAACTGTCCATATCAGTCTCAGAAACAATCATGACCGCATGATTTAACCAGCCTAGACGATCCTCAGCGGGAGCAGGCTACTACATTAATGACCACCAGCGGGCCCACTTATGCCATGGTCGGTCGAATACCTACCATGCTTCCCAAACTACCATCGAACACCAGCCTGAAGTTGGATGTCCAGACTGGTATGGAGAAGCTTGGAGGAATCGTACAAACAAAGGCCGCCTATGGCAGTCTCAAGTTCATCACGTCCGTCCAACTTCACCGGCATGGTTGGATGGCGTGGATCAGCCCAAAGCCGGTCGAACAAGCGCCGCGGTGTACACCGGCGGACCTTCTTCCTACCTGCATGACCGACTCTTCCTTAACCTGACCAGATTGCAATATACGATTGTCCGAAGTTGTGTCAGCGTGAAGAATTGAGGGTCGCAGGAAATTCCACTGAAGGTCCCAAATTGATCACGACCATCCAATTTCACCGGCATGATTGGATGGCTTAGATCGGACCCATAGCCACCAGGCAGGTATTGGCGCGTTCACCACCGGCCCAACGTGGGCCCCACATGGTCGGCCTCCCCAAAGGAGAAGCGTGGCTTGCTAATTCGTCCAGCCAAAGCAGCGTGGACGTGAAACCCTAATTAGGGTTTGCGGCACATCACATGTGTCGCAAATCAGTCTCAACCATCCATCTTCGCAGGTATAGACGGAGGGTGTAAATGTAGATTCAAAGGGCCCATAGCATGTCAACACAATCACCGTGGCCCCGCTTACATACATGACTATTCGGTCAAGACCAACTATGGTTGGTCGTCTCGATTCGTGCGCCCAAACAAGGCATGGCCGCGCGTTTTCAATTGCAAATCGATCTCGACCACTCAACTTTGCCGGACAAATTGAGTGGCTTAGATCATATCTTCACGAGACAGTGAGGTACGGACGTGTACACTGGCCTGCAGACTGCACGCTTGACTGATCGGCCAAGACCGACCATGGTTGGTCGTCTCAAAAAGCACACCCGAAGTAGGCACGACGTGCGGTCTTCAATTCCTTTGCGGCATGGGATTTGTGTCGCAAATCAATCTCATCCGCTCCTCTTTGCTAGACAAATTGAGTGGCTTAGATCGCATCTCCATGGGACAGTGAGGTATAGATACCTACACCAGCATGCCGTCTACACGCATGGCCAATTGGCCCTGCCAAAAACGTGTCCCATACCTGGATTCGACCAAGCTAAAGGTTGGTGTTCGAGCACCTCCTAAACCCTAATCCGAAGGTCACAGATATGGGTCGCAAGCCATCTCGTCCGTCCAACTTCACCAGCCTGGACGGACAGCCTAAGACAGGAGTTAGGCGACCCGTGAGGTATCACCACAATCACCGTCCACCACTCTTCCACACAAAGTGATCGTCCAAGTCAGGGCTTACTTATACAGACTCCAAACGATCACTCGAAGATGGTTGGACGTGATGCTATGCTTAATCCACGACTTACTCAGTTAAGCCTTAAAACAACGATGCTTCATACACGCTGAATATATTCGATGCGTTACATGCATAGAAATGCACACGATATTTCATAAATATCGACTTCCTAAATAACTTAGTTATTTAACCTAGAATCACATGCTTTCTGTGGGTCCCACGATCCACACACTCGAGACATTAATCATGTCACAAACTGGGGGATACATACTGAGTTATTGGTCTGGCGGTTTACAGCGTGCAGCGCATATCGCGCCATCACAAGAACGTGTCAGGAAGACATGGACGGTTAGTGATGATGGGAGAAGTGGGCAAGACTGATCGTGTGACACTAACACACACAACTCCACTACTCCATCACTCCACTTTCTCCACTTCCCACAAGAGACGTGGGTACGGCTCAATGACTTGTATAAATAGGTTCTCCTCCCTATTTCCATAACAAGACAACAAAAACCAAGTGTTAATAAAACCGTATCCAAACACCAGAACTGATAGCTTACATTCTGCAAGCCAATTCAGCTTTCTGATACAAGTCATATACAGCCAACACCCACAATCTCAACACCTTCTTCGCTTCCCTCCCTAATATCTACCACATTTCCTTCACTTTGTGACCGAAGCAAGTCTGGAACGGTCATTTCTTGGTTTAGGCCGGAGTTGTACAGATTGATTTCTCGAATCACAAGCACTCCCGTGCAGTGCATTTGTTTAGGGTTTAGATTCATTTCTCATCCACACACCCCAAATTACCAAAACCAGCAGAAATAGTTTTCACCCATAAACAGCTGTCTAGGAGTCGTCCAATCTTTCGATTCTATATAGAAATGATTACTGATAGACGCATTTATGTGTCTATTTTGTTCTCAATATTCTGTATTGTTAGACTCGATTAAGTACTTATTGTGTTATTTTGTGTTTTTGTAGATGTTTTTAGAGAAATAAGCCTTTGCGGCGAAATGAGCTCAAAAAAAAGTGATGATTTACACCCCGGAGAAAAGTACTAAAGGCACCCCAGAAATGCACCGGAAGCGTCCCAGAAATGTACCGGAGGAACCCAGAAAAATTACTATTTCCACCCCAAAATTACTATTTCCACCCCAATTGCTAAAGGGACACCCGTACAGGATTAGGGGGAGGACACTTTTCTTCTCATAATTCAAATTTCATTTTTGGCGGGAAAATATATTCTCTCTCTGGCAGATTTTCAATCAACAAAATGAAGGTGTTGTGGTGCGATTCAATGGCTAAAAATTGGTAGGAAGATGTGATATAGCTTAAGGAATACAGTATGGGTGTCAGAATCGATCGAATTTGGCTAGAATCGGCTAAACAAGTCATCATCAGAGAACATGGCAGTCACGGGTTTGAGAGGATTTTTTGAGGGATTCGGACGTGTTATGATGATGCATGGAGGACTCTAGCACACTTTTGGACCGTGTAGAAGCTAAATAAGGGAGTATCAGAGGCTGTTTACACGTGGAGAATCATTTCAGGGAAGAAAATATTCGGAAAATATTTTCTTTAAACACCGAGTAATGAAGATTATATGGAGTAATTGAGGGAGATTCAACGAGCTGTAGGTGTATAAATATGTTCCCTGGGAGTACTAGAGAGGCTGTCGAGAGTTGGGAGAAGATAGGAGAGCCACAGACGCAGAAATCAAGAGTTGATCAAACTCTGGTTCTGCTGCTGCTGCTGATGAAGAACACCAAGAACGCGAAGAACGGACTAGCGGAAGCAGTCGTTTATCAACAGTGAAAGAGACTCACAGGCGTGGGTCGTAGCGTTTCAGCTACAACAGCACTTCAGCTCTGTCGTTTATTTTGGACGCCTTCTGTTGGTCGCAGAATCCTGTTTTAGAACATTTACTTATCTTTCTCTTTATTGTAAACATCAATTGAGCTTAATAAAATATTTTGAGAGGTTTTCCAACATGATGAGTTAATTCCCTCGTAACCAAGGCAATGGAGGAAGCTATTCACGCAACATAAATGGGTAACTATTTCATTTAATTATATAATTCACCTAATCGCTGCTTTTGCAGAGTTTTAAATTGTTTGAATGATTGTCTTAATTATTTGTTATTCAGTTTGATAGGTTATGCTTGGTTTAATCTCTTGATAATCTATGCTTAAGGTTTACAAATAATGTTTGAGAATTTGTATGATTGATAGTGAATTAAAGATAAAAGAGGACTTAAGAATTGAATAGAGTTTTGAAATATTTATCATTCAATCTTGCGTAGTAGTGGAATCTAGTGTCTTGGTTACCTCTCGCCCAAAATTGTTAATATTTTGTATATATATTTTTATAAGTCTAAAAAAATCCTTTACCTTCACAAGTCTTAGAGTTCGAACCTTTATTACTACAACCACCAAAAATCTTTAATCAATTACTGAAACTTCTCAGTATTCATGAGATGTGTCGTGGCCTCAGCTGGGAGACTACACATCTACATATACTCTGAGAGACAGCTTTCTCAGTCAGAGGTTTTATGGCATGAGCCTTCATGCTTTATTGAGAGACATGAGTCTCAGTACTCATCCGATTGCCGGATCCGGAGTATGCATAGTTAGGGTTTTACGATTTTACCCTTGTCGAAAATCCACCATCTACATTAAGTCCCCTGCTTAGTGAGAAACAGTCATGTTCCTCAGTCAGCATTGAATGGTGATTTTCCAGGTACAGACAGATGTAAGTAATTGAACTTAGTCATAAGATAAGACGTTACCGGATTTCAACTGAATGAGCAAACCATGGTTTGAGCGAAAACCCCAGTGGCATAATAGAGCTTCATCCGGTGAGCACAAATTGGTGTAGAACCGCTGATTCGATGATGGAACCTTGGTCGGTTTAGGATTCATGGGTCGGGCCCGAAAAGGAAATCCTTATGGAATTAGGTTTTGGAAATAAAATTTGGTATAAAAGGAATTAATTCCTTTTTATTTTATCTCTTCTCGCACGTCCACCATCTCCCTCTCTTCTTCATCTTCACGCCCGAGTACCAGCAGGAGCAGAGGAGAAAGTTGTCGGAGCACCGCTGTCGTCCGACCGGAGCCATCACCGCCCGGCCAACTTCTGGCCAGCGCCGACAGGTGCGTAATTTTTTTTTCAAAACTTGATGTTTATTCATGAGTTGTTCATCATAAAATAATATGGGTATGCACATATTTTGGATGTAAGTTTTATGAAAAACCCTTTTTTAGGAACGTATGTTCGTTCGATCATTAGTTTAGGAAACTAGCAACAATCCCTAATTTAAAAGAGATTTTTCTTTGGAAATAGACCTGAGTCCAGTGATAAAATTTTGTTTATGAGCTTTCATGGAGACCAAAACTTTATCTTTAAAAGGCGTGAGCTTTCACAAAACCAAAATAAACCTTCGCTTTATAGAAAAACGCTCGTACGAAGGAAAATAGATTATTTTTTTTATGTAGCCGTGACATATTTTACTCACATGAGTTTGTTCTCATTAGATAAAATTTGAAGATTTTACGTGAGTAATTCACATTAATCATTATTTTGTAAAATCAAAACGTGGGTTTTGAGTAACTTTCGAAATTAGACAACTTATTTATGATGAAATATTATCTTGGTGTAAATTTCATAGCTCAGTTGTGGATGTTTATACTATGAAAATTATGTCTATGATTTTATGAAAAATCAGTCTAAAAAAGTTTCGTTCGTTATTCGCAGGTTTCAAGGAACGAACTAATTTCGGGGTGTTAACTCTTACAACACAATCACTACTGTTAGTGGAATCGTAAAGAGGTAAGAGTTAAGAATTACCATTTTTGTAGAGGCCTCCATAAGTATCCGTTGTCGAATTATATGATCCCATCATATTGTTGAAGTTTGCGTTTGATATGATGATATACTGAGTAGAATGCTTTGTGCAGATTACAGCTACTTCGCAAGGATGTCTGATTCTCGGGAAAATGAAACTTCCAGTGATACGGGTATGGACGAGACTTCTATCATTGGTGATGAAGAAGAAGAAGCACCTGGATTCAAAAATGTTCCCAATATAGATGATGCATTCTTCGCGGTTCAGCAAGACACTGAAAGACGTCTCAGAACTCCAGCATTCCTCCTTTTGATAAATTCCAGAACGGTTATTCAAAAGAAGTTGGTGACTCCTCGAGCAGCTATTCAGTTTTGCCTTGAACGAGGACTTTTCCTTGCCTCAATTATAGAATTCAAACTCTCTCGACGACCTTTAGAGAAATTTTCTGGATGGGCAAGACACATGCTGGGTTTTCCTCGTGTTAGAGCTATGCTGGATAAAGCACATGTTACCAGAGCTATTCAATCATCCGGAGATTTGTATATTTTTCATGATGCACGAGGTATTGTGTCCCTTCTAGCTCGATGGTGCATTCCAACTCATACCTTTATACGCAGCTGGGGAGAGTTTACTATTACCTTGGAAGGTGTAGTTGCTTTATTGCATCTTCCAGTCACAGGTAACTTTCCTGAAGAGCTTTCGACGGAGGAGAAAGTAATTTCTAACACCTTAACTGCTGAGATGGAGAGAATTAACAAGGCTTCTGGAAAAGGTTGTTATGCTCACTGGTTAACACACTGGTGGCCACAAGATGTCCCTCTCGACGAACCTGACGGTATGTTTTCTATTGCTGCTTTCTTGTGTTTATGGATGTCCAGGGACGTGTTCGAAGACGTCGGAACTTTTCTAAAGACGTTTGTAATCCCTTTTGCCATTAAGATGGCTCAAGGTGAACAACTTCCCATAGGTAGCTTATTCTTGGGTTCTTTGTACTCTAACCTGGACTCCTTGGTTATAGACTCCAGTGTTTCGAACGGCTTTATGAAGATTGAATGCTACGCCAATACGATGTTCTCCAGGCCTTGATGTGGGAACGCTTTGCGAAGTATGCACCTATTCCCCGTAGTATCTTGCAAGGGTTAAATGTTGCTGATTCTCGACGTATTTTCCCCGAGAAGGATAACGCTAGGATTATGCGCTGGTCAACAAAGCAGCCTCAATCCAAGACGCGTTTCATTGATGTTGTAGACGATGAGTATGAGTTTAACTTTCGCCCCTGGGTGCTGATTCCTCCTCATGTTTCCCAATTGACAACTTTCAATGTTGGAGAAAGCATGGCTTTGAAATCTGGTGCTGACTTGAGCAATGGTGAAAGATCCTTCATGTTGAGCTGCACTCCAGGTTATTTAATAGCAGCAACATATGGAGACTTTTAGGTGGAGGAATACAACATTGACAGAGCATCCCATCAGATGGGTATGGATCAGTGTGTTCCAAATTTTTGGAGGAGAAAACCATCGGTGGAACAGATTAAGACTTGGTTATACCGTACACATGTCGAAGGAAGCTCTTATTGGTTCCCTTGTGCTGACCGAGTTACGTATGTAACTCCAGGTTATATAGATTTCTGGAACCAGCAATTTGAACGCTTACATGATTTCGTAAGGGTTAGTCAACCTTTGGTGAAAGAGCCTCCTTCCGCTGATATGATTTCTTCTCAACCCAGATTGAAACACATCTCCGGCGGTGATAAACGAAAGACATCTCCAGGATGTTTACCAGTATGTATCTTTTGCACATTCTTCGTAAAATTGAAATAATTTCCTTTGATTATCACCTCAATTTATTTTGCAGGACGGTCGTGGTGTGAGACCTCGTCTTAAAGTGAATTTCTCAGAAGCTGAAACAGTCATTCATGGTGGAGAATGTAGGAACAAGAATTGTAAGTTGTTGCCTAACACCGTAAAGTCCCCGGTTGTTTCTTTGGTGAGTTGTCGACACTTTTTCCGCCGTGACTACTTCTATCCGTATTACTAGGATCGTAAAACCAATATTTGTTATTTGGTTACAGAATTTTGCTCCGTCTAGTATTAATGGTCTTCAATTCTCTACTGCTGGGCAGACAATTTCGGATTCCAGCGTTGAAGAAGAAAATGTTGTGAGTACTCTTCCTCGTAGCCAAATATAATGCTTCATATGTAAAATGCTAATTGTTTGAGAATATGTCCAGGAGGATGTCGCTATGGAGGTGGAGAGTGCTGATACTCGGTCATCCTCTGAGAATAGAGATGGAGGAAATTCCAAAGGTTCGGAACCGAATGAAAGCAATGAGCCTCTCGATGTTGACACGGACAACCCCAACTCTTTGAACACTTCGGAGACTCCCCAAGTAAGCACATATCTTGTAAACTCTTTATGGAAGTATGAAATTGTTTATTTGTGAATGAATGAATGAGAATCCATGTGCACATACGAAAAACTTTGTCGAAATTCGTCGTCAGAAAATTCAGAACCCAGTTTTTTAGCAAAAACATCGTAAAACCTTCATATGGAGTCGGATTTTCATGATCTGCATATGCATCTTTAAGCCCGGAAAATTTCAAAGCTTTAACGTAGAATCTTTTTAAGTTTTGAGCACGTCCAGGGCCTGAAAAGGGTGAAACAGTAAACTTCCAGGAGACTTTCAGGATTTTTTCAGACGGTATGTTGCTCAATGTTTTGACTACATCTCCTTGCTCGTTCATCGGATTGTCATGAAATTTTGACATGTAGTAGGGGACATCCATACGAATATAATGGTATATAACTCATACTCATATTCCTTGTACAGTCTCTTCAGGAGAGCTTGCCGTAAAATGTATTTTCATGACTTTCATGCTATTTGCTCGTGCCTTGAGTGTATAATGATGAACCTTGATGATGTTATACTGCTTGTATATTGTATTTTATGATCTCATTTTGTTTCATGTTTAGATTTCTCTAACCTCATGTAATCTTCGTATTAGGTGTCAAATACCGAAGTTGAGGATACTGAAACCAATAAGGATAACTCGAGATGTCCTGGAATTGTTGATGAAGATACAAACATCCCTGCACTTCAAGGCCATGAGAAGGTTGTCACTGAAGTTATGGAAACCCCGATTGTTGCTGGTTCAGTGATAGAAGAAACCGAGCCACCAGTAGAGAATACTGAAGAAACTGTCATCCTGATTGTAGAAGCTGCCCCAGTAATTGAGAACTGTATAGTGGTGCATGAACATCCAAGTGCATGAGTTGTTTTTGATCCTCCATTTTATACATCACTCCTGTATCATGAACTAGTTGGTGGGTTCAGTGTTCCCATTGGATATGCAGGCTTGTACGAGAAAATATGGAAGAAATTTGGCCACATAATTGTTGACAGGAATCCTGGACGTGCTTATGCTTTAACAATGCAATTAAGTGTTCTCTTACGTGTTGTAAGTGATATATGCACTAGGGCCAGAAATACTGTGACTCTAGATGTACTCTTTGATTGGGAGTTTAACTTGGAGAATTCAGAAAGACTTGGCTTCAATGTAAAGTGGCTTCGTAAGAAAATGAACGCTATCAAGGACCCATATGAGAACAACATACCCTTTCCCAATGATGTCGTGATGGAGAAAGAAGACAAGATTGCCAGGCTGACTGAAGAGCTGAACAAGGAGAAGACGGCTTTGCAGGTCTTGAAGGATGCAGAGGAGCAAAAATCCTTTTTTTCTAATTTTCTTTGATTTCCTTTTCATAATCTCTTGAACTTCTGAACTTCTGAGAGATGTGAGGTTTTTATTTGGGTTTTGATATTGGCTTATTTTGGATAGTAGATGATTGAGGATTTTCTTTTGGATTTGATAGAGATTTTCTTTTAAGTAATATGAACTGAATTTTTATAAATTGTTGAATTCAAATACTGATTGCAAGTATTGCAAATGTTTTGGAGGAATTGAAATACAATGAAAGAAAATCCCAAATTACAAATCCAGACATCATGAATACTCAAACGTCCAGTACCTCAAACGCTCAATAATTTCAGACGAATGCCTTAAGCCAATTCTCATGAATTACCGGCAGGGTTCTGCCATCTGTGTTATTCAACTTGTAGTATCCTCCGGTTATGGATTTAGCAACCATAAATGGTCCTTCCCAATTTGAGATCCTTGCAGAATGGATATCACGTTTAGTTGTCTTGAGAACAAAATCTCCTTCCTTGAATTTGTTCGGTTTAGTAGTTCGCGCCTTGAATATTTTCTACTGATTCCATGGTTGTGGCACATATGGACACTCGTGCATAGGGGAGTATCCAGCATACTGTCTGTCATGCGTAGCCATGTCTTCAGCAATAAACCTCTTGATAGAATGACCAATTTGAAGAGGCTCTGAGCGTAACCATTTGGTGTAATATTCCTGAGGTGAGACTATCCACTCGTAGATTTTTGTAATTGTTAAGTTATTAGCAGGGAGAAGTCCCGAACCAGAGTAGAATATTTGAATATTGGTATTATTGGCGCATGAAGAGGGATAACACTTGCCTGGGTACGGAACCTTTTGACAAAGGCGTGTGCATTTTCTCCAGGTTTTTGTGTGAGCTCAATCAAAGCTTTAACTTCCTCTAGATGCTCAAACGGTGGGGCATTCTCTATTTCTTCCGAGTCAGAGTCTTCTTCAACAGTGAGGATGCTGAAGGTGTTGGAGCCATCCTTCCAGCATGAATCCAAGTTCTTCCAAGGATCACGTCATATCCTGGGTCTTCCCGGATTATGTAAAACTTGGTCTCAGCGCAGACTGAGCCTTCCGTGACTTTGAGGATGATGTAGCCATATGCGTCTCTGGAAGTCCCCTCGTGATCCCTGATTGCTATGGGAGCGTGAGTAGCCTCTTATCGAGTAATGTCAGTGGTTCTGAGAGTTTTCAAAGGAATGATGTTGACGGCAGTGCCGACATCAACAAATGCTCTCTTGAATTTGTTTCTTTTAATATGCACTGTGGTGAACAGTCCCCAGTCATACATTTCTTTGTCAGTGGCTGAAGGTTCAGGAGGTACTTCTGAAATCAGCAGGCGTTTTCCAGATACTATATAGTTCAAATCCGTGAACATATTTCCCCTTTGCTCCTTTGAAAGATAGAGTAATTTGCAGACATGCTCTATCAATGACTGGACTTCTTCCTTGACTGGTTCTTCAGAGATGGAGAAAGTTCTGACTAAGAGGGGATCTCTATGTACTCCTTCAGCCCCCAGATTAAGTTTTCCTGACTCAACCTTTTCCCTGAATATGCATTTCAAAACTTTGCAGTTACTTGTGGGGTGATTGACGAACCTGTGGAAGCGACAGTAACGAGGATTTTCCATGTCCTCCTCAGTTGGTTCTCTCCTGACATATGGAAATTTGATTGCACCATCTTGGATCCAGGCATCCAGTAGTTCGATCACTTCTCCAATGGGGAGAGGAAACTCATGTGCCTCTTGATCAGGAGTATCTGTACGTTGGCCAGGGGCATGTGCCTCTGGTTTGTCCTTCTTTTGTGTCTTTGGAGGAGCTGAGGTATGTGGAGGTTCGGCTTTGCGTTTGCTCCCTTCTGCAACAGCGTTTGTGGAGGGTTGCAGGTTGTACTGCTTTTTGATCAAACGTCTACTTCCTCAAGTGTCTCGTGATTCTTCAGTCTTTGTAGATTTTGCTCTTTCCAACAGAGCAGGTGCAGTAGTCGCCGATCTCTTCGCAGCTTCGTGAAGCTCTGAGAAAATCTGAAAACGAAGATTTTCCAGTAAAGCTTTGTAGACCGGCATCATGCCATTGATGCATAAATATACCAGCTGCTGCTCCGTGACATTTGGATCATGGAAATCTAGGGCCTGGACTCTGAATCTTTTCACGTAGTCATTGGGATTTTCACTAATCCTCTGAAACATTCTCCCAAGATCAGAGAGAGTGACTTGTTCTGAAACAAATAAGTATTTCCTATAGAAGGCGTTAATCATTTCTCCCTAATTGTTGATAGTCCTTGGTGCGATGTTGTTGTACCATGTGTATGCCCTGCCTTTCAAATATTTTGAAAACTCCTTGAGGCGAACGACATGGTTGTGTTCATGTTCTCCCAAAGTTTCCAGGAAACGAGAGACATGTTCTCGAGCATTGCCAGTTCCATCATACAGAGTGAAAGTCGGAGAAGTGTAACCTTTCGGAAGAGGGATCCTTTGCGTAGCAGCAGGATATGGAGGCTGGTGACGATGGACATGTGATGTCTTATCCTTTCCACGATTCTCCAAAAGGCGCTCCAAATCTTCCCGAGTAATGAAATTTGATGATTCCTTTGTTGATGGCTCGTCTGCGGCTTTGCGGACTTCGTCGTCATCCACCGTATGAATGGGAACCACCTCAGGATCAGCATTTGAGGATTTCTCCTTTTCCTTTCCTTTTTCTTGAGTTCTCTCTGACATCTTGTCAGTGAGAGTCTTCAGATAATTAAACATCTCTTTCTGTGTAGTAGCCATATCGGTTTGATTTTTTGCAAGAGTCTCTTGCACTTTGATGAGATCAGCAATGGTAGGTGGTGGGTTTCCTCTGACTTCCTCAAGGTGTCGGACGAATAGAGGGTGACCTTCCGTGTTAGCGTGAGGAGGAGTAACATCATCACCGCCAGTGTTAGAGGCCGGAATTGTTTCTGGGATATCTTCATTTTTGTTGTTGCTAGTGCTAGCGTCGTTTGTGTTGGAACCTGTAACTAACCCAGACCTAAGACCAGCCATCTTGTGAAATTGTGAGATTGCAACCGAGAGATTAATCTCCCACTGTGGTCGCCAATCTGTAGATGGGGAAAAACGATTTGCTGGTTTTTACGGAATTGAAGAGTCGACCGTGTGGAAACTCCTTGAACCGAGCAAAATGTTGAACCTCACACAGATGCACTGCAAGAAGGGAGTGTTTTAAATTCGAGAGATCAACCTGTAAGACCGCGGCCTAAACCAAGAAAAATGGTCATTCCAGAGTCAATTTGGTCACAAGAGAGGATGGGTTGATCTGTAGGAGGGAAGCTGAAAAATGTGTGAGATCAATGGTGATATGAGATTGTAGGTGTGTTGTGAATTCAGCGTAAGAACGCTCTGAATGATTGAATTTTACTCAATTGAGAGTGATTACTCATACGATGAGTTCGTGTAGACGAAGATTGTCTGTATGAACTTGCCGAGAAATTGCTTGTTTAGAAGAATGTTCGAGTATTCGAATCTTGTCCTTTCAATCAGGATTCAAAGATATTTTATAATGCCGGAGTTGAAAAAACCATGATCCCATGAAGTGTGACAGTTGCTGGAATCAGAGAGTGGGGAAGTGGGAAATCGTGTTAAAACCAGTTGCTCATCGTGCGGAGACTTGGTTAATTTTCCACCCACTACTTTGCTGACTCCTCCAACTGATTGCACGACTTGCTCACATTCTCATCGTGGGTGAATACACGTGTCGTAGACCGCCAGACCAAAACCCTAGTTAATATCCCCCATGTGACACGATTGATATCTTGTGATTGTGGAGTCAGTTGCTGACTTTATGGGACGATGAGTCCATGTATTGCTGAGACGAGGTATTATTATGTTGATTACCTAAGACGAGCAAACTGTGTTGCTGAATTGTTGAATATCGATAATTGAACCAATATTCTTTAATCTGAACAAATATTGCTAGTCTGAGCAAATATTGTTGGTTTGAGCGAATATTGCCCGTTCGAGCAAATATTGCCCGTTCGAGCAAATATTGCCGGTTTGAGCAAATATTGCCGGTTTGAGCAAATATTGCCGGTTTGATGAATTGTTGGTAGCAGGACCAAATAAAATATTAATTTAAGATACTGACTGCTGGGTCAAGTATAATAAATAAAAATATTGATCATGGAATTAATATAAAATTATCATAGTATTTGAATCTGCTCAGAATCATGTTTCTGCGGAGCTCTGAATTCAAAACCCTAATTTTACTGAAATGATGATTTATTGCAAATCAACTGCAGAGTGACGCATGGACCGGCTACATGGGATGATGACTTCACCATATAACGCCCAGATGCTCGAATGATCAAAATACCAAAGTCTCCTGAGGACCAGTTGGTGAAAGAATGATTAAATGTTGGTTTAATCATTTATTAAAATAATGCTCGTGTGAGCGACAGATAATAATAAAACCTAGTCATGAAAAGATGAGGGACCGGCTCTTGGTGGCCGTGGGACCAATAGATGGTCGTTTTAGCAAACTCTCGATTGTTCGGAAAGAGTTTGAACCTAATATGAGCAGTTGAGCAAATTAGGTTAAAATAGTTAAAACATGTGGGACTGGCCACTTGCAAGCCTCAGGGCCACCCTTGGTCGGTCAAGGGGATGCGCCTGTGTCACCATGTTGTTCGTGTCTCAGTCCTGAGAGTTTTGATATTTTTCGGTGCGCGTTTGAGCAACATTTTGAGAAAATATGCAGAATCCAGGATTTTGCTGAAACTAGAAAAAATTTATGAGATGATGAAAATAATAAATAAAAAAGGGAATTGCAGGGTGTGGGACCGGCCAGGCTAGGACACGGACGGGCGGCTAGCAAGCGGTCCCATAATATTTTCCCAGTTTTATGTAATTTTATGTATTTTCTCCGAATTGAGGTAAATCCCATGAAACTGGAGAGTTTTATGAAATTAGGGAACTTCCATGAGATGAGGGAAATAAAACAATAATAAAACAGGGAATGATGGAGTGTGGGACCGGCAATGGCCAAGGCATGGCCGGACGGCCAAGGGGCACGGTCCCAGCACTCTTCCCAATTTTATGTAATTTTTTCATGATTTTAGGGAATCTTCATAAAATCAAAGAGATTTGTTGAAACCAAGGTATTTTGTTGAAAGCAGGGAGTTTTCATGGAATGAGGAAAAAAAAACAAATAATAATAATAAAACAATAGGCGTGTGGGACCGGATAGGGCATGACCGGTCGGCTAGGTCTCGGTCCCACAAGTTTTTCTTAATTTTATAATATTTTTCATGGTTTTAGGGAAAATTCATGAAATCATGGAATTTTCATGGTTTTAGAGAAAAATCATGAAATCGGGGAATTGTCATGGTTTGAGAGAAATAATAAAATAATGGGGACATGAGGTGCGGGACCGGCCACGGCTAGGGCATGGTCGGCCAGTTGGTGCTCGGTCCCGTGACACCTTTCCCTAATTTTATTATTTTCTTGACATAAAGAAATATCATGAGATTAGAGAATTTCCTTGAATCGAAGGAGATTTTCTCGAACGAGAGGATTTTCATGAGATCATGAAAAATAATAAATATGACAAAAATATAAAATTGGGCGTGGGACTGGTCACGGCATGACCGGCCGGATAGTGAGCCCAGTCCTTGGCGCCTTTGCTAATATTTTTATCATTATTATTTTTCCTTCCTATTTTGCATAGGTTCATCGTTCATTCGTATTTTTGAAATGCTCGTTTGCGCATTCAAATGTTGGTATGTGCATTATTGCTAAGTACACTTGCACCGTTTTAATCGGGGCTTACTCGATGCTCAGATGCATGTTTCATTGAATATTTATCACTAACCCGTGGAATTCTGCTGGGATGAACCACGAATTGAAGTGACGAAATATAATGAAGAATCGTAGAATATTGCTGGATATTCAGACGATTAGAGATAATTAACTGATGGCTCTATACTAGAAGGGTTTCCTATCTAGGAGCATTAATTATCTGAGAGTTGAGAAATATGAACTTGCTGGAGTATCATATTTCTCCTATATAGTCAGGGAAAACTTGGTTGCATCCTGAAGACGTTGTCGCTCTATACTAGCAGGCATGTTGTCTAGGAGCCGTCCAATCTTTCGATTCTATATAGAAATCATTACTGAAATTGCTCAATATTCATGAGATGTTTCGTGGCCTCAGCTGGAAGTCTACACATCTACATATACTCTGAGAGACAACTTTCTCAGTCAGAGGTTTTATGGCATGAGCTTTCATGCGAGACATGAGTCTCAGTACTCATCCGATTGCCGGATCCGGAGTATAAATAATTACTGAAATTGCTCAGTATTCATGAGATGTGTCGTGGCCTCAGCTGGGAGACTACACATCTACATATACTCTGAGAGACAGCCTTCTCAGTCAGAGGTTTTATGGCATGAGCTTTAATGCTTTATTAAGAGACATGAGTCTCAATACTCATTTGATTCCGGATCCGGAGTATGCATAGTTAGGGTTTTACAATTTTACCCTTGTCAAAAATCCACCATCTACACCGGGCATGCTGCCTCAACACATCCTTCCTCTTAGTGTTGAGACGTGTAAATTCCTCAACACTCACCACTGTTTTTTTAGGCATGCTTCCTCAACACACCCCATCTTGGTGTTGAGACGTGCAAATTCCTCAGCACTCACCATTGTGTTGCTAGGCATGCTTTCTCAACACACCCTCCTCTTAGTGTTGAGACGTGAAAATTCCTCAACACCACTATTGTGTTGCTAGGCATGCTTCCTCAACACACGCCCCTCTTGGTGTTGAGACGTGTAAATTCCTCAACACCACTATTGTGTTGCCAGGCATGCTGCCTCAAAACATCCTTCCTCTTAGTGTTGAGACGTGCAAATTCCTCAGCACTCACCACTGTGTTGCTAGGCATGCTTCCTAAACACACACTCCTCTTGGTGTTGATACGTACAAGTTCCTCAACACCACTATTGTGTTGTCAGGCATACTGACTCAACACGTTTTCCTCTTAGTGTTGAGACGTGCAAATTCCTCAACACTCACCACTGTATCACCAAGTGAAGCCTGAGAAAGAAAACCCTTTTACCAACCGTGTATTAAGGCTCCGAGCGCGGGATACTATCTGGATTAGATACTTGTATATACGGGATAATTAGGGTTTGGCATCCAGGTTAGCAGCCATCCCTTCCATTCCATGACCTAGCCTGCGCCATCTTTCCGCTCCACAGCCAGCCAAAGAAGCGCCATCTTCCCGCTGCATTCACCTTTCCGTAGCTAGCAGCGCCAGTGACCTAGCCAGCCAAAGAAACGCCATCCACTTTTCCTAGCCAGCCAGCGCCCGTTCTGCGGACCAAGTTGCAGCCGATCAGTAGCCAAAGTTGAGCTGACGCCAAAACCTCATGACCAAGCTGAATTTATGAAAAGCCGCCAATGCAAGGATCACAGATTCTTCATGCCTCCTGACAAAGGTTAACCAAATCTTCCTGACAATCTCTTCATGACTTTCCGTTTCGATTTTATCCTTGTCTGTCACCATCTCATGCTTACCCCGCAACAATGCCATTGTTCCGTGCTAAGCAGGGGACTTAATGTTGATGGTGGTTTTTAGATTAGGGTTAAAATTATAAAACCTTGCATCTGATGTGACGTCACTCTGTAAGAAAACGGAGCCATGAGTGTTAACCTCTCCACTAGCATATTTATTGAGCCATTCAATATATTTACATGAAATTTATTCAGACTGGCGCATGTAGCAACCATCCCAGATGTTCTGTAAATTTCGGCGCCCTTCCTATATTACTTATTAATATAAGATTCACTGAGTACTTTTCCTGTGTTATGTTATCCGACAGAACCCTTAATATCGATATGGCATGACGTATTTGTGTTCACTCGCAGCAGAGTATCACGGATTTCCAAGTACCAAAGTTAAGTCCATTGTACAAAACGCTCAGACAGAAAGCACACTGCACTCTGTAAATAAGGAATTTTGTGGCAGCACATAAAATCCAATTAATTTTGTGATAACTCACAAGAAACTCATGAACCTGACTAATTTGCAAAATTAGGGTTTTTGCGCCCTGCGCAGTATATTAGACCCCGTTGGTCGAAATTACGCTTAAGAAACTAGGCAATTGATCCACCGCAGATTAATAGGTGCAGAGTCCTGCCCAAAATCAGAAAACAAAGAGTAGCGGAGCCGCGGAGAAGGAGCAACAACGAGAGGAAGCGTGCCCACATCACAAGCCAGCCGGCGCCACTTGGACACACCCCATGTTACCTAACCATCCCTGCTCCTTTGTCGGCCAATCAAGTCGCCTTAAACTTGCCACACTCCCACGAGTTGTGGTTGGGCCCATACTTGCCGGCCCTATTCCCCATTGACCAATCAGGTTTTTGTAAACCTGCCACAGCCTTAAAAGAGGTGGAAATTGTGTCAAGAGGTCGCCATACTAAGTTGGCTTCCCAAAACCATGCCAACATACTAACGGCATGCCAAACATGCCAAAAACAAACATTCCAGGCGCACATGCCAAAAGCATGCCAATCGCACACGCCAAACAGGCATGCCAAGTGCACATGCCAACGCCACTTACCGCGATAGCATGCCAAAACTTGCCAACCCACTCTCCGTGCGTGACCAGCTTCATAACGAACTTCAATTTGGATAGCCTGAACCCTAGGCGCGGCCATGCTCTAGTGGCGGTGGATGAAACCCTAATTTCTAATTGTGTCCCAAAACTATGTCACCTCGGGCCCGTAACATGTCGCAAGCCGTACGGATATAGGAAGCCCTAAAAAAGGCGCCACACCATGGTCACTCGTGGAAATATTTGTTCATGTGGTCGTTTCTACATGGTGGCATGCCTATGGATCCCCCGGCATGATTCTGGCATCGTTTGTATAAAATGCCATGTCGCGGCCACCTACCGCATGCTACATGCCATGTATGCTAATTAGGGTTTCGACATGCCAAACCCTAATTTAGGCAAAGTTTCCACGCCAACCGAGCCAAACAATGTTCCACGGAACATGGGGATCAATTTGGCCATTAAAACTGATGTTGCCACACCACGTTTGAGTCTAAGACCAACGTGCCAAAATTTCAGTGGCCATGGCTACGCCAGGCGCCACTTACACCATCGTGCCGCTGGCATGCACAAACTATGACAGCCACTCCACCACGCCAATGGGATGCACGAACTATGCCAGCCATGCCGCAATGCTACTGGCGTGCGCCAAAGGCGCCACTGTACCATTATCAGGCACCAACAGAAGGTAGCCATAATCAACGGCTACCCTTCCTCATGAGATGCAATCTCAGCTATCTAAGTCCGCCACCGAGCTGACAGGCTTGTGGCAAGTTTTAGGCGACCAGCGCCTAAATCTAGTGGTCATGGCTACGCCAGGCGCCACTTGCACCACCGTGCCACTGGCATGCACGACCCATGCCATCCATGCCACATTGCCACTGGCGTACACCAAAACGCCATTGCGCCATTATCAGGCGCCAACACAAGGTATCCATAATCAACGGCTACCCTTCCTCATGAGATGCGATCTAAGCCATCGAAGTTCGTCACTGAACTAATGGACTTGTGGAAAGTTTTAGGAGACCAGCCAAGAAAATCCTAATAACATCACATGTTATTTTCCAGCGACAAGCCTCTTGATTTTAACTTGCCACACGTAGCAAAATGCTACATGTTTTCCACGAAAACACTCGAGACATCAAACATGTCACAAACTGGGGGATGCTCATCAGGGTATTGGTCTGGCGGTTTACAGCATGCGGCGTGCAATACGCCCGTTATAAGAAAGTGTCATAAAGCGGGGCGGTTAGTAATGGCAAGAAATAATGGTGTAAACGGATCCACCTCCTTCATTATGGAAGCATAATTCCTGACGTTACACGTTACTCTTCCACCACTCAATCGTTTCTGAAAAAGCGGGGGGTCTAACAACACCACCCAATATTTCACTTAGCAATCTGTATAGACTAACGCCGAAATACTTTCTAGATAATCAACTAGACAGTCAGACTAAATATAGGTAAAAGTATTTCAATGAGTTAATATCTATCTCTTGTTTTGATTTACTCAATCTAATAGAAATCAGCGAGTCCTAATCAAACACAAGGAATAACTTGGACGGTACCAAAGACCAATATCCAAGGATCAATCAATGACAATCAAACAACCAAAGGTTGGATTATATCAATAGATGATCTACACGCACAACCTGTATTATTTCAATTATAAATATAAACAATATAATGCGGAAACTGAAATAACACAGACACCAGAAATTTTGTTAACGAGGAAACCGCAAATGCAGAAAAACCCCGGGACCTAGTCCAGATTGAATACACACTGTATTAAGCCGCTACAGACACTAGCCTACTCCAAGCTAACTTCGGACTGGACTATAGTTGAACCCCAATCAGTCTCCCACGGATCCAAGGTACAGTTGTACTCTCTACGCCTCTGATCCCAACAGGATAATGCGCACTTGATTCCCTTAGATAATCTCACCCACAACTAAGAGTTGATACGAGCCAAAATCGCAGGCTTTAACAATAAACAAATATGTCTCACACATACAAGTCTATTAAAGGATCAATATGTCTCCCACAGAAAAACCCTGAAGTTTTTGTTCCGTCTTTTGATAATAATCAAGGTGAACAGGAACCAATTGATAATCCGGTCTTATATTCCCGATGAACAACCTAGATTAATCAATCACCTCACAACAATCTTAATCGTATGGTAGCGAAACAAGATGTCGTGGAATCACAAACAATGAGACGAAGGTGTTTGTGATTACTTTTTATATCTTGCCTATCGAAGAAATCAAATAATCTCTAGCCAATCAATATAATTGTACTATTACGATAGAAGATGCAAGATCAGATCACACAACTTCGATAAAAGTAGTATCGTTCTGGCTTCACAATCCCAGTGAAGTCTTCAAGTCGTTAACCTGGTTTTAGAAGAAGAAAACCAAAGGTTAAAGGAGAACCGACTCTAGCACGCAAACTAGTAGCACACGTAAGGTGTGGGGATTAGTTTTGCAGAGTTGCTATATGTCTCCTATATAGTCTTTCAAATCAGGGTTTTGCCTTAGTCACAAAGCAATCAATATCCATCGTTAGATGAAAACCTGATTTAGATTCAAGCTAATATTTCTCAACCGTTAGATTGAAAACTTAGCTTGTCATACACAAATGACTATACGCTTTTAGGTTTGTTAACCGCACCCAAACGTGTACATTGTTGGTTCAACAATAGTTTACCAAAAAGGTTAACCATAAGAGAATTTCATACCAACCATGTTCTTCTTCACCATAACTAGTTCAAATGACTCAAATGAACTAGTTAAGAGAGTTGTTCAATTGCAAGGAAATCTTATGTAACTAAAAAAGACACAATTGAAGCAAAGATGATTTGATTCACAAGAATCGGCTCATGAACTTTAATAGCCACGGTTTGCAAAAGCATTCCTTAGTCTTTTAAGATTAAGTTCAGAGATTATCTTTAGATATATAACCTTCTCAAGTTCGTAGACTAGGTTCGCGGACTTAAGACACCAGACAGAGTTTACAAACTCCAGAAGAAATTCTCGGGTTTGAGAACTTCGCCAGTTCGCGGACTTGGCTCACGCAAGTAGTTTGTCAACTCCAGCAGAAATTCTCGGGTTTGAGAACTTCGGCTATTCGCGGACTGAGTTCGCGGACTTGGCACTTGCCATACTTCTGGTTCTCTTGATCAACAAAGTTCGAAAACTTCGGTTCAAGGAATCCATTGGTTATATAAACTAAAATCTCATTCCAATCATTGAAACATTCTTAGAGGACGTTATATAGTTGTTACACTATTTCTCGTCAAAGCAATTTACAAAGTGATTGAAACATTCATGACTTTCGTCACTAGGTAAAGATAAACTTGGTCGAATCGAAAAGCTTACCAACACATATTTCGAGATATAGATAGGCGAGGTATACTCGGCTCGAAATACCAAATGTGTATAATCTAGTCTATATATATAGTATACGACTTTTGTCTCAAAGAGTAGGAGATATAATAGATAGACTTTTGAGTGACAGATAAGTTCAAGTCTCCACATACATTTTTGTCGAGAAGTTCCACCGGTTCCTTGAGTATTCCTTCTACTTGTATGATGAATCGCCATGAAGTCCTTGATCTCAACTACACTTACTATCCTAGTCCGAGACTTAGCTATAAGAGACTAGAGATCAAGACTTATAGTTTTGATCACTAACATTGATAAACATGATTGAGATAGCAACGCATGCGAGTTTGACCGAGCAGTGCTCTAACAATCTCCCCCTTTGTCAATTTTAGTGACAAAACTATCAATACATATGGAATACAAAAAAGATAATGAAACTTTAGTAGCTCTTATTCCACATGTCTAATATTGAACATTCCTCGAAATCTTCGTCACTTCCAAGTACTCCAATGATCCCAAAGGTTGTAAGTTTAGCACCATCGTTGTTGAAGATCCGTATCTATAACAATGAGAAAGCATCAGTCTCGATCATTGTTATACAGTGTCATAGAATTATTACACAGTGTCAAAGCTCAATTGAATCACAGCTTCAACAATAATACTATGGTGATATGTATCACTCCGCCTTAGTCAATACTCCATCTCACATGAAAACCACTCCCCCTTACACAATGATCCGAAAACCATATGTATTTGCAGTGTGAACTACATATTAATTCTCCCCCTTTTTTTCAATAAAATTGGCAAAGGTACAAGAACGACTTCATAATGAAATTTCCGTTAGAGACATTTCATGACTGAGAGAAATAAACACACATCATCTTATTTAGATGCAATCATATAGGCGAAGCTAACAACATTCATCAAGGAGTTTAAAGATACAAGATAACCCCTCTAAAATTCCACAGCCGCACACCCCTCAAGATATGACCATTAAGCACAAGTTCAAAAGAACTCTCCCCCATTTGATATCATTCTTGAAAGAACAACAAGAGCGGCCTTAATTTCGAAAGAAAAGAAGGATTTTACTGGAAACCAAAAACCATAAGAATGATTTTTTTTGTATCCAAAAACTCAATCAAATTAATCACAAGTAAAACCCGTGATTAATTTAATCGGTATATGTAATCAAATTAAACACAAAAAGTGATCAATTCAATTGTTTGTGCTCAACATAAGAAAACTCATGGAGACACAAAAATACTCAACTAGATTAATTACAAGAGAACCCATAATTAATCTAATTGGAATACACAACCAAACTAATTACGAAAGTAATCGATTTAATTGTCAATTGTTTTGCTCAACATAAGAAAACTTTCGGAGCAATAACTAAATAACCAAACAAGATGATTAATTTAGTTCAAAATGCTCAACATAAAGTACCTTACGGAACAACCAACAAAGCTAATACAAAATAATCAACTTGGTTGTATCGTGCTCAACATAAGACACGTTACAGAGCCTCACAGTAATACATACGAATATGGATCAGGGATGATCAATACTGCGGAATACACAAGGATTCATTCTATCTTCATTATTTGCATAAAAACAATAATAGACATAATCCTTGAAAACAAAAGATTTTAACCTATCTTCCATCAACATAATTGACAATATAGGCTTAACTTTTGCATTTGTCAAAAGTGTGTTCATCCTTTTACCAGTACGTGAATACCGAACACGAACGACTTTACTTTTGACACGGTATGGGACAATCATAGTTCACGAACGTAAACATACATATCCCATAACAATATTGCAATATATAAAACCATAAAGATTAATACTGCAAAAATCATCTTCCAAACAAATAATTCTAAAACATGAAGATGAAAATGTTGGACATAGCTATGTGTAATCACAATAATGTCTATTCCAAACTCTAGTAATCCTTCTCAAAAATAAGAATAAATTCTCATAAGAAGTTTCCTACGCAACAAGACAAACTCGTAATGCACATACAAGATGATTTGTCCTTATAGGGTAGAATCAATCTTTTTCGCATGGATTTACACCAATAATAGCTACCAAAGGCGTATAAAAAGATTTTCTTAACAAAGAAGAACATACAAAGTCAATAACGACTATGCACCATAGTTCACAAAGGATGATTGTAAACATTTAATAATTCCATAGCACTGTGTACTACTTTCCATTCTTGAACTTCCTTCTTTGTGATTCACCAACAACATTCTTGTAAAATCTACAAATTATATTAGAAGAGTAGTACTCTAAGAATCCAAGTGCCCAAGTTCAAGAGAAGTGGAACAAGTGCAACGAAGCGGAGCAAAATACTCAAAAAAAAAAGATACAGGACAAATACCAATCTTAACTCATCCAAATTCAAGGTTCCTCATCTCCATTTTGAAGAGAATCCAAATAGGAAGATAGTGCAAAAGGAATGAGGTTAATCCGAGTTCTGACGAAGAAGTTACGGCCAAAACAAGTTTACCGAATATCGACGTCAAGTATGCATACGGGTTTGCAAACGAATTTTCGTATCCTGGAGCAGTATGCAGACGGGGTTTGCGAACTTAAACCCCTGTATTTTGGTTTTAAGTTATGTTATGCCTACTTGGTATGTGTACCATGAAGTCCAAACATCCCGAACTAATGTTTTCAAACCTAAATATGTAAGAATATTAAACACAGATCAAGTTAGGAAGAAATGTACGATAAGCAAGGTACATGGATCATTATAAGTACTCAAACAAGTAATAAAAACATAAAACTTGCTCAATTTTATAGACATACCTTTTTAAAAAAGTCTAATTGAATTTTACAGCCTTACCGAATATAATCTGTGCGCCCCAGTTGTTGTTCTTCCCTCACTGTATACATAGCAAGGCATTTCTTGGTGAGGATGCACTTTCAACACAAACAAGTTATGTTGAGGTGAACAACGTCTTGCTCACCATGGCACCAAGAAATAGTTTCTTTCCAACAACTCTTATATCTTGTAGTGTTGATAAACACCCAAGGAACTGTTTTTATAAGTCTATCAAAGAACTTCAAGAGAGCCCAAAAATATCTGTGTTTCTGATTTCTTGTTTTCCAACTTATAAAAAACAGTTTCTGCAGATAGTTTTTAATACTGCGAAGGGAAACTCTTTTGATAAAAAGAGACGTCCTAGATTCTTCATAAAAGAAGACAATACTACTATCTTGATAGGAAGTATCAGGAATTGAGCAAAGAATCAATTCATACTTTGAGGTGATACACTCAGATAACTGAGATTTAAACTCCTCTTGTAATTCGTTTAGTTTATCACAACTAATTGGATTATGCAGAGGAGGAGCATTGCTCTCACTGATTAGTAAATCAATATCAACCCCAACATGAATATTGTTCATCATAACTTGATTTAGCCTATCAAGAGATTCTTGATCTTTCTGGAGGTATAACGCAACATCAAGAGATAAGCTTTCAAGCTTCTTTTCAAGCCCTGAAAACACTTCAAAGGATTTTAAACCTGGTGGAGGTTTAGATAGAATTTCTTCTACAGATTTTATTAAATCAGTCATGGAAGAGAATTCTGAAATCCCCGGATCTGGTAGTGCATTTATTGAGATAGCACTACTGTCCATAGAGTCAGATCGCTACAAACACAGACTTGTAAGGTCTTGAACGGGTTTGCCTGCTCTGATACCAATTGAAAAAGCGGGGGTCTAACAACAACACCCAATATTTCTCTTAGAAATCTGTATGGACTAACTCCGAAATACTTTTTAGAGAATCAACTAGACAGTCAGACTCAATCTAGGTAAAAGTATCTCAAGGAGTTAATATCTCTCTCTTGTTTTGATTTACTCAAGCTAATAGAAATCAGCGAGTCCTAATCAAACACAAGGAATAACTTGGACGGTACCAAAGACCAATATCCAAGGATCAATCAATGAAAATCAAACAACCAAAGGTTGGATTATACCAATTGATGATCTACACGCACAACCTGTATTATTTCAATTATAAAGATAAACAATATAATGCGGAAATTGAAATAACACAGACACCAGGAATTTTGTTAATGAGGAAACCGCAAATGCATAAAAACCCCGGGACCTAGTCCAGATTGAATACACACTGTATTAAATCGCTACAGACACTAGCCTACTCCAAGCTAACTTTGGACTGGACTATAGTTGGACCCCAATTGATCCAAGGTACAGTTGTACTCCCTACGCCTATGATCCCAGCAGGATACTGCGCACTTGATTCACTTAGCTGATCTCACCCACAACTAAGAGTTTCTACGACCCAAAATCGCAGGCTTTAACAATGAACAAATCTGTCTCACACAGAAAAGTCTATCAAAGGATTAATCTGTCTCCCACAGAAAAACACTAAAGTTTTTGTTCCGTCTTTTGAATCAGCCTAGATTAATCAATCACCTCACAACAATCTTAATCGTATGGTAGCGAAACAAGATGTCGTGGAATCATAAACAATGAGACGAAGGTGTTTGTGATTATTTTTTATATATTTCCTATAGGAGAAATCAAACAATCTCTGGCCAATCAATATGATTGTACTATTACGATGGAATATGCAAGTCAGATCACACAACTACGATAAAAGTAGTATCGGTCTGGCTTCACAATCCCAATAAAGTCTTCAAGTCGTTAACTTGGTTTTAGAAGAAGAAAAACAAAGGTTAAAGGAGAACCGACTCTAGCACGCTAACTAGTAGCACGCGTAAGGTGTGGGGATTAGTTTTGCAGAGTTGATAGATGTCCCCTTATATAGTTTTTCAAATCAGGGTTTTGCCTTAGTCACAAAGCAATCAATATCCACCGTTAGATGATAACCTGATTTAGATTCAAGCTAATATTTCTCAACCGTTAGATCGAAAACTTAGCTTGTCATACACAAATGATTGTACGCTTCTAGGTTTGTTAACCGCACCCAAAGTTGTACATTGTTGGTTCAATAATAATTTACCAAAAAGGTTAACCATAAGAGCATTTCATGCCTACCATGTTCTTCTTCACCATAACTAGTTCAAATGACTCAAACGAACTACTTAAGAGAGTTTTTCAATTGCAAGGAAATCTTATGTAACTACACAAGACACAATTGAAGCAAATATGATTTGATTCACAAGAATCGGTTCATGAACTTTAATAGCCATGGTTTGCAAAAGCATTCCTTAGTCTTTTAAGATTAAGTTCAGAGATCATCTTTAGATATATAACCTTCTCAAGTTCGCAGACTAGGTTTGCGGACTTAAGACACCGGACAGAGTTTACAAACTCCAGCAGAAATTCTCGGGTTTGAGAACTTTGTGGGTTCACGGACTTGGCTCACACAAGTAGTTTTTCAACTCCAGCAGAAATTCTCGGGTTTGAGAACTTCGGCAGTTCGCGGACTTGGCACTTTCCATACTTCCGGTTCTCTTGATCAACAAAGTTCGAGAACTTCGGTTCAAGGAATACATTGGTTATGTAATATAAACTCTCATTCCAATCATTGAAACATTCTTAGAGGACGTTATATAGTTGTTACACCATTTCTCGTCAAATCAATTTTCAAAGTGATTGAAACATTCATGACTTTCGTCACTAGGTAAAGATAAACTTGGTCGAAGAGAAAAGCTTACCAACACATATTTCGAGATATATATAGGCGAGGTATACTCGGATCGAAGTACCAAATGTGTATAATATAGTCTATATATATATATATATCATACGACTTTTGTCTCAAAGAGTAGGAGATAGAATAGATAGACTTTTGAGTGACAGATAAGTTCAAGTCTCCACATACCTTTTTGTCGAGAAGTTCCACCGGTTCCTTGAGTAGTTCTTCTACTTGTATGATGAGTCGCCATGAAGTCCTTGATCTCAACTACACTTACTATCCTAGTTCGAGACTTATCTATAAGAGACTAGAAATCAAGACTTATAGTTTTGATCACTAACATTGACAAACATGCTTGACATAGCAACGCATGCGAGTTTGAACGAGCAGTGCTCTAACAGTTTCCACTTCCTACGAGACCAGGGTACGTTTTATTACGACTTGTGTAAATAGATTTCACCTATTTCCACCAAACAACAAGTTTTGGTCAGAGAACAACACAGTATCCATAAATCACCTAATAGCTTTCCATTCTGCTAGCCAGTTCTACTTTCTGATACAAGTCGTAAACAACCACACCTTCAGAATCAACGATTCTGGTCCCAACACTTTCTTCGCTTCCCTCCCTAAGACCAACCCTTCTCCTTCACTTTGTGACCGAAGCAAGCCTGGAACGGCCATTTCTTGGTTTAGGCCAGGATTGTACAGATTGATCTCTCGAATCAAAATTACTCTCGTGCAGTGCATTGTTTAGGGTTTAGATTTAATTCTCATCCACACACCCGAATTTATCAAAACCGGCAGAAACAGTTTTCACCCATAAACACACATTTATATCGCATTGCAACGTTAAATTTTATATATTTTATTTTATTTTTAGAAAAAAAATAAAATGAGTTCAAGACTCGTACAAAACCTTGGTGGGTAGCCTAGCAACAAGCTGGTCCCCGACGCCTTTTTGAATAACAACGCCTAATCTATGAAAAATAAACTACCTACTCCACTTGAAAATTGGTTGGGGATTTGCTTCTTCACTGCATCAAAATAAGTAACTGTCAGGGAATGCATAAAAGGAGGGGCAGTATCATCGACGCGAAAGCTAGAAGAAAGTCCACATACCTGGATAAATTTCTGAAGAGCCAACTGATAAGCAGAACCTTCGTCTGGGGAGAATAAGTTACCAAGGATTACCTTTTGCACCGAAGCAGTCTGGCTCTGAGAAGCAAGATAACACTAAGTGCGGGTATCAGCCATAGTATAAATACCAAAACCACCATCCTTGATCGGAAAGGTAGCTAATCTCTGCTGCAACGGCCTAAAACCAGCCCCATCCCCAGTGACCAAAAGTCTCAGATACCGGAGCAAATGATCATCAAAAAGCTCAGTGGCTTGTTGAAGAGCTGCAGGATTGGTAGTGTGCATTGTAAAATATAAACCTGACACACTAGTATAATTGCAAAGTAATAACATCTCACACTGAGGATCCTTGAGCTTTTTTATGGCATTCATTAGTTGAACAGTCTTGTTCACCCTACTCAACACCATATCACTTATAAAATTCATATACAAACTCACTGGACCTCCCAAAAGTTTAACGTCATTAGTAGGTCTACCAATATCAAGAGAGAATACACAATCATCAACGCTTCTAGGATCAATAGAAGGCCAAAAGACCTCTATCTTCTTTATATTCAGATGTAAACCCCTACCTGGCCCTTCAATTTGTATTATGCTCAAATCCTTGTCCACCTCGAGTGTATCACCGATAATTTTACCATCATCAAGGTACCAGGCGTGTAAATAAGCGTACAACGTGAAGCAATAGTCTTCACAATGGGATGAAGTGACAGTGCAAACAACAGGGGACCGAGTGGGTCGCCTTGATGAACACCTAGTGCAGACGAAAAAATATATTGATCATAATACAGTCTAGCGGGTCTTGTGTAGCAAAATTCAACCCATCGAAAAATACCTGGACAATACTTGTTTCAGCATTTGCCAAAATTTTATCAAAGAAGTTTTCATAGACAAGGTCAGGATGACTGGGAATCCGATTCAAGTGAGTAGAGGCAAAAAAAGAAAAGAAAAAAAGCAAGGCTTAATTGGGGCCCTGAAAAATAATTGGGGGCCCCTAGCTACAGGACAAAAAAGGTCATGAAATAGTAATTGGGGGTTATCCCTTATCCCCATTTTTTAAATGGCTAAACTACCCCTAATAATTAGTGGTAATTAGTAATTAAGTTAAGTTAATTAATTGGTAATTAATTTAGTTAGATTAAAATCAGTTTAAAGGATTAAATTTTGATAATAAAAATTTTGTGTTTTTGTGTTGGAGAGAGGAAGAAAGTGAGTATTGGGGGAAAATTTAGGGTTATTTGAAATGGGTGATTATAGTGGAGGAAATGATATAGGTGAAGATTCAAACAACATACATGATTGTGTTGATGGTGAGATTGTCTCAACTAATCCTATGGATTGGATGTTTGATGAAGAGATGTTAATAGAGGAAGCCTTGAATAATGGTGGAAATGAAGATCTCATTGGTCAAAATGAAGGAACCAATTATCCATATGAAGAACCCGGAGCTCAAAACAATCAGGTAAACTTCCTATAATCTTCAAATCGCATGAATGATGCTCCAAGTGGTCGATTCATGGTCAATATGCAACAACTCAGTGTGAGGGTCGTTAGGTCGAGAGTATAATTACCTAATGACTCTGTTGAGTCGTCATTGACTTAGCACCCAAACAAACGACTCCAATGTGCAGGTTATGAAAAATCGTCAACCAAGTTTGAAACAATTGACGACTCCAATCTTCAGTTATGAAAAATCGTTAATCTAGTTTGAAAAATATGACGACTCCATCTTTTAGGTCATCTAGAGTCGTTAACTCAATATATTTAGAACCCAACGACTAAAAAACCTTTTACTCTCTGTAACTATCACTCTAAGGGTCGTAAGTTTAGCATTACTATAAACGGACGACCCTTTCATATTAACTGAGAGTCGTTGTTTTGTACCTCTGAAAAATTGACGACTCAAAATTTTTTTTTTGTATAATTTCTTATTTCATAGCAACATTTCATTGAATCCTAAAAGTCATACATCTTTCATAGGGTTAAATACAATACAGGATAACGATGCACTTCTACACTCAATCATAAAGCATGTAATTATACATGGTTCCATTGAAGATAAAGTAGCAATCATGTAACTCAAACTTTTTCCGATGAAGCAGCTCGTGGTATCCATACGCCTTCTTCATCTGAAAACGCAAACATACTTAGTTAGTATCGATCAAAACTTTGGATAAGTTTTACCTCTTGTTTAAATACTTACTCTTAAAGTACTCAGCATATCCGAAAAGGCTTCCCTTACGACCGTAAATTCTCTTTTCAAAACATCACACTCGAATTTTATCTCTTTGAAGCGTTCCTTGACTTGTTTCAAAGACCTTGAGTTGCGATTTCCGTCCAACGCCACAAAAACGATGAATACGCGGTTCCACCAAGCATCCGATGTTTCATCAATGTCTTTGTATAGACTTTGAAAGTGGTTTGTGACTGTGAACCAAGCTCTCGTAATGGCACAATTCTCTTCAGGAGTGTAGGGAGTCATGGTGTTTCTCTTTTTTTCCTCTTGGATGATGAATAAATGAGAAGGATAAGAGAAGGTTGATAATTACGGTGTTGGCAAGGAAGAGGTGAGATATTGGTCTGTATTTATAGAATTGAACGAGCCAACTTCCTCAACCACATTTGGTAGAGTTCAATTCCCCAATAAATGCTAGTAGTATCTTGAGTCGTGTGGCATTCTTATGATCCTACGAAAGACAAAAAAATAGAATTAAAACATAAGAAATTAAATATAAAAAAATCATATGAAAAGCAAAGGTGAGATTGTTACAATTGTCTCATTGATGGTACGAGCCCACGAGCTATCATATCAGAATAGAACTTTGCCGCCATATTTAGGTTCACATCTGGCTTTCCCACCGGGTAAACGAGTAAGCTGCAAACGCATGGGTGGAATGTGTCGCGCGCTTGGTTTAATTGGGACTTTCTCCTTCGGCTTAGGCTGTTGTTGTCGTTGTGGTTGCGCAACATCCTCCTCATCCTCCTGAATCTCCTCATCATCATCATCATCACCGCCACTACCATCATTTCTTTCCTTACCATTTCCATCATTACCATCATCCTCATCATCCTCTTCATCACTGCTACCACCACCATTTCCATCCTCATCCTCATCATTACCTTGATCCCCCTCTTCCTCAATCTCTGCCACCTCATTACCACCATTCAATCCATCACCACCATTACCACCATTTCGTCCATTACCACCATTACCTTGATCACCATCCTCCTCATCATCATAAGCATCATATTCACCTACTTCTAATTCTTCATGTTCCGCGACTTCTAATTCTTCATCGCTTGGGGTTGTAGATACAACAGCAGATGATGAAGAGGACGATACACAACACATGGTTCTCTAGGTTCGCGGATAAGTAAGGATACCTCACTCGGTGTTTTTCCTCGCAATAGACCCGCATTTAGGTATTTTTGGTTGCAGGGAGGTCTGGATGGAGGAGTTACCAAGACATTCTTATCCTTTTTATTCTTGTTACTGAAATACCAACAACAAATATATTTAAGAGTCGTCAGAAAAAAATCATAAAACAAACGACTCTTACAAAAACAAACGACTCCATGTATATCATCAACGATCCTCATTTTGTCTTCTTAACGATTCAAGAATTTTTTTCTTAACGATTCTTCCTATTTTTTAGGCAGAAGACCAAATATGTGTGGTGCAGAGTCGTTTACTTTTAAAATTGGTCGTCCATAAAAGTCGTTAGCTGATTCCAATTATGTGGACGACTTTTTCATTATTTGGGACGGAATGGTGGTTTGGAAAATCATGGACTCGTTGATTAATAAAAACGGTCGTCAGAAAAAACCACACAGGGTCGTTTTCACCTAAACAATTGGCTAACGATTTCCAGATTATTTCAACATGCATGTCAAAAATCGTTAAGAAATCAAAACTGATTAACGATTCTAACCTAAAAAACAAATTACTACAGCAGGAATCGTTTTCTCCTAAACCCTAATGGTTGACGATTTCTACGAAGCACAACATGCATATGAAAAATCGTCAGACAATCAAACTTCGTGATTAACAACTCACATTCTGAGAAATCAATTTCTCGGATTCAAACCCTAATTTTCAGCGGAAACATCAAATTAAAATAAAACCCAAGTTAGAGTAGGGGGTTTTAAAGGACATACCATCTAATTGGAGCCATTTTTTGTCCGGAGGTTTTGATTTCTTGCTTGTTCTCGAACACTCCTTCGCCGCTTTAACAGTATCAACGAGATTGATAATTTCATTGGCTAGTCTCGCAGTCCGCTTAGTACGTGCCATGTTTGTAGAAAAAGTTAATCGTCGATTAAAGTTTTCGCATCGACGATTTCGACGATGAATCGGATGGAAAAAATTTTCTCCACGGTCGTTAATGGAGAAGATGAAACAGTGTTTTGAGAGGGAGGGGAGAGGAGAAGATGAAACAGTTTTGTGATGGAATGAAATGGGGTCCTAACTTAAGTCTTAATAGGATTTTAGGGTTATTTTGGTGAGAACGGTAAAATGGTACTTTCACCATCATTTTGGAAGCCCTTTAACTTTTCTGGTGTAAGTATAAAATTGTTGAGGCCCCCAATTATTTTTGGGCCCCCAGTTAAGCATGCAAAAAAAAATGTTGCATGCTTTTTCCTCTTTCAAGGAGAAAAGTAACTATATGACCCAACAATGATTATGTTATTGTACTATTCCTTGTTGTTTCCGTATCATGGGTCTTATTCACAATCTTCGTCGTCGTATTGCCTAATGGACAAATAGTAGGAGTCAGAGACTACCAAGTGACTAAAAGCTTAATTAGCTGCTTAAAAGCGTGGTGTCAAGTTTTCGTTACTCCACGAATTCATGTGGGTCTAGTACTCTATCTGGTCCACACCAGCGTTGATTGTGTGAAAGATTGTACAACTTTTAAAACTAGTGTATCCATGTGAAACTGCAATTATGATAAATCATTTTAACCGGGATTATCAAAAGAAAAACAAAAGAGAGGCTTGTGTCTGCGCCCTAGAGTTTTGATAAGCTAATGGGTGCCTTAAAGTGCACGATTCTTGAACATTCTCTTCGTCACATCGTTGAGAAAAAAGATGAATCTTTGTTTATAAAAATAAAGTAACAACAGATCGGGTTATGCGGTTGTTTCTAAATTTTGTCATGCGGTTGTTTGTTATGCGGTTGTTTCTAAATTTTGTCACGAGTCCAAATCTGTTCACACTCTTCTAAGGAGTGTATATTTCACATAGTTTTCTGATTGGTTGATTAATTAATTGATGGCCCATTATCTTTCATGTTTAGAATCACGACCCTCGTTACATAATTTCCTAAATTAAATCAAGGGTAGAAATTAAAATGTGAAATATACACTCGTTAAAGAGTGTGCACGAATTCGCATTCCACGAGTACCCCACCACGAAGTTTTTCGGTAAAACTAGCGTCGTCATCAGCATCGGCACAGTTAAAATATATGTATATGACGCCTTCCTGAACCTGGCTAAATTGGAGCCTATGCCACTTAATTGGGGTTTATGAATTTTTTCATCCACCCCATAAATAATGATAAGGGGTGTCTAAATTTGATGAAACTACCATCTTACCCTCTATCAAATATTAATTGGCCGACCTTAGAACATCTCCAACAAAAGGTGTAAAAAATCCTACGTGGATTTTTTATTTAGTCCTTTTATTTATAGGGTCTACACGTAGAGTAAATATAGGATCTGATATCTAAAAACCATCTCCAACAGTGTGAATTTTAATCCTTAGAATTAAAAGAAAATTGGTTAAAAACATGACGTGGAGGTGCAACCGGAGGTGTAGATAACACTTTCTTGAACATCTTCATATTGAACATCTTCATATTTAGTAATTGAACACCTTCATATTTAGTAATTGGTCCCTCCTAACTTGTAGGACCCTACTGTTGGAGATGAATTTATGCCAAACAGGGGTCTAAAATCCTATGTGTCACTAAAAATAAATAGATCCACACTCTCTTGGAGATGCTCTTAAGGGAGGCCTTCTGATGAGAAATCTGCAATTTGTCAGTCACAAAAAAATGTCCCAAACTTTTAAAATTGAAACTTCAAATTTTTCAATTTCACAAAATTCAGGTTAAATATAAGGTAATCAATCAAATTGAAGACAAATTTCTGTCAAATTTAATCATAAAATCAAACTAACAGTTCAAATATCATTAAAATAGCCATTAGATAGATCAGAATCGATCGATTTCAGTTTCGGTTTCATTAAAAAAAACAAAAAAAAAACTATTTCACCATTTTGAAAGACCAATAAAGAGTATATTCTACTTCAATTCAATGAAAATAGAGCATGGAAGTACCCATTTACGTGATTTCACCTTTCATTTTAGTAAATTCGAACAAATTTGAGATTTAGAAAACTTTTTATTTTCTGTAAAAAAAACAGAGATCAGAAGGAACTTCCGTGGAGAAGATGACGGGTAATTGGCCCGGTTTTATTAACCCGTTACTGATATACGACCCGACCCGAAAGTTGCATTCCTTTTTCAAAATAATGTTTAGGCGTTGAACAAAGCAAAAGGCTCCCTCATCAACTGGGTGGAGCTTCTGAGAGAAAATAAAGAGAAAGAACCGGAAGTTAAAGAAATCCGTTTAGTAGAAGAGGGGAGTGGAAAGAAGGAACAAACTTATCTCGTTTGTTTTGATTAAAAATAAACTTAGTTACCAACATATCCCTCCCAGCTAGAATATCTTGAACACGTATTGACCTTGCATTTAGTGTGTGACAACACGTGGTGTCCGATTTAGACTTACAACTAAACTAACACCCTGAAATAAGTTTCTAGTTTCGATTCTTTCAAACCCATTACCGAGTCACATGCCAAGTACGTGGATCTCTAGTATACTCATTTAAACGTTAAATTATTTTTATATTCATAGGCCGTGGTCATACTTCTTAGTGTTTCAAGCGTACTCCGAAATGCTGTGGATGAAAATGCACGTTAGTATGTGAAATTGTGTGACCCATGACTTAAATGATAGAATAGAATATATACTTGTAAATTCACTATTTGTGGGTCTCTTGACGTGTCTTTTTTCCGTCGTCGGCCTCCCTGCCGCACGCGGTCATTTAGGAGTACTAATTTGTCCCATCAAATCCTAATCATAAAATTAAAAACTAAAATCAAAATCATAAAATTAAAATTAAAATCAAAATCATAAAATTAAAACTAAAATCAAAATCAAATTCATTTCCATCTCCACTTCAATTGATTCTTCTTCTTTTCTTCTCAATCCAATCCTATAAACTAGGTTTTAGTAACATAAAATTACTAAAAAATTGAAAATTTTGAAATCAAATTTTTCCTGGTTTATCAGAATCGGTTAACGTTAATGTATATGTGATCTGATTGCAAATAAAAACGGTTTATGTTCATGCCCACAAAGACCGATTGTCCTTGATATGTTTTCTGATTCGAGAAATTTGAATCAAAATCGGATTACATTAGCACTTATAAAACCCGATTGTTGATGTATAATGTTAGAATCAGATGTTATATGTGTGTTGAGTAAACCGATTGTTGTTCTCAATTTTTCTGTATCTTCTTTTTGTTAGAATCGGATTACATGAGCATTCTTATAAACCGATTCCTGTTATGCAATGTCAGGAATCGGTTTTTACATATGTATCGTGTATACCGATTCTGGCTAAACAATTTTTTTTTTCAGTTAATACTCGATCATAAAATGAGTATGAAATCATACTCGATTTCATTTCGATTACAAATGAAAATGAAAACTATATGCTTCTACCCAATTTGAAAATGAGTAAAACTTTATACTCGAATTGAAAACGAGTACAAGTCTTAAGCGATTTGAAACTGAGTATGAAGTCATACTCATTCTTAACTCGGGTATAGAATGAATTTTAATTTTATTTGATGTTTAACAACAAATAGTCACAGATAAAAATGAAAAAATTTACTCACAATCGGTTTATGTTCATGCCCATATAAACCGATTCTGGATAATCGGTTGATATCACTAAGAATATAAACAGATTCTGAGTTGGTGTTCTTCAAAAAAAATCAAAATTTTAAAATTTTTCAAGTTCAAGTGATTCATTAACACACTTTAATTTCACATCTAACACGATATTTTACCACTAATCACCCGAATTAACACTAATTAATTAAGGGTAAATTAGCCATTAAAAAAATAATTGGTTAAGGGATTTCTATGGATTACTTCTTGATGACCCTATTTTGTCACGTAGCTATAGGCCCCAATTTAGGCAGGTTCTTGAACGTTATGTTGATCTGGTTCCACATGACATGAAAGAAAGTGGACTTTGAGTTTGAGAACATCATAAAGTATTAAGAGATACGTAGTGTTGGGCTCAAGAATATGTCTTGAGACCATGTTTTGAGACCACCTTGGACAGTCCATTTATATGGACTGACTTGGACAGTCTATGTAGAGAGTCCGTTTCCGTACGTAGCAATCTTGAGACCCAAGTAATCGGTCTCAAGTCGGTAGGTTTAGGGTTTGTATCTTGGAACCCAAGATGAGTCTTGTATAAATTGAAACGTGATGAATGAATGAAACACAGGGAATTACCAAACTTAACATGGCATCACGAGCCGGTTAAGAACCCTAACAGAAAACAATGGAGGGTGAAACAGGATCATCCAAAGGGAAAAATATAGAGTATGATATGCAGAAGAAGAACCCAGTCTACCATCTAGGATCAAGTGATGGTCCAGGTATCATCATCACGCCGATTGTTCTAAAGGGGAGTAACTATGAAGAATGGGCTAGAGCCATAAGAAGATCATTGATAGCTAAAAGAAAGTTTGGTTTTGTTGATGGAACAATCACGAAACCTGAAGATAGTGACCAGTTGGAAGAGTGGATTGCTGTCCAGTCGATGCTTGTTTCATGGATTAGCAACACGTTAGACTCATCAATTAGATCGAGCTTGGGAGACTATGATGATGCAAACTTGCTGTGGACACAGTTGAAGAGAAGGTACTGTGTTGTGAGCGGAACAAGAATATGTCAGTTGAAAACTTCGTTAAGTGAGTGCAAACAAAAGAAAGCGGAAGGTGTAGCTGAGTACTTTGGGAGACTCAACAAGATATGGGATGAGATGATGACATACATGAAGGTACCTCAGTGCAAGTGTGGTAATTGCACTTGTAATATCGCATCACAAGTAAGTACGTTGAGAGAAGAATACTTTTTGCACTATTTTTTGATTGGATTAGACTCTGTGTATAGTTCCGTGCGAGAACAGCTGTTGGCTAGAGACCCATTGCCATCAACAGATGTAGCATACCAGATAATGGTCAACTCGGAGCGTCTGCGTATAGGATAAGTAGCTATATCCACGGAGGTACATGACAATGTGATGGCATTCAGAGTGCAATCTGATCAACGTCAGTTTAACAATACATATGATCCTAACAAGCATTGCAAGTACTGTAACAGAGATGGACACTCAGAGGATGGGTGCTTTCAACGTATTGGATATCCAGAATGGTGGGGAGACAGACCTAGAGGTGGAAGAGGATCTGGTAGAGGAGGCAGAACCAATGGCAGAGGGCGTGGTGGCACTAACTTTACCAGTGGTAGAGGAGGTAGAGGACAAGGTGCAGGCAACCAGGTTCGAGCACACAACCTCAACATATCAGATGCAAGGCAGTCAGGTGGAGCATCCTCATCAGAAGCGTCAGGTCTGACTGGAGTCACAGCAACACAGCTTCAACAGGTGCTTGAGTTTTTAAACTCCAAGAAATCCACGCCTCAACTCCAAGGTAAGAAGAATAAAACTGTGTGGATTGTAGACACGGGGGCAACAAATCATGTTACATATAAAAAGGATGACATGATAGAGATAAAAGATATAAAGGCATGCAATATTGGACTTCCAGATGGGAAGTCTGCATTGTCTAAGAAGATAGGAACTGTTATTTTACCTGGGGGATTGAGACTAGAGAATGTGCTTTATGTGCCTCAGATAACTTGTAACTTAATATCGGTTACACAACTTATTGATGAGAAAAGATGTATTATCCAATGTACTAACAGTTTATGTCTTATACAGGACCGGTTGACGAGGAGGATGATTGGAGTGGCTGAGAGACAAGGTGGACTGTATATTTTCTGTGGTGTGCCTCAAGTTGAAGTTATGGATGTTACTGGAGATACGTATGAGCTATGGCATCGGCGTATGGGACATCCGTCAGAGAAAGTGCTGCAAAAGTTACAAGGAATGAGTAGGTTAATAAAGAAGAATAATGATGCTTGTGATATCTGTCCACGAGCAAAACATCATATGAGTAGTTTTGCTAGTAGTTTCAGTAAATCCAGTTGTATTTTTGAGTTGGTTCACATAGATTTATGGGGTCCGTATAAGACTCAGTCATCATGTGGAGCACATTATTTTTTGACAATAGTAGATGATTTTTCAAGAGGTGTGTGGATTTATTTGCTTCGAACCAAAACTGAAGTTGAACAGACATTTCTTAACTTCATTGCTCTTGTGAAGCGTCAGTTTGATAAAGAAATCAAAATTGTCAGAAGTGATAATGGAACTGAGTTCAATGCATTGCGTGGATACTTTCGAACCAATGGGATAGTGTTTGAGACATCCTGTGTCGGTACACCACAACAGAATGGAAGAGTTGAGAGAAAACATCAACATATAATGAATGTGGCAAGGGCTTTGAGATTTCAAGCCAATTTGCCAATAAGGTTTTGGGGGGAATGTGCATTAACAGCTGCGTATTTAATCAATCGCACGCCTACACCTATTTTAGATCATAAAACTCCGTATGAGCTTTTTTTGGAAAACATCCCCCATATCATCAGTTGAAGGTATTTGGATGCCTGTGCTATGTGCATGATCAAAGTGGTAGAGGGGATAAGTTTGCGAGTAGAGGAAGAAGGTGTGTCTTCCTTGGGTATCCGTTTGGTAAAAAGGCGTGGCAAGTATATGATTTAGACACGAAACAATTTAGGGTGTCAAGAGATGTAGTCTTTTTTGAACATCAATTTCCATTTAAGACTGAGGTTGTATCGCGTAGATGGCGACTGAGATGATGCAGTCGAGATTTAAGACTTCATCTGTGACTGATCCACAGGTGTATTGGCTGAGAAGCTTCAGTACAGTCCTGATGAGTACTGGAGTGATGATGAAAGCAAAGAAGAGTTGTATTAGCTCCTCAAGGTGGGGATACAACTGAGACGGACAACGTGGAGTTTCAACTGAGACAGGCAGCACTGATGGTTCAGCTGAGACCGAGGATGCTGCTCCTTCTACTGAGACTGAGGGTGCAGGTGTTTCAGCTGAGTCCGAGAATAAGCAGCATGCAGAAAATGTTGCTTCTCGCAATAATGTTGTTGATGGTGAGATGGGTAAAGGGAAGCGTCAGAAGCTCCCTTCTAGCAGACTAAAAGGATTTGTGACGCACACCATTCGAGAAAACAGTCTACCTCATCCTCATTCTACACAATCATCATCCTCAGGTACGCCTTATCCTTTGACATATTATGTTAGTTGTGATAAATTTTCTGCTGTGCATAAGAAATATCTTGCAGCTATAACAGCTGGATCTGCACCACGCAACTTTAAAGAAGCCATGAAGCATCCAGGGTGGAGGAAAGCCATGGAAGCAGAAATCCAGCTTTGGAAGAACAAGGTACCTGGGAATTGCAAGAATTACCGCCGGGCAAGAGAGCACTAGGAAGTAAATGGATTTACACGGAGAAGTACGATGAAAATGGGAAGTTGGTACGATTAAAAGCACGCTTGGTGATCTTTGGGAATCATCAGGTTGAAGGATTGGATTATAAAGAGACTTTTGCACCAGTTGCAAAAATGACAACGGTACGTACTTTTTTAGCTGTCGCAGCAGTTAAACACTGGGAAGTACATCAGATGGATGTACATAATGCATTTCTTCATGGAGACTTGGAGGATGAGGTGTATATGAAGATACCACCTGGATTTGCTAAGGGTCAGACACATATGGTGTGTAAAATGAAGAAATCATTATATGGTTTAAGACAGGCTCCTCGTTGTTGGTTTGCCAAACTATCAACAGCCTTGAAGAAATACGGCTTTAGGCAAGCATACTCGGACTATTCTCTTTTTACTATGACCAAGGGAGACATACAACTTAATGTCTTGGTCTATGTAGATGATTTGATTATTGCGGGGAATAATCTAGTGGAGATTCATACATTTAAATCATACTTGGGACAATGTTTCAAGATGAAAGATTTGGGAAAATTGAAATATTTTCTCGGCTTGGAGATAGCTCGTAGTAAACAGGGTATTTATATATGCCAGAGGAAATATGCATTGGATATTATCATGGAAACGGGCTTATTAGGAGCTAGACCTGCTGAGTTTCCAATGGAGACTAATCATCGTCTGGCTTTGGCGCAGGGAGATTTGTTTGTTGATGTTGAAAAATATAGACGACTAATTGGTAGACTGATTTATTTTGCCGTGACTAGACCTGATCTTACATACTCGGTGCATACATTGTCTCAGTTTATGCAACAACCGAGAATCGAACATTGGGAGGCTGCACTTCGAGTGGTTCGATACTTGAAGAAGAATCCTGGGCAAGGCATTTTGTTGCGCTCTGATAATAACCTGAGTTTACAAGGGTGGTGTGACTCAGATTGGGCAAGTTGCCCTTTGACTAGACGTTCATTGACAGGATGGTTTGTTCGTCTTGGGCATTCCCCGGTGTCTTGGAAAACAAAGAAGCAACCAACTGTCTCGCGTAGCTCAGCTGAAGCAGAATATCGATCCATGGCAGCAGCAACATGTGAGTTGAAGTGGTTGAAACAATTACTTGGTGATTTGGGGGTTCGTCATCCACATGGAATGCAGCTCCTGTGTGATAGTCAATCAGCTTTATACATCGCTTAGAATCCAGTTTTTCATGAACGAACCAAACATATAGAGGTGGACTGTCATGTTGTTCGAGATGCTATAGTACAGAATATTATATCCCCTTCTTACACTCCTACGGCGGTGCAATTGGCAGATATCTTCACCAAATCATTAGGGAAAGCTCAATTTCAAGGTCTTTTGTCCAAGATGGGCATTTGTGACCTACATGCTCCGTCTTGAGGGGGGTATTAAGAGATACGTAGTGTTGGGCTCAAGAATATGTCTTGAGACCATGTTTTGAGACCACCTTGGACAGTCCATTTATATGGACTGACTTGGACAGTCTATGTAGAGAGTCCGTTTCCGTACGTAGCAATCTTGAGACCCAAATAATCGGTCTCAAGTCGGTAGGTTTAGGGTTTGTATCTTGGAACCCAAGATGAGTCTTGTATAAATTGAAACGTGATGAATGAATGAAACACACGGAATTACCAAACTTAACATAAAGACAAGGACATGTACGTCCAAGTTGCGAGTTTTTATTGTGTAACTTCGGAATGTTCCAATGGCTAGATTCAAGTTACCCGCTGAATCTGTCACTTGCGTGTTAGCTACTTGTAAACCGCCTTTGCCACATGATCTAATTATTAATTGCATTTACTTAACTGTGTTAATGACTCTCAACGTTTGGACTTTCAACCGACTAATAAGATGGTTGAAAAATTGAATCCTCGTAATTAACCAATAAAGTTGCTTCATTTAGTCCATCCTATGTTCATCTATCATGCTTTCATCTTTGCCATCTGTGAAAATTTGGAAAAATCATGTTCAAGACACATATAAGAAAATGGTGACGCTATGACAAATTTTAAATGTGGGAATAGCTAGTCACACATGACATGTTATGCGAAAATGGTGATGCTTGAGCTAGTGACAAATATTTATGTTAATCTAGCTAATCACACATGGCATAAGTAAAACGGTTGACTGTGTGTATGAGTATGAGAAGTACACACAAGACCTTGAGTTAACTCTCGTTTCATACAGCTGTAATAAAGTTTAGTAATTGGAATATTGGCCATTGCTGACATGCCGAGATTTCACTTCTATCAACTTTTATCCCAGGTTAATTCTTGTTATACTGGTATTTAGTTCTTCACCTAGATATGATATGCTATTAACTAATTGATTGCATGGGGATGCATGATATTGCCTCGTACGTTCCACATCAGAAGGCCACTGAGTTTAAGGCTCGAAAATGCCAAAGCTGGGTGTAGATGGGGAAAAACAATTCGCCGGTTTTTTAGGGAACTGAAGAGACGGACGTGTTTTCGAGACTCCTCAACCGAGCAAATTGCTCAACCTCACACAGATGGACTGCAAACGGAGTGCTTAGATTCGAGATATCAATCTGTAGGACTACGGCCTAAACCAAGTCAATGATCGTTCCATAGTCAATTCGGTCGCAAAGAGGGAAGCTGAAAATTGTCTGGGATCAATGATGATCAAGGATTGTCGATGTATTGAAGGTTTCTGTAAGTTTTCTGTGAACTGTTGAGTTCAAAGTAAGTTCTGGTAGATTAATGGAATTTATAAGAGTGATTGCTCGAAAAATTGTTCTTTTTCAATCATGGATCCAGAGACTTATTTATATTGTCAGAATAAACACCTTGATCCATGTAAGTGTGACGGTTTCTTGAGTGAAAGAGTGGGAAATCGTGGTGAAACCAGTTTCAGGTCGTGCATAGACTTGGTTAACCGTCCACCCACTACTTTGCTAAATTCTTCAACCTTTTGCACGACTTACTCACATTTATCATCGTGGATGAATCCACGTGTCGTAGGCCGCCAGACCAAAATCCTAATTGATATCCCCCCATGTGATGTCTCATGATTTGTGAAGTCTGCATGGCAGACGTGTATTAATTAGTCAGTTGTTGACTGATTAGACAGCGAGTCTAAGTTTTGTTGAATTGAGCTTGAGTGATGAATGCTCAGTGATTCATGGATTGAACATACGTGTTCTTATGTTGATATTGCTCGTCTGAGCAAATACTGTTAAATTCGAGCAACTGAGCAAGTATTGATCGACTCGACGAATTACTGAATATTGATAGTTGAATCAATATTCGAGCAACTGAGCAAGTATTGCTCAATTCGACGAATCACTGAATATAGATAAATTATTGAATATTGATAGTTGGATCAATATTCGAGTAACTGAGCAAGTATTGCTCAATTCGACGGATTATTTATTGGTAACGTGACCCAATAAAATATTAATTAAAATATTGGTAGACTACCAAATATTATATGATTAATCCAGATTTTGATTGTCGAATAAACATAAATTTATTAGTGTTTGAATCTTGCTCAGAATGATGATTTGTGGAACGTTTATTCGAAACCCTAATTTTTGATCAATTGTTCGTCAATTGATGAATTGTTGGAAATAAGTCATGAGTGATTGAGGGACCGACCACATGGGATGATGGACGTCCATGTGGCGCCCAAGTGCTCGAGTGAGCGTGCACCAGGGTCTTTAGTTGACTAGTTGGTGAAAGAACGATGATTAAATGTCGGTTTCATCATTTATTGAAATAGTGCTCGATTGAGCATTAGGTGATAAAACCTAATTATGGAAAAGTGAGGGACCGACCAAGAGGGCATGATACCGACCCTTGGTGGTCGTGGGACCAGCTGATGGTCGTTTGAGCAAACTCCAAGTTCGTTGGAAAGAGTTTGGACCCAATATGAGCAATTGCGCAAGTTAGGTCAAAATAGTGAAAACGTGTGGGACTGGATCCTTGCAAGCCTTAGGGACGCCCTTGGTCGGTCAAGGGAGCATGCCCGTGTCACCACAATGTCCATGTTTCAGTCATGAGAGTTTCGGTATTTTCTGGTGTGCGTTTGAGCAATATGTTGGATTTTCAGAAGAATTTGATCTTTGACTGAAATTCTTGATTTTGCTCGAATGAGCAAAGTAGAACTTTGCTCGTTTCATCAATTTTTGGCTTTTTCATGGTTTGAGCAATATTTGAGAAAATATGAAGAAACCATGATTTTTGCTCAAACTGAGGAGTTTCATGAGATGAGGGAAATAATAATTATGAAAGACTGGGGATTATAAGGTGTGGGACCGGCCAGGGCTAGGGCATGGCCGGCCGGCTAGCTAGCCCGGTCCCGCAACACCTTTCCCTATTTCTTATTATTTTTCATGAAACCGTGAAAATATGGAGAAACCATGAGTTTTGCTCAAACAAGGCTAGAATGAAGGAGTTTTCATGAGTTCATGAAAATAATAAAATAATTTAAAATAAAGGAAAAAGGCGTGGGGGACCGGCCACGGCGGCATGACCGGCCGGCCGGTGGGCCCGGTCCCCTAGGCGCCATTTTTATTATTTTAATATTATTTTCTCTCTCCTATTTTGTGTAGGATTCCTCGTTTGTCCATATTTTCGAATGCTCGTTCGTGCATTCGGGTGCTCGGTCGTGCATCATTGTCGAGTACACTTGCACCATTTTCTTGGGGCTTACTCAGTGATGGTCCAGATTCCCGGTTGTTGAGTATTTATTACTAATTTATGAAATTCAGTGAAGAATGATTCATGAAACTGAGTAATAAAGGTGAGTAGTTATTTATTATCAATCCATAGGATCAGCCGTGAATTCGACCATGAAGTCGGAATAATAAAACGAGTATTACCATTCCACGGGATCACGGATTCGACCATAGAATCGGAGTAATAAAATGAGTGGTTATATTACCATCCCATGGGATCATGGATTCGACCATAAAATCGGAGTAATAAAATTATTTATTACCATTCCATGAGATCATCCGTGAATTCGATCATGAAATCGGAGTAATGAGATAAAACAGATTATCTTTTAGGATTTCAGTGGTGAATGTCACGGTAGAATTAATCTATTGCAGAAGGGGATATTAGCCAGTAAAGCGTCATACCCATCCTGAAAGGTGCATAGTCAGGGAACAACGTGTGTTGCCGACGTCCTGAAGGCGTTTTCCCCTCTCAACAATTCTGTATGGAGAACCGCCTGAATCTATACACGGTCTCTCTACATAGTCAGGGAACAGTGAGTGTCACTGACGTCCTGAAGGCGTTTTGCCCTCTCAACAAACAATTATGTAGGAGGATCGCCGATCATTCTTCTATGTAGAGAGGTCATGATGAAATGCAAGGCATCGAACGCTCAGCTAGTGGGAGGCTTTTTGAGAATCATATTCATCATGACTCTGAGAGGAACTCGATCAGAGATCGTGAAACGGTTCACGGATCGTAAGATGAATCTTCACATACGTTCCTGAAGCCGGGTCAAAAACATACAGTATCATGATTTTACGATTTTGATCTTTGTTGAAAGTCCACCATCAACACTGGGACAATTAATATGGACCGATTCCCTGGGAAATCAATTCTGACCTTTAACTATTTCTTTCTTTATCCCGCTACCAATCCAATGCTAGAGCCATTTCCTTCCTACCATTCAGATTGTGTCAAGTCTTGTCTTAAATCTGCACCACCAACCATTGTTTTCCCAGCTGGAGCAAGGTCATTTGAGGCTATTGAAGAATGCTGATTGGGATGTCAGTTAGGTGGCTTAGTAGCAGCATCTTTTCATTCTCATCAAACAATAAAGTAACAACATATAATTTAGCGGGAATTTGTATGGCTTCTGCCATCTAGGAGTATGTAATAAGAATAGTCAAGTCAAGGTTATTTGACTTGAATTAGTTTGATTTAGTTAAGTTGTCTGAATAGCTGAGTCAGATGTCTCAATCAAACAACTCAATCATATTGTAATAAATATGTCTGAGAATTATTGTTTTTGTAACTTTGTTTTTCCTAAAAACTAAATACAATCTTTATCTTTCTTCAACTCTGTCAATGTTCAATAATCTTGATAATCATAAGTATAAGATTTCTCATGGTATCAGTTAAGGTTCGATTCTTCATCATCTTTCATCAAGCTCAACAATTACAACAATTTTTAGGTTTCCACTTTTGGGTAACATCAAGTTAAGAAAGTTCTTCCCCAAAGTTCAAATTTCTAGGGTTCTTCAAGAATTTTATGGTAACAACTCGAAGATCTACATATAATAACAACAATATTAACATCAACAACATCAATAGTCGCAGTCATATCAATCGAAACAACAACAACAATATTTCAGTTTCATATCTGGAAACTTTTCAATCTCAACACGGTTCAATTACAATGTCTTCCGCTGGTAATTCTAATACTCTACCTTTTACAAATATTTCAAACTTTGTCTCCATGAAACTTGATTCAACAAATTTTATGATTTGGCAAGACCGGTTTGAGGATGTTCTATTTTCATGAGATCTTTATGGATATGTTAATGGTGACATAGTTGAACCACCACAACAAGTTGTGGTAGATGGAGTTCAAATAGTTAATCCAGAATGGGTTTCTTAGAGAAGATTAGATAGGTTTGTTTCAACTTGTCTTAAAGCAACTTTTACACCGACTGTTAGTGGTAATGTTCTTGGTTTGTCTACAGCCAAAGAAATTTGGGATTATCTTGAATTAAGATTTAGGACGCAATTTCTTGCTAGGAAAAGTATGCTAAGAACTCAATTGAATGGGATTAATAAAGGAAATCTGTCTATTGTTCAATATCTTCAAAAGATTAAGACTATTGCAGATTCTTTAGCAATAATTAGTGAAAAATAAGTGATGAGGATTTAATGATGTTTGTACTGAATGGGTTAGGCAGTGATTATGATATTTTTGTTATCTCATCACAGAGTAGGGAGAAACCTTATTCTTTTGGTGAAGTTAAGGATAAATTGCTATCTCATGAACAGTTCGTTGCTGAGAGACAACAACACAATGCAACTGTGTATGATGAGAAGAATTCAGTAGGTTTTTATGCTAGAAATGGTTCTAATTCTTACCGTAACAATAATAGAAGGAATGGTGGTGTTTATAAGAATAGTCAGTATCAAAATGGTTCTATTTCAAATCAACAAAATGGATTAGTTTACTGGAAATGATGATATGAGATCTTATATTGACTATTCAAAGGTTTTTTGTCATATATGTAAGAAGAATGGTCATGTTGCTACAAGGTGTTTCTTTGGATATCATCCACCAACTACTGGGTCTTCTAATAGTCATACACAAGCTAATTTTTCTACTCCTACAGCACTTTCTACTGGTACTTCTCAACAGGCTTTTACTGGTTTCAATGTGAATAATTCAGCAATGAATGATGATCCTTCTTCTAGTACTGTGTGGATATCGGACAGTGGAGCATCAGCAAATATGACTGGTGATAGTTCAATTCTTAAAAATAATTCTAGCTATAAGGGCAAGGAGCAAGTTATCATTGGCAATGGTAATCCTCTGTCTATTTCTCTTACTGGTAATTGAACTATTCAAACACCAACATCTAGTTTTTACTTTATCAGAAGTATTACATGTGCCTGTTATGAAGCATAACCTATTGTCAGTGGCTAAATTTACTAAAGATAATGCTTGTTACATCACTTTTTATCCTTTTGGTTATGAGATTAGGGATTTACATAATCATGCCTTATTGGCTAAGGGTAGAATTATTCATAACTTGTATCCAATTTCTACACCTAGAGTGCAATTTGCTTTCTCATCTCTTGCTGCTTCCTTTGATGTTTGGCACAGTAGATTAGGACATCCATCTTCTAAAATAGTTCAGCAACTTCATTCTAATAAGCATATATTTTTAGAATCTGCTACTTCAAACACTTTATGTCATCCTTGTCATCTTCCAAGAGCAAGAGACTTCTTTTTACTGCTTCTACTTCCCATATATCTTCTCCTCTTGCATTGATTCACTGTGATAAATGGGGTCCTGCTCATGTTTCTTCATTATCAGGGCATAAATATTATATCCTATTTGTTGATGACTGTAGTAGATTTCATTGGATTTATCCAATGCAAGTTAAGTCTGAAGCTTTACAATGTTTTAAGCATTTCAAAACTCTCACTGAAAACTTGTTCAAAACAAAAAATTTAGCCTTTCAAACTGATGGTGCTAGTGAGTTGGTCAAAGGTCTTTTTAAATCTTTTATGGAATCATGTGGTATTCAACTAAGAATTTCTTGTCCAAAAACCCCAGAGCAAAATGGTCTTGCTGAACGTAAGCATCGACACATTACTGAAATGGGGAATACTCTTCTTTTTAATACATCTTGTCCAAAAGAGTATTGGTATGATGCTTTTCTGGCCGCTACATTTCTCATTAACAGAACTCCAACTCCAGTTCTTCAAAATAAATCACCTTTTCAAGTTTTGTACAGTGATTATCCAGATTATTCCTTATTACATGTTTTTGGTTGTATTTGTTATATCCTTTTTCGGGACATTCAAGGACTGATAAGTTGTCTCCCAAATCTGTAAAATGTGTGTTCATTGGATATAGTTCCTTACACAAATGTTATAAATGTTGTAATCCAATTTCAAAAACAACTTACATTTCAAGACATGTCATTTTCTCAGAATCAGAGTTTTATTTTTCATCTCCTTCTTCTTCTGATTTTCCAACTGTTGTTGAAGATCTTTCTGAAACATCTTCTGATCCTTCCACTACAATTGTGACAAGATCTAAGTCCGGTATATCAAAACCAAAGGTATTTTCTGATCATGTTTTACATCACTCTGTTAAACTTCCACTTCCATCTGCTTTTACTTCTTTATTATCAATTCCTACTGAACCAAAGTCTTTCAAAACTTCTATCAAACATCCTAAGTGGAAAGTTTCAATGGGAGATGAGAATAGTGCATTAATTAGAAATGGAAAATGGGAGTTGGTTGACCCTGAACCACATATGAACATTTTAGGATGTAAATGGGTATACAAGGTAAAGTTAAAGTCAGATGGCACTGTGGACAAAAAACTCAAGTCAAGGTTAGTGGCTCAAGGATATAATCAACAGGATGGGATTGATTATGGTGAAAATTTTAGTCATGTGGTAAAGGAAACCGCAGTTAGAGTAGTGTTAACTATAGCTGTTGCTCGAGGATGGTCAATCAAACAATTGGATGTGTCAAATGCATTTTTGCATGGTGACTTAACAAAAGATGTTTATATGAAACAACCACCTGGTTTTGAAAGTGTTGAATTTCCAAATAAAGTTTGTCATTTGAAAAAGAGTCTTTACAGTTTAAAACAAGCCCCAAGGGCTTGGTTTGAGAAATTTAGTACTTCTTTACTTTCTTATGGTTTTGTGAAGATAATTTCTGATTATTCAATGTTTGTTTATTTTACGGGTGCTGACATGATGATTCTATTACTCTATGTTGATGATATAATTCTTACTGGGTCTTCTGCAAGTTTGCTTTCTCATTTGATTACATACTTAAGTGGTGATTTTGCAATGAAAGACTTGGGTGACTTACACTTTTTCTTGGGTATTGAGGCAACTAGAGATACTTATAGTATTATGCTTACACAAAAGAAATACACTTTGGAATTGTTGGACAAAGCAAAGATGCTAGAATGTAAACTTTGTAGTACTCCAGTTGCTAAGGGTCCAAGAGTGTCAATAAATGATGGTGTTCTGTTATCTAATGATTATGAATATAGAACTATTGTGGGAATGCTTCAGTATTTATGCTTAACAAGACCAGATATATGCTTTCGAGTGAATTATGTAAGTCAATATATGCATGCCCCTACATATGTACATTTGTTGTTAGTCAAAAGAATATTACGTTATTTGAAGGGCTCAATTGGTCTTGGTATCACAATGAGAAAAGGAGATATTTCAACTCTAACTTCTTACACAGATTCTGATTGGGGTAATTGTCTAGAGAAAACAATGTCTACATGTGTATATGCAATTTTTATGGGGTTTTCTTTAGTTTCTTGGTCTAGTAAAAAGCATCCTATTGTTTCTAGGTCTAAAACTGAGGAAGAGTATAAATGTTTGTCAATAGCTACTGCTAAATTAGAATGGATTTCTTCGGTTTTCTCTGAGTTGCGTATTTCCTTGGTTTAGCAAATTAATTTATATTGTGACAATACCAGTGTCATTTACTTGTCAGCTAAACCAGTTTCTCATTTCAAGGCCAAACATATAAAGATCCATTATCATGTAGCAAAGGAACTGATTGCAAGTGGATTTCTAACAGTACATCATATAGCTTCAGAGAATCAGTTGGTTGATCTTTTTACTAAGGGTCTTTGTGCTCCAGTTTTTTATTCTTTGCTGCATCAACTGCTGGGGACTTCTACTTTACAACATACTTCTAATGATTCTACTTTGGCTACTACTGATGAACTTGCAGCTGCTGCTCTTACTGCAACATCTTCTGGTTCTTTAGATTTGGTTCCTTATCATACTAGAATAACATGTCTCTAGTTTGTTGTTTCTTATTGTCGAGTTTTAGTTCTCTTATTCTGTGTTCTGTAGCAAACTGATTTGAGATAGCTTCTATCAGTTTGAGGGGGATAATAGGAATAGTCAAGTCAAGGTTATTTGACTTGACTTAGTTTGAGTTAGTTAAGTTGTCTGAATAGCTGAGTCAGTTGTCTCAATCAGACAACTCAATCATATTGTAATAAATATGTCTGAGAACTATTGTTTCTGTAACTTTGTTTTTCCTAAAAACTAAATACAATCTTTATCTTTCTTCATCTCTGTCAATGCTCAATAATTCTTGATAATCATAAGTATAAGATTTCTCAAAGCTTCTTCAGATTTATGCGAAAGTTAGTTGCTGGTAATATTTTTAGAATAAATTCAAGTGGCTTTTTCTTTATTTGGGTGCCGACAAGAGAACAACATACCACTTTAAAGTTTAAACAAAACGAGCAGAAGCCAATAATTAGGTGATGCATGTGCATGTTAGTTAGCTTGGTAATACACTACAATATCTCGTAGGGATTATTTACTTAATCAAGTATTATAATCAAGTGCTAATAATAATAAAACACAAAGAGGTGTTGGTTCAAATAATGTCTATGAGATATTGTACTGCTGCCAAACACCCCTATATTTTTTGGGCTTCTGCAAGTACAGAAAACAAAAAGGAAAAAAAAATTGTGGCAAATTGTTTTATTTCCTTTATCTTCTTTAACCTAGCTAAATTTAGGCATACCCTATTTAATTGGGGCCTGCTACTACAAGGAAAAAAAGATTATTAAGAGATAAAAGTACCAATTTATCCTCTATCAAATACTAATACTACAAATATATCCCATTAAATCCTAATAACAAAACTAAAAACGAAAAACTAAATCAAAATCATATAACGAAAAACTAAAATCAAAATCATATAACTAAAAACTAAAAACTTAAATCAAAATCAATTTCAAATCCATTTCCATCTCCATCTGCACTTCTAACCGATTCTTCTTCTCTTCTTCTCCCCTAAAATGACACGAATCAAGTACTTTTCTAGCAAACCTGATCCCCTAAATGAGGTTATAGCAACATGCAATCATTAAAAATTCGATTTTTTTGAAATCAAAATTTTATGGGATTACCGTAATCGTTTACGTTAGTGTACCTGTGAACCGATTGCATGTAGAAACGGTTTATGTTCATGCACACAAAGACCGATTATCTTGGATGTGTATTCTGTTTCGAGAAAATTGAACCAGAATCGGGCTATGTTAGTGCCTACATAGCCCGATTCTAGTACGGAAGAGATAACCGTTTTTTCTGTATGTTTTTTTTGTTAGAATCAGATTATATGTATGTCCATATAACCTGATTGTACAACCTTTGATTCCTTAACCGCTATGCCCATAATCGGACTATTTAAGAGTCCACATAAACCGATTGTTATTGATGTTCTCCAAAATCGGTAAATATGGTACACCTACATAAACCGATTTCAGGGTTGATGTGGTGAACATCAAGCACAATCTGTTTATGCTAATGCACACATCAACCGATTCATTAACCATGTTTGAATTTTTGCACAAATCTTGAAATTCTTAACTTTATATTATAGAGCATGAAAATATGAATTGAACGCAAAAAGAATGAGATCATTCCGACGTCGGACGAAGAAGTTGTGAGCAAAACAGTTTCATAAAATGCCCAGATTTACAATCGGTTTATGTGGCATTAAGATAAACCGATTACGGCGAAAAAAATTATAGAAAAAATTTTAAATTTTACAATCGGTTTAAGAGGGCATGAACATAAACAGATACTGGTTTGATTTTTTTCAAAAAAAAAAAAGAAAAAACAAATTTTTTTTTCATGTTTTGATAATGAATAAGATTAGTTTTATTTCTAGTTTAATTTGACTAAATATCAATTAATCACCCAATTAACATTAATTAATCAGGAATGAATTAGTCATTATGTAAAATAGTTGGATAAGGGGCCATCCTTTTTACTTTTTAGTGACCTATTTTATCATGTAGTAGCAGGCCCAAATTAAATGGGATGGGCCCAAATTTAGCTAGGTTCGTTAATTTCAAATCCATCATAAGTGGATCATGAAAATTATAAACAAAACCAGCAAAAGTCTACAATTAGGTGCACGTTAGTTAGCTAATTAATGTAGTGTTTGATAGACATTAAATTTTGTTAGTTAGGTAGTCACATATCCATGTTGGGTTGGCTCTCATTTTACCAATAATTTGTTACCTTAATGTAATTGGGTTTTGCAGTAGAATTGTAGAAATAGATCTTTTGCAAGTCAACTCCAACTACGTTTGCCAGATATGCAAGCCGACATATATATATATATTGTTTGCATAAAAAACAACTTGTATATTTGTACTTGGTGACGGAACAACTTGTAATCTTAACATGTCGGTGTTAACCCTTGAACAGGATGAAAAGGTTAAATAGATCTGCCACTGTCACTATGTTCGGGGTCAGTGCCCACATTAAAATAATGATTATTACTTCCTCCGTTTGGATTCCTTGGTATCAAAAGAAATATTCCCTCCGTCCTTAGTGGGAGGTGGTGTTTGGTATATCCTATCCTAGATCGGGTTATCCAGTAAAAACCGATTAAAATATGTTTGTCTCACTATAACTAATTCCAATCTTGGATAAGGATTACAAAATCTTTCTTGATTTTAGGAAGCTAAAAAAGAAGGGTTATGATATTCCTCAAAATACATGGGATGCGTATATTCTCATCCGGATTAGACGGTTATTTTCCCATAAAATAAGTAATTGTCTTATAAATAAGTATTTATATTAACCTATTTCCAGAGTCAAACAAACACAATTTAGCCTAGACCAAGATATGATAGAATTTTAGACAAACAACTTTAAATCCAACCATTAAGAAGGTTATCATAAATTAAATTAAGATAAATTATTCTAGAGTATGTTATCCCGCTTCCAAGCTCCCAAACAAAAATGGAAAGAGAATAATTTTTTTCCGCTTGATAAAGTTTGTAAAAAAATTCTCCTACTTTCTTGTTTTTTGTTTCTAGTGGTTGATTTTAATGTAAAGATAAATTAGGAAAACATTTAAAAAAAAATATAAAATCCCTCATCTATTTTGGGACGTAGAGAATAATAATTTTGTAAATTTCAGTATGTACTGCGGGATTATCCTCGTAATCTATAATACAAAACTGCAAGGGTTTTTGAGCCTTGGACGCACGGATAACATTTTGAGAGACAAACATGTGATCCGACCACCCCAATCTCATCCTAGCAAAAGACATCTAGCGGTCATGGTGTTTGTAACCTCTTCAAGCCCTCTTAATTACTTTCTCTTCAATTAAACATTACATCCATTAAATGGTAGCATTACAAAAAAAAAAAAAAAAAAAAAAAAAACTGAAAATATAAATGTTACAATAACTTTCAACCATGTCTTCAAAAAAAAATATTGCCAATCTGCAAAATACTAACAATGAGTTTTTTAAAAAAATAATAGGAATAATTTTCATTCTACTCAAGAAAAAATAAAACACACAAAGCATAATTTCCATTTTACTCATTGAACAAATGGAACAATCGAGTAAGGTGAGGAAAGTTACGTGCAGTGCAATACCTGGGGAGTTGCTAAAACCCAAAAAAAAATGGCAAACGAATAAGCCAACCTTAACCAACCTGCAAAACACAAATAATATTAGAGTTGCCATATGTAAAACCCAAAGAACATAGAACTATAGAAAAATATATACTTAAAAAAGAAACGTTGCAGAAATATCTTTAGGAATAAAAATATGTTCACTATTTCAAGGAAACTTTGCACCTGGAAAGAAGAAGAATGGATGATCTTCATGTGGCGGGTTATGGACAAACGAGAAACTTTTACATTTTTTGAAACCGGTGGAAGATTGTTTTGTTAGAATCTTCAAAAACATTTTTCAAAAACTTTTACATTTTTTGAAACCACTTTCTCATGTTGATTGATAAAGATTGTTTTGTTAGAATAATAAGGAAGAGAGACAAAAAGTTTATTTTATTAAAAAGAGGAATGTATTTCTACTCATTTGTGCATAATAAATGGAGCTAATATTTAGGACATGCACGGCTAAATAAGGATTAAATCTCACCGTTTGCTTCTTTTGATTAGAAATACTTACCAGATTTTTACGAAGAAATTCTTGGTTTGTTTCAACTCGGCAAACGTTACATCATAAATGGGCTAATATTTAGGACATGCACGGTAAATTAAGGATTAAAGCTTACCGAATAGGAATATTACAAAATTTTCCGCATGCAATACACTAATTCTTTCGTTCTTGTATTTACTTCCCTGATTATCCTCCCACCACCATGAATACCCATTAATAGTGTAGAAAGTCCATACCATGCAACGAAACGGCTGCTCCTATATTCACCTATAATAGGCATAAAAAAAACGTCCAAAAAATTAAAAGTTACACTTATTACAATTGTTCAATGAGAGTGTATAAATATAGGAATGTAGTTCTTCACCACACCCATCCACTCATTCACGCATTTTCCACTCATTAACTTATTCCCAACATATTTTTTTTGGTGAAATTTTTAGCTTAAGAATATCAATATGTCAAACATGATTAGCTGCAGCCCCAAGAAAAGCATTGCCCAAAACGTGTTTGCTTCTTTTTCGAGAATGCATGATTGCGATGAAGACAAACCTTCGGTGCTCAAGTTTCGCGTTGCAAGAAAACGGGAAGAGGTCGATTTCATGGCGACTAACGAAGTCAGTACTTTGGATATACTAATGATTGACGAAAACGTGAGTATATTGTTATTGCGACCCGAATGAAACTAATGTTTTTTTTAAATACAATAAAATATTAGTCATGCATTCTAATCAATCTTTACATCCTACACAGGGAGATACCATGCAAGGTATCGTACCTAAGAAATTGATATGAAAGTTCGATCCATTGCTCCACGAGGGAGGGTTCTATACACAAAACAACATGGTTTTTGTGCCTTGGACGGTCGGATAACATTTTGAGAGACAAACACTGCATCCGACCATCCCAATCTCATCCTAACAAAAGACATCCGACGATCATGATATTTATAACCTCTTTCATTATGAACCAAAATGTATTGTCCTTTAATTTATCGATCACATCATAACTCAAAATATTAATTAAAATATTAAATGCAAAAAGAAAAGAGGTTAATGGTTTTATGTAGAAAATATTATAATAAAATCATATATATATTAGTTGGATTTAGTGGCGGCAAGGTAAGTATGATGAGAAGTGATATACATGTATACGCTATCACTTGAATAGTTTGGTTATTGGATTTTGGGTGATGTATATGGCTAATTTTATTATGTTTGCATGGACATTATTTTGTCTTGAAACAAAATAGAAAACTTTCTCGGAATTGAACGACAAAAAGTCTAGAAAAAATTATATAAGTCATAGATTAGATTAAAGCAGTGTCGTTACGGCACGAGTTATTTCTAGATTAAATTAAAGATTCCTCACTTAGAAAAGATTATGGATATATGCATATAATCCTTATAATTAGTTCCTCACTTAGAAAAGATTAATATTCCAAAAAAAAATCCTTTCCAATTAAATGCTACAACTATATAAACTCATATTTTTTATTCAAAAAAAAAAACGTCCATATTTTTTAAAACGAAGTACCCACCTTCACCAACCTATGAAGAACAAATAATATTAAACATTTGCGGTTACAACATATAAAACCCTTATATCTTTCTTGAAATAAATTAATTGTCCTTCCTTGACGTGTAAAAAACAAGGAACAAAGAACATTATGTTAAGAAACAAAAAATTCATTTTCATTTGGCTCATTTTGTTTTTCTTGGAAATAACCGAAAAAATAAAAATAAATTTATACAATTGGGATCTACCCAAATAATGAATCACCAAAACTTTTCACTTCACCCTAATTTTAATTTTACAGATAAAAGAAATGTTATTTTAAAGCTTATAATTGGCCTAGCTAGGACATGTAGACTCACAAGTTTGCATTATTTGCAGCCTTGCAAGTGGGACTACAATCTAGCTTAGAATAACATTTCTTTTCAAAAAAGACACCGAAACTCTAATCTTTTCATAAACCTTCCTTGCTTTTAGGCTGATTTCCTTTTTCCTCTGCATCTGCTAAATTTATTTATTTTTATTTTCCTGATCCTGGTTGTCTTTTCCTCCATAACAACACGATTGAGCATCGCCATCTAAACCTTCAATTACTGACCTATCATTGTCATCAAGTTCTTTATATTATGATTCACCTCCAGCTTCTCAACTCATGGTGTTAGAAATATCGAATATGAAAAACGTGCATAGTGGTGTTGTATTTCATCCGAAAGTACACTAAATTAACTTGAGTTTTTGGGGCTTCATACTATTAAACTATCCTAAATATGGATATAAGGTCTAATCTAATTTACCCTTTGATTAATATTGTTACACTACTACCCTTCCCTCATAATAACTTAAATCTAATTTAAAATCTAAAATCATTTTTTTTTTCTTTTTCTAAAAACAGAACCTAAAACTAAACTCAAGTTAATTTTATTCTTCACCGATTCCCCAAACAACTTACATTGTTTCTGAAAATGACTATGAGCTGACAAGATTAGGCCGACCGAACCCCGATCCTGAAACAGGCCAACTTGTTGATGCAGTTAATGAAGATTTGGTGGATGAATCTATTAAACATTAGAACCTCCAGAAATGTCTTCTACTAGATAAGAATAGACAAACCCATCATGTATTTTAGATTTTGAGGAATTGATGAAGTTAGGATTTAAAATTTGGTTTTCTGAGACGATTATGGCTGGGATTTTAATGGATGTAGACTTGCGAAACTTGTTTCGTAGTTGAAAGGAACCAATGGGATTGGTGGTCCGATTCGTATCGGAGATCTATATCATGACTAATCCCTATTGGGGGATCTATAGCAGGACCAATCCCTAGCTATTTGAGATCTATAGCAGGACCGATTCCTATTGGGGATATCTAGCAGGACCAATCCCCATAGCAAAGTTATATTTCGAGTTTCACGTATTCTCTATGGTTTCTGTGATTTTCGGAATATAGGTTTGCTATTTACAAAAGTTCAAGATGTTGACATAGTGAGTAATTTGAAATCTGTAAATTCTTACTCTTTTGTTTTTCAAAGATATTCCTTGATACTCAAGGTGAGATCCCAAACCAAAATGTTTGAGAATCTTTTTGTTAAATTTTTTGAATTTATATGTTTTATTTTTCCAGCGAGTAAAATATATCTCAGGAAGATATATTGTTAAAGTATACTTGTACGCTGGATAATATTGAGTGGTCATCCATGATAGTATATTAGTTGAAATTAGACAAAATCGAAAAACCGGTGTTTATTGCATATCGTTAAAATATTTTCGATTATGAAAATATACCTTGGTCTATAAATAGTGGAGTTTTTTCTTCTTACAAATTTATCCTGACACAAGCACTTCATTTTGTATTCATTGTGGTATCTGACTAATAATATTACTTGTAATACTATCTTGGAGAGGAGAGTAACCTAATTAGGCGAAATCTCTTACGCTGGCTAGTTTAAAGACTTCTGTGAGATGAAGAAGCGTATAGATAGTACCGTTGATGGGAAACTAGAATTTGAATTGTTTTTAGTTTTTGATTACTGATTTGATCCACTACTGGTTGTCAAACCTCGATTGTACCTAGTTTGATTACTCTTTCTTATGACGTAAGGTAACTCAAACTAGATCAAGGATTGACGGTAGTTATGATCTGTCTTTAGATCTGAAGATATATTTGTGATCATTCATTGTTAACAGATTCAGTTTTGTGCCTGATCGATCATAAGTGGAATCAGGTTTATTTGTGCAGGTACATTGAAGATTTCTTATTGGTTTATGATCTTTGTGATTTAGTTCGTGACGTACTTGATCAGTTGGGATCCGATTAAGCTTTGTTCATACTTTGATACACATCTTACTATTAGTCGTATAAATCTAAAAGTTATCCTTTGATGGTCTTCTTCAGGATCTATATCTGATAGTTTGTCAGCCTAGATTTGATTATCTTGATAATCTAGATCTTGGTTGATCTAACCAAACAAATGAGTTTAGATTAAACGGAAGAACCTTTGTTTGACTCAACTAAATCTCTGATTTACTTCTTGAGATTGAGATAGTGGTTACCGAAAACAAATTAGTCATTTACTGTTTCAGAATGCGATCCAAAGAAGTTGAGTGCAAGAAGTCTTCACGACCGGTGAAGAAACTTAAGATAGTTGACTCTATCTTAGGAATCACGTATAGCCAGACTTGTTGTAGGCACATGGATACTGAGGAAACTAGGTAATTATAGGTAGTTTACTTGGTTTAAACTATACAAAGTTGGCAGTAGTCTTTGTATAACGGCTTAATTCTGAGAGTATTCAAAACTAGATTAGCTCCTGGGGTTTTTATGCATTTGTGGTTTCCTCGTTAGCAAAATCTTGTTGTGGGTTTTAACTTTACTTTTTGTACTATAATTATTGTTTTAATTGTAGATTAATAAAACACTTGGGTTGATCCCTATATTAGGTTCGGTTTCGATACCTATTCTATATACCATGTGTATACCTTGTGGTTGCTATCTTCTTGACAGTCTTTGTCTATATTAGATCATGCAAGGTATCTATCATATATGTTGATAACGAAAAGATTCTGGTGTACTTAGTAAAATCGTCATTTTAAAGAAAAACTACAGCAACTCCACACATCAAAGTGTTCCACAACATCATGAGTCTTATAACAAAGGATATTTTCATTGTGTAATCAAAGGTCATATTCTAAGAGAATGTAAAACAATTAACTAACATTTTTTTTTAGTTGTTCAAATTCTAAGAAAACATATCTGGTCAATGTTGTTATAATAGACCTTTGGTGAGTAAGATCACTCATAACTTTGATCCAAATAGATCTGATATTCCAAACTGGAGAAAATCCACTATAGTAATAAATCAAAGGGTTTTTTCTCATAAAACACAAAAAATCGTCGAGAATCAAAGTCAAAAAAACGTTTGGAAGTGGGTATCGAAGAAATCAGTGGAATCAAACACAAATGAGTCTTATCGAAATCCTAATTGCTCTCTACACAAGGTACTACCCTTATATCTCGATGACATTCTTTTCTATGATAAGTTTGGTATTTCATACAAAAGAAATTTGTATGAAATAGAGTTCCTAAGAGTATGAACAAGAACCAACGTGCTGCAACTATCAGTGAGACAAACTTATCTCGTGTAAATATACCTTAGTTGCTAAGAATAAACTATCTCACTTTGTTCTTAATAATATTTTTGGTGGGATTAGCGTATACATCACAACAAGTAAATTTTGTGAGATAAAAGGAAGATATTCTTAAGAATTCCTAAATATTCACTATTTGGGTTCAGTTTTATTAAGGGTTCATAACTTGATTTTGACCAAAGAATATTTTCTTCTTCCAAATCATTGACCAAATTTTCCGAAACTATGTTGTCTTGTTCGAAAATTCTTTTTAAGAGTTTCTCATGTCTCCTAGGAATCTTGTTTCCTTCTGAGCAAAGTTATGAATAATCTTGGTTATCATGCGAGACTTTCTGCTAGAATTTGTGAAACATATACATAAAATATGTCATTTACCTCCTCTTTATACTTTGATTTTATTAACCTAGTTCAATGGAAACAAAGTTTCTTATTGTAATAATTTTTGCCATCCCTACTATATGGTTATATATGAAAAGGAGTTTCAAAAGATGGCTCCCACAGAAACAAAATTGGAAGTCATGGTGTTGACACGATCTCTCAAGAAATCTCTTCTAGTCCAAGAACACCTTGTCAAACAACAAGAAATTCTTCTGAAAGGATTAAATGAAGGAATACCAAATGTGCTCAAAGTTAAGGAACTATACTTTGATCAAGGATCTATTCAGGGAATTCGTAGAATTATTCCTATCAAAAGAAGATATCACAACACTATGTAGATTCACATCAATATTTGTGTAAAGTTTATTCAAACCAATAAATAATGATAAGTTTTTATTTTAAATGTTTGTATCATTCTTTTGATAGTTATGATTGCATTGCTTGATCCTATTTAAGATCTCCTTGATCTGATTTCATGTTATGAGATTAATTTTCATTTTTTATTAACTTTAAAGCTTAGGTTTCATATTGCTTATCTCTTATGATTTTGTGACTTTTGGATTTAGCATATTTTGTATCTAACCTATAGGGTTGCTTTATCAAATAACCATAAGTAACTAATTTTGATTAACTCTTGTGTGAAGTCATGATTATACTACTATGTATTTATGTTTTCATAAGTTGTGTATTTATTATGCATATGAATTTCGGGTTTAGCTTTTTACTTTGTGGCAGGTAATAGCTAAGATCTTTAAACCTTTCTCTAATAAAGGTTGTCTTTTAGTTATTCTTTTGTCTTGCATAAAAAATCCGTGGGTTGGGGGGTGGGGGTGGGGGGGTGGGGAGGGACTCTATATTAAACTGGTGCTTAGACTTCATATCTTTGATAACCTCTTTCCTGACAAGTAACTAGATCGATTCCGATCTTAGTTTGACTTGTCAAAGTGAGGAAATAGTTATTTTTGGTTAATCATTTTTCTAATAAAAGGCTAATTATTTAACCTAGTTCTACTTATCGAAATAAGGTACTATTATTTCATAATGGGTTCTTGATAAGAAAAACTAAGTCAATAATGATCTTCGTTTAGACTTATCGAAATAAGGTATGATTATTCAAGTCTAATCGGTCCCTGCTGATAATTGCTTAATTCTTACATATTTACTACTCAAATTTACATTTATTTAGTTCTTTATTTTGTACATATTTGATGATTTTATTTATTTTTGCAGTTTTTATAAAATAAAGCTCTATGGACTAAAATGCGGAATTCTGCTGGAGAAAGGAAGTGCTTTGATGGGTTAAGCCCAAAAGGAAACATTAATAATTATTGGCCAATTATTTGGATATGGGCGTGTGTAGAAATATGCCACGACGTGCGTAGACCATGTGCAAGATATTATGATAAAGGATATTTGAAGATATTTTGTCTAATGAAGAAAATATTTCTTTATGATGTGGAGTAATGGAATATATGTAGATTTGGGAAAGAATATTATTCTTTATGGTTGGAAATAATAATTAAGATATTTATCGCAATATTTGACACATGGCACATTTTGATTGGAGGATTTTTGTATTATTTTGACATGTGGCATACTTTCATTGGATGATGATGTGGTAGTGGATATGAAAAAGGAAAGTGGTTTCCTTTTAAAACTATAAATAATGGTTGAAGCAGATGGAAAAGGAGGCGGGTGTTCCGAAAAAAGATATGTAGTTTAGTTTTTATTTTTATTTATTCTTCTTTGTAATGGCTAGATAATATTTCTACTAGGGCTAAGATTAAGCCCTATGATGTATGCTGGATAATTCTACAATACTTTTTATAATAATTCTCTTGGTTCTAATTCTCGTTTAGTAACGATGATAACTCTCTTCATGTGTCCTCATATTTTAATCATGATTTTATTTTCTTCTTAAAGATCAACATTTTAAATGAAGAGAGTGGTCAATATTTTGAGAAATATAATTGAATGTAATGATATATCTTCCGAGGCGTATAAATCAGTCATAAATCGTCTCGAGTAACATTTTGAGGAGTTTTGCAGAGAGTTATAGCTGAATCATCTGGAATACATGATAGTGGTGATGGTCGAAGCCCTAGGTTTTTCTTTATCTTCTTATTATAACTTTAATTAATTTTATCTCATGTATTCTCTTTCTCACTTTATTTAATTAGAAATTAAAGGTAACAAATTTAGTCCTTGTGGAACGAACCGCATTGTATACTGTCTTATCGGCAGCCGTACGCTTGCGGCAAAAATAAAATCACATCACCTAATAATAAAACTAATTATCTAACCTAGTTTAGACTTATCAAATTTAGGTACAATTATATTTGTATAATTGGATTTCTGGTAAGTAACTAAGTTAATTCTGATCTTAGTTTGACTTATCAAAATAAAGGAAAATTACTTCGAGTAGTTGTTCCTTGATAGGAGCTAAAATAAAAAAATTAGGTACTTTCGGTTTTAGTGTTTCTTATCAAAATGGTATGTTAGACATTTTTTCTTAATTCTTATAGGTTGTATCGAGTTCTTATGAATTTGAGAATCCTTTCGAAATACTTGTTGTATTTCTTTGTTTCTTTGTCAGTTTTGTGATAGAAAGGGGGAGAAGTATATGGAGTATATGTATGGTGACTCATAATCACTGAGAAATGATATATGCGCTGAAAAATATATATCTAAATAGGAAAGAGTAAAACATTGATTAAGGGGGAGAAACATATCATGTTATGTAGTATTACATACTACAAAAGTAAATAATAAATATGTAAGAATTGAATACATACATACCTTTCCTCTAAGGGGAGTAAATCTTTTTGTTATTCAAATGCTTCAATGACAACATTTATTTTTGAATATCTGCAGGTTATTGTGTTGTTGAAACTTCGAAAATCTTTTATCTTTGATAGACTTTCATAAATTGTTTTATACATCGACGATCTATCATTTGGTGGTTCTCTTTGGGATCCGAATCTAATAGGCCATGAACTAAGATTTGATTATCTCGATACTCTTGATCTTAGTTGATCTGATCTGATAGGAAGGAGTTTATATTAATTACATGGAAGAGCCTTTGTATGACTCAACAATATCTCTGATTTAATTCTTGAGATTGGTAGAGAAGTTACCGAATACATATTAGTCCTTTACTGTTTCAGAATACGATCCACATGAGTTGACTGTTAGAAGTCTTCACGTCTGGTGAAACAACTTAAGATAATAGACTATATCTTAGGATTCACGTGACTAGACCAAATTGGTAGTAGCGCAGGGATACTGAAGGAACTGAGTAACTTGGAGTTAGTTTACTTGGTCTCAACTATACTAAGTTGGTAGTAGTCTTTGTATAGAGGCTTAAATCAAAACTGAACTAGGTGTTGGGGTTTTTCTGCATTTGCAGTTTCCTCGTTTGTGTCGTGTTATTTACTTTACTTCCGCATTATTTACCTTGTCTTTATATTTAAAGTAGATACACTAATACGTTAATTAACACTTGGACTAATCCCATACTTGGTTCGGTTCCGGAATTTATCTATATACAAAGTGGACATTTGTGGTTGTTATTTTCTTGACAGGCTCTGTCTATATTAGATCACGCAAGGTGTGTCTTGAATAGGTTGATATCGAAAAGATTGTGGTGTACTTGGTACCCTTGTCATTACAAAAACATTCCTATAAAATGTTTTGTATCCTTTTTTTTTATGTATATGTTATCTTGTCTTTGGGTGATTCCCCTTTTGAATTTCATCCTCGGCCTGCTCTTTTCATAGGGTTGTGATTCTTCTAAATATCACCGTGTTAATAAGTTTTTCTTGATATGCAATTATTTATTATTATTCACAATAGAAATTATGTACCATAGGTTATTATTTTTTGGATTAAGAAATTTATTTTACTTGGAATGTTTTATGGTAATTACACTACATAAATTTTCATTAAAACCTTATTGAGATTCTTAGTGTCAAATTATCAAATTTTTATCTGTGTAAAAATGATTGTGATAAAGACTTAACTGAATAAGTTATTCGAGAAACCTCGTGATAAAGATCAACTGCTTACACAAATTTATGCAGAAATCCCGGACATCTTAAAAAATGTGATATACTAATGACTCACAAGTTATCTTTATATCATATTTTTTGTGTCTCAGAAAATCCCTCAAACACTGGCTTGCAAGGGTAAGGTTGTTTAAGGCTTATTAATTTCACAAAAAAATATAGGGATCTTGGTGATGTTAGAGTATTTCTAACACCCCTTCTCGAACTCGAGATTGGTTTATTGCAAGGGTAGGGTTTCTTAAGGTTTATTAACTTCACAGACAAATACGGAGGATTTTTGTGATGTGAGACTATTTCTAACACCCTCCTTAAACTCGAGATTGGTCGACTAGATATGACTTACTAGATGTAACATTAATGTTGGACATTGCAAGTAGATTGTAGCTCATAATACATAGTCCACACACCAACCAAAATGAATTAGAACACACGATAATAAACACTGAAACACGGAGTTCGCACACCAACCAAAATTAAAAACCTTAGCTTTGGTACCACCTTAGAAACTCATGACCCTAATTATTCCCGTAAATTCGTTTGCAAAGATAGGGTTGTCTAAGACTTATTAACTCCATAAACACAAAGGATCAAGATGATGTGGGACTATTTCTAACAGTGTGCAGGTAGGGATTGGGAATTTTTCCAACAATGCTTTCATATTTGGATTATATTTTTTTATACAACTCGTGGATGGCGAATATATCTGATGTATCCAGGATGTATTCGATCAAGGAACGCATGTTCAAATATAGAACATAAATCCAACACTGACTAGCAACCAATTTTTGCGTGATCATGATTATTAAATTCAACATAGACGCTCATTTTAAGGATTTGATCCCAAGGTCGCCAACTCCAGATGAATTCAAATGTAGGATCTTTTAACGATCGTTCAGTATGTTGTCTTGTTAAAACGAAGAATAACAACCAATATAAGCATTAACTATACCGTGAAAATCTTCTCTTGCAGAAGTCACAGTGAACCTAATATTTATACACGGCCCATACATATTTTTATTATTGTAATGTTTGGCTTGTGTCATTTTTGCACGTCTAATACAGTTTACAACTTGTTTTAGCGTTATCCAAAAGCTAATGGCGGGACAAATGGATGTTTGAGAAATTTGGGATAATTAATCTAAACCTATATCTAAAAGCGGACGCATAAAATTCATTGACTCGTCTTATAACTCATACCGTAACCTATCCAAATGCTAGAATCAGGCCCTTCTCCATCGATTACGTTGTGCCGCATCATGTCAAATATTTATGCCACCTCTAGTAAGGTCGATCCAAAAATTTATCGAAAAAACTTAGGATGTTATCTGATTCTACTGAATAGAGGCACAAAAGAAAGTGTTACATGCTTTTTCCTCTTCCAAGAAATGCGTTGGAGACTTTATCTTTTAAAGAATACATACATATTTTTTTTCTTCTTTTATTCATATTTTTGATTTGGTGTGTGCGGGGCTTCTCCCCGTCCCGCGGCGATGCACTTTTGATTTAGTGTCGCTCTGTCACGTCTCAATGCACTAAATAGGTGGAGAAAAGATAAGAAATATATTTTGATTTTATTTATTTTTTACTTTTATTTTCGCAGAAAATACGTGTGAAATATGTGAGGTTTTTTTCTTCTTCTTCCCTTTCATGTTTTAATTTGAAAAGAAAAGAGTCCTAGTATGGTAGGTACTCGACTTCCGAATTGAATTTGGCCTTCTATAAAATTCCAAACACGGTAAGCTAAGTTTTCTTTTTGAGTTTGTAATTTTTAAACCAATCACACGTTGCCAAGTATCTTCACCAAAACTCTTGTTTCACAAAAACCACAAAAGGATTATTTCGTCCAATAGGAAACGAAGGTTTCCTCACCGTTCAACATGAGAGCTTTATTTGTCTAGGCCTTTAAGTCTTTAGATATGCCTAACAGCCTTTAAGTCTTTAGATATGCCTAACAATAATTAAGTTATAGTGTTCTTCCTGTCGTTTCTATATCATGGGCATGAATTCTCTTCTCCGTTGTTGTATTACCTAGTATCGACAAATATAATAATAAGAGTCCTAGACTACCAAGTGACTATAAGCTTAGCTGCTTGTACTCTATCTTTTTTTTTGATCGGCCAATATGAAAAAGATTAATTGAAAAAGAGGTACTTAAGGGGTAGCTCAACTCAATAAATACAACCGACAAAAAAAAAGAGACCGAGTTTAGAATCGATCACCCGAAAAAGAGAACAGAGAACAAAGAACAAAGAGTCAAGAGAAATTAATATAAAGATATACAAAAACGTCTCATATCCAAATCAAAGCGGCCGATAAAAATACGAGTCCTTTAAATCTATCATCATGTTAGCCGTTAAACCCAACATTTTTAGTGTTTAAGTTCGTCGAAAAATAAGCTTAACTTTTAATACCTGAAATTATATTTTCCAAGTTTCTCTTTTTGTGATTAAACATTCTACAGTTCCATTCTTTCCAAATACACCACCATATTGTAACCAGTAAGTTGTTCCAAATCCGGTCAAAACTGTATCTAGTTAACACCTGCTTTGATTACCCGATAGGTGGTAGTCCAGCAGTACCGTCATAATGACTGGGGACTACACGACTTTGTATGGTACCATTGCAGCAAATGTACTTTCACCACTACCAAATCAGTTTGTTCTCGACGATGTTTCTCCCCCCTAGAATACCCCCACCCCACACACACACCCCCAATAGATGGCATTATCTCCACCATTGATTTTATTTTGGGTGGGCCGCCGGAAAAAACAAGGGGGGCATTATCGATGTTATGCGAGTGTGAGGAAAGGTTGGGGGAGGGCTTGTGGGGGCATGAAGCATTTTCCGTTTGTTCTCAACTTCCTCTTTTTTTTCTTTGCTTTTTTATTTTACTATATATTATATACACCAAACATTACCAAAGCATTTGCGAAAATACAAACAACATCCACACTTCTTATAAATAAGCCGATTACAAAATCATGATGATGAGAATAAAGCTTACACTTCGAAACTATATCCGGACTGCAAAATCCTAGTACACTCTTTGGATAACTCTAACTTCGTCCACTTTGGCCTCTTCTCATCAATTTCAAACTCTAATGCATAACAATTTTGTATCCCACCCTTGATATCAGACCCAATTGCCAACATCTTCTTTTGCCATGCCACAACATGAGTACCAATACAAACATCCGAAGGAAGCTCGATGAATTGCCGCCATTTGGAACCATCTAAACGCATCAAATAAGGTGGGCAACATTTGTACAGTGTCCCTTTTAAATCAAAGGACATATTGCTCTCCAGTTTGTCCTCTTCAACAAAATCCCACTTCACCGTATCAACATTAAAAGTTTCTGATGATTTTTGAAATTTCCCTTGCATCTCTGTTTGGTACCCGCCGATAACATGGAACTTACCACCATGGAAATAACCTTTACATTCATCTCTCTGGCTTGCCATATCAGGGAGCGGGTTCCATGAATCATCTAAGACATCATAAGCTAGAGCGGATGTCAAGGCATTCTTATCATCATCATGTCCACCAGCAATATAAATCTTGCGATTCATATCAGATGCACAAGCAAAAAAGGATCTCTTGCCGCTGGGCATATCAACACCGCGTCGCCATGTACCAGTAACAAGATCGTAAATGTAGACAGAACTCATAACTTGCCATGTTTTGGTATCCCAGCCTCCAATGACCACTAATTTCCGACCAACTCCCGCAAACTCGCAAAACAGAGGTAATCCATCCAAGGAGATACCGGGAATAGGCGGTAACTTAACCCATTCATTCTTCCCCGGTTCGTAAAAGCTAAGCCGAGGAACCGGTGTACAAGGATTTAATGGGTTTTGCATCAAATCATCAATGATTGGATCACTTTCAATTAAAGCTATTAGATTCTGAGTGAACCCTCTGAGCTTTCTCTGTAGATGAAATTTATTTGATTGGATTTCTTGCTTCCATTTTTTCGAAACGGATAAGAGTGTAGAGAATTGAGTGTATGGAACTCGAATTAGACATTCTCTTCCAATCTCATTTGGTAAACCTGGAATAATCTCCATTCAATAAAAAAATACTTGGAATACAAAATCAAAAACCCGTTGATTCTCTTTTTCTTGATTTCCAAATGAAATGAAACGAACTTAAATAAATTCTGAAATAAAAGAAAAGCAAAATAGAGGCTTGTTTCGAGTTTGTTGAAAATTTGAGAAAACCAGAGACGGAAGAGCATGGAATTGTTAAAACTGGAACTGAGAAGAAGAAGACTTTGAAGTTTGTAGAATAAGAGAATGACTGGTTTTGTTTATGTGAGTGGGAGAGGAATAGGATGCTTGAGCCGTAGCCCGTAGATATATTTATAGATAGAAGATTCTTCTATAGGAACAACTGTAAACTAATGGGTGCCCCAAAGTGCACGATTCTTGCGCATTCTCTGCATCTAATCGTAAATATAAATCGTTGAGAAACTGAATCCTCGCCATGGAGATAAAATTAAGATATTTAAATAGGATTACTATTTTCTTTTTAAATAGTAGTAAAAAAATGTGCAACGATTTGTTTGTTTTGTTATGCCTTGTTTCTTTCTGAATCGTTGTGACGATCACTTTTGCCCCTACCAGGAGGTTTTTCCTGTAAAACTAACGTCGTCGTCGTGATAATCGAGACAGTCAGTATATGACGCTTTCTTATTTATGTTTACATTTTAATCTTCACACACGTGACGCATAAGACAAGAGAAAGTGGACTTCGAGACGAAGACATACGTACAAGTTGCCTAGTTCATTTTTTTTTGTGCAAATCGGAATGTTCCAATGGCTAGAGTCAAGTTCCCCGCTGATTCTGTCACTTGCCTACTAGCTAGTTGTAAACCGCCTTTACCGTGACGTGACGTGACATGATCTAAGAATTGTTAATTGCATTTATCAACCATCTGACGCTCGTCCTTTGGACTTTGAACTAATAGATGGTTGAAATAGTCCACCGTGTTGAACTTAATTTTTCTCATCCTTGCAATCTAGCCGATGCCACATTAGAAAAATCATGTTCAAGACCCATACAAGAGAATGGTGATGCCATATCGTCGAGTGACAGATATCAAATGCCAACCTAGCTATTCACACATGAAATGTTACGAGAAGATCACAAAGGCAATAACTTACGCGCACGTGGATTAATCGTTGTTTCATACAGTAAAATAGATTCGGGATTTGGGATTTGCCATTGTTGACTTGTTGAGAGACTTCACTTCCATCAATCTTAATTCAACTTTACTGTTTAATTCTTCACCCGTGATATGCTATTAACTAACTGACTGGGATGTACGTCATAGTCTCGCATGTTGCCGGTCAGATTGCCAGTGAATCTCTGATGCTGATTTGGATCAATGTCATTTCAATTAACTGGCTGTAGGATCAGAATCTCGCAACGAAAACATTTCAACAAAATTATCAACAACACAATACAACAGCGTCGCAGAACAATTTCAGGAAGAATATAATAAATGACGTCAACTAAGATCACGAGAAAGATATGATAGTCCTGCGAAAATTAGAGAGCTTGCGAAATTAACATTTGTAAGGTTGCGAGAATGTCACAGACCATACCCGAAAATAAAGGACAGATTAGCTGTCATCCAATGTGCATTTCCTTATAAATAGTCGTTCAAGTTGTAAAGAGAATGAGAGATCTTTTTTTGAGTAAGAAACAAGTAAATAGGAGAGAGAAAGTCTAGAGCATAGATCATTCTTGATTTCTTTATCTTTTCTTGTAAGAATATTCAAAAATTGATCAATAAAATTAAGAGTGTAAACCTAAAAATGAGTTGATTAATAATGAAATCATATAAGGGGTGCAGTGTACGATTTCCTGCAACTACATAATGGCGCTAGAAACAGGGAGGTATTGAAGATTATTCTAGAAAAAGCTGAAAATTGATATTGAGATTTGTGAAAATTTAGAGTGATTGATTAAGAATTTTCCATAATTTCTTGCAGTATTGTTAACGTTGAAGAAATGGCTAGAAGAAGAAATACATCCGAACAACCAACTACTGTTAGAAGAAGCAAGAGAATTGCTGGAAGAGAAAGAAGTGAAATGGGAGAATCTACTAGAATGAGAAGTAATAGAGAAAATCAAATTGAACCACCAATTCAACAAACACTAGTTCAAGGGAGGAATACAGATTATAATAGGGTGAGCATACACACTTGGCAATCAAATTCGGCTAAAGAAGTAGAAGAAGAGCAACAAAACAGAAATTATAGACAGGAAGAGATAAATCAAGAAGCAGATGAAGGAATAATTCATGGAGATGAGAAAATTGGAGTGTTAGAAACGTTGAGACGAAGAATACATGAAGAAAGAAGAGCTGAGGCAGAAGAACGTGCAAATTTAACAAGACAAAATCACGAATTAAGGATGGAGAATATAAGACTACAGAATAGAAGATCGAGAAGTATTAAAAAATCATATTCAAGATCGACTAAGACAAATGAGGCGAAACTCACCCACAATCAATGTTAGAAACAATATTCAAGAAGAAATATCAAATCCTAATGAAGAATATCGCGAAAATAGAGAAAGAGCTGATGATCGTTACGTTCCACAAAATGAAACTTTTGATGATGGGAAAAATGGTGGAAATCAAGAGAACGGACAACATTAGGGACGAAATGCCCAAGATGGCGAAGGAAATCGAGAGGAAGGAAGAAGAATTTTACATGAGAGAGAAACTCAAAGAAATCAACAGACAATTGAAGAAGAAATTGAAAGACATTATGCTGAACAAGCACGTTTAATCTACGAACGTGAAATATTGAGAGCGGAAATGGAAGAACAAGAGCTTCAGGAGACAATTCGCCAGAACAATCACGACAATCGAGAAAGAAGCGTACACAAAACCGGAATAACGGTAATCTCAATGAGGAGTATGATAGAGTAAAGAGGATGGCTGAAAGACAACAAATTGAATTGATAAGAAATGAACAAAATCATGGAGGGGAAAATGAAAGGCATCATCATATGTGAATTCAAGATAGAGATGAAGAAGAGAATCGCAGAAGAAGACCAGATGAGGATAATGAAGAAGAAATGCAAAATTTCGCGAGAGAAGATAGACATGAACGCAGAAGAAGAGAGGCGAAATTAAAAAGACCAATGGATCAAGATTCAGGTGTAAATAAACAAATCTTAAAAGAATTAGAACAAATGAGAGGAATGCTAAATAATAGAGGAGAAGTAGGTTGAAGACAATTGGATGAAGCAATATAAGAAGCTGCGAAAACTCCATTTACAAGGGAAGTACAATTAGGAGGAATACCACTGAAATGCAATTTGCCCGCATTAACCATCATTTTTGATGGAACAACTTGTGCAATTCAACACATTAAAGCCTATGTGAGGTGCATGTTACAATGGGAAAATCATGATGCCGTATTGTGCAAATATTTCACATCCAGCTTAACAGGAGAGGCGTTAAAATGGTTTGAAGGTCTACCAAAGAACACAATAACCTCCTTCAATCATTTGCAGACTACATTCTTGGGGGCATATATAAGTAATAATTCCTCGCTACCTGGTATAGAAGATGTGTTTGGATTAAACAAAGGATTAGCGAAAGTTTGAAACACCTGACTAAAAGATGGAGAACTATGTGTAGCGAAATGGCTGGCCGTGTAGATGAGAGATATCTTATATTATCATTTATCAATGCTATGTTTGCAACAAACCTATTGTATGTCCAAATTTTCAGAGTCAAGAATACGATCACAATGACTGAATTGCGAGAACTTCAAGAAGAATACATTGCTCTAGAGGAAAGGCAAAATGAAATGGAATCATATCCAGTTGCGAACACCAGCTCACAAACAGCGAATGCAAGCTTATTACCCAAGCTAATAAACACAGTGGCGAATACTTCGCAAGTACAACAAGAGAAGGTGACAAGTAACAATCAACAAACTGGTGGTATGGGAAGCCGAGATCAAGAAGAGTATGAAAGAGAAATTTCTACAATCGTGGTGGAAATAACAAGATTCAAAGACTCGATCAACCGCAAGAAACTTATGGAGGTCAAAGACAAAACTATAATAGAGGACAAGGAGGTCACAAGGTAGTATGGGAAGAAATCAAGATGCCACCTCTAAATGCAAGTGTGGAGAAGATATGGGAAGCTATAATCTTGATGGAAAATATACCAACACCATGGAACATGGGAACGGAACCACCTCCAAATCACAGAAGTCATGAGTTTTGTTCTTATCATCATTTTCATGGACATACAACAAATGATTGCAGAAATGTAAAAAGAATTATTTTGAGAATGATAGATCAAGGAAAACTAAACGACTTTCTGGTAGGGCATCCACAATCTCAACCACTGCCACCACCACCAGAGCATCACAAAGTGAATACGATGAAAAAGAAGAAACATTCTTCATAGAAGTTGGTGCAAAAGCAAAAAATCTATTCTGTCACTCTATCGTACATTCATATAAGACAATTGAAGATTTTCATGATAATGTTTTGAGTAGAGTGTTCGCAAGAGATAATGATGGAAGAGAAATTATGAATATTGCGAAAATCTCGCCACTAGAGGAATGGCAGAAACAGATCATTTCTTTTACCGCAGAAGAAATTCCCGAAGGAGAAGAGGTGCATGACAATCCATTGGTTAGTAAAATTAGAAATTAATCCAAAACCGAAAGAAGATGAGGATGATGAAGCTGAAGATTCATGGGCAATCAATAGAATTCTAATCGATTGGAAGCTCTGTGAACATCTTATTTATCATACTTATAAAACCATGGGTGGAAGAGATGATGATCTTATACCATCAACATATAAGATATATGGTTTTAATGGTACTGCTAACAAGCCTAAAGGGGAGGTTACTATGCGAATTCCATTGAAGGGAATATCTTCGAAATCTTATTTGTGTCGTTGATGTAGAATCACCCTACAATGCGTTAATTGGTCGACCTTGGCTACATGGGATTCTAGGTGTAGCTTCAACTTTCCACCAGTGCATCAAATTCCCTCACCCCAGTGGTGTAGGAATCATAAAGGGAGATTGGGTTGAAGGAAAGAGGTGTTACGAAACTGAGATAGAATCTTGCGAAGGAAGAGCAAACAAGAAGGAAAACTGGCGACACAAAATCAAAGATACACAAAGAAGTGAGAGGTTGATGGTGGATGCAATCGAAAGGAAAGGAGAAGAGATGTTGCGAAACTAATGCTAGCTCAGAATAAAAATGATGAACATACCACTACTAAGGAAGCAGTAGAAAATAATAAAGAAGCAGAGGATGACAAAGGTAATAAAAACAAGAAATGTATGAATGATTAAGTTGTTGCGATACTCTCGCAATAAGCAAAATTCTCAAAAATACATTTGATTGAATGGAAAATTGAGATTGCGAAATTCAGATACAATATGATGATTTGCGAGACTCTCGAGAGATAATGAATTTTACAAAATAATCAGAGAAAAATGACAAAAGAAAGAGGCGAACCTTTATGGCGTACACCCTAGTTCGCGAATACAATTTCGCAAGAGGCAAATGTAAGACCTAAAGTACGTCATATAAGGGGGTACCTGTTGCATGGCTCAGGGAAAGGCTACACCGCCACCGGAACCTGAGTCATGGAGATTTGGGGTCAATGAAGCCCATCCGGGAGAGGCACCTTGGATTCTCAGCTTAAGCATATGACTTAGGTTGGGCGACTAAGGTAATAAGGACTCTCCCAAGGAGTGCAGATCTGATCAAGGCGCCGAGGTACACGGTTGAGTCAAGAGTGCCAGAGACGTTTGAAGCGTACTTTGCCATTCTTGACAAGTCTTGGCTTATACTGCACTCGGCCTGAAGAAAACCCCACTTAGGGTGCAGTCTCGTAACCATAAGCCCTATAGGTAAAAGGGATAAGAGGCTGCGAAAACAACTGGTTGTTGTTAAGACTGGATGGGAGGAGCTAACCTTGTATGGTAGAAGTACGCCTCCTTGAAGGGAAACCAGGGGGGGGGAGATAAGGGCGGCACCCTCCATTAGGGAGCTGATAAGTGTCTTAAGACGCAAATGTCATGAGGTTTTATTCGCAAGGATATTAAGGCTTGTCATATTTGTGCAACAATCCTGAAGAGGCAATAATACAAAAAAAGGATAAGACGAGATCAATGGGTTTTCGCATGAAAGTGCGAAGACGTCCTGCGATTTCGTCGCAAGACGGCAATGTCATGGGGCTTCATTTTCGCAAGAATATTTAGGCCTGTCATATTGTCGCAACATTCCTGAAGAGGCCATAATACAAAAGAAAAAGTTAAGGCAAGATCAATGGGTTTTTGCATGAAAGTGCAAGGACGTCCTGCGATTTTGTCGCAATGACAAGAGGTGGCATAATAAGACCTTTAATTAGGAAGGAAAAATAAGACCACACAGGAATGAGATTTTGAAAAGAAACAAAACTTCATCAAGATTGCGAAGTTATACATAATTAACCGCGAAATTGAGACATAAAATAAGAAATTTTTTATGAAATCTCTCATTTGGATTCAAATAACAGAGGCAAGTATGGGAATGTATGAAATTAGAAAATGTTATTTGTCTCCATATGATAGATTTACTCAAAGATTCAAGAATTAATGATTATATTGATTAACTGTATTGCAAAGAAGAATTGTTTTAATTAATGCAGGTCAAAATGAAAGAAACACAAATATACAGAAAGAAGAAATAAATGTACAAGTATTACAAAGAATCAAAGAAAGAAATAAAGACTACTTCTTAGTTAATCCTTCATTATCTTCATCAGACTTGTTCCCTTCTTCGTCTGCGTCAGAATCTTCATCACCATCAGAACCTCCATCACTATCAGATTCTTCATCGTCAGCTTCGCTATCAGAGATAATCAAACTGGGAGTATTTGTGGGATTTCTTCCAAGAGACAAGGATAATCAGAATGTGGGATATTATGATCGTCACAAACCATTTGGATAGTTTGATTGCGAAAATGCATAGCATCATTCTTAAAATTCCAACAGTGATCTTGATTTGATTCTTTAATCTAGAATACTTGTCGTTGCGAGAAGAAAGATTCTTTGCGAGTTCCTCCTTTTCAGCTTCGAGTTCTTCAATCTTTTCACGATATCTATTTTCAGAATCTGCGAGCAAAAGACAATCAATTATTAACTTGATGAGAATTCATAAGAAGCAAAAGATTAGTAAAGAAGAGCAGTTAGTAACCTTCTCTGTCAGAAATCATATCTCTAATCAAGGCTGTATGCTCAACTTGGAGACTAACATTTACACCTAAATCTTTTCTAGCATCATCTAAGATTTTCGCAGCCCAAACAAATTCATCCTCACTACTTATAAGAAGACGAGAACGAATTTGATTTTCCCTTTCGCAGAGTTCGATGTTCTTGCGGTTAGCTTCATCTCGTTCAAGTTGAACTTCAAGAAGAGCCTCTTGGAATTTCGCCAAAGCCTTGGCACCTTGATCAGAGATGCGATCCTTATCATCTATGAGACCGCTAATTTTGGTTCTTAACTCATTGGTTTTCTCTTTAGAATCAAGAAGGAGACGCTTAAATCGGTTGGCTAAGCCTAAACTAGATCTATGGTCAATTTCTAAGAGGCGAAATTTAGATCTAAGCTCATTTAGAGAAAGAGATGAAATTCTATCATTTGAGAAGCTATTTAAGGAATTGTTAAGACGCTCAAGAAGGGTATCATTATCCAAGGCATTAGGAAATGAACGAAGAAGGGTAGCTTCATCAGAAAGACCATAAATGTCTGCAAAAAGGATCATTTAAATAAGATAAAACAACAGGATGAATGAATAAAGGGAAAAGAGAAAAGTAACATACAGTAAAGCTGATTATTAGCTTGCTGAAGACTAGAGATTTTTTTCTTATACGAGGAAGAATCAATTTCTATTTGTCTATTTTTCTCGCGAAGACCTTTAACTTCAGCTTCCAATTCTTTATTCTTTTTGCGAAATTGAAGTTTCTTCTTCTTAAGATTTTCGCGTCTTCTCTATAGATCTGAGGCAACAGCAAAAGAAGCTTTTCCAGCCTGCGAGAAAATATAAAAAAAATATTAATATAGAAATAAATTTTGAGTTATATAAATGAAGAAGTAAAAGTATAAAAGTATACCAGACTATTGAGAGAATGCAAGAAGTCGGGGTCACTGATCTAGAAACTCCACGAAGAGAGCTATCACCATCCAGTAAAGGGACATCGCAAAGGGTAGAGAGAGCTTTGCAGGTATTTGCGAATTGGATATCTCCCATTCCTTGTAGAAAATCTGAAAAGAGGCCAGAGAGCTTAGCCATAGAAGATTTAGGTGGAGAATCTTCACTTGCATCAAGATCATCATTGTCCTCATCACCCTTGTCACTTTCGGAATTTTCGTGAGGAGGAATATTTGAAGGAGAAGAAGAACGAACTTTCCTTTCTTTGGAGGAGGACCAGTTGATTTTTCCCTGCGAAGAGCACCTTTACCTTTATCACCAGTCTTCGCAACATCGGCAGATTCTTCTACTTCAGCAATAATCTTCACACACAGATAGAAATAAGAAATGGAAGCAACAAAGTATACTGTTTAAAATCATAAGAGAAAATTGAAGAAAATTTAAAATCATAAGAGAAAATTTCTACCTCATCTGTGTATGAGCGAAGAGCTAACAGAGTACTAGCTTTCCCAGTCCTGTTATAACTATCTTTCAGTTTTGGATCTGCGGAATGTCGCAAGAGTTAGCGAACAGAATAATAAAAATCAATAAAGAAATATAAAGTGAGTTAAATGGGAAGAAACATACCTCTTTCTCCTTCTCGGGCCAAGAGAAAACCCAAGGTTGATAAGCAGCGAGATTCGCAGGAAGAACATTTGACCCAGCAATGTAGGGTCCTTTTAGCATTAAAGGAAAAACACACCATTTATCATCTTTGGATTGGCGAGGAGTTGTGTTTTTACCAGAATGCCAGTCAATATCTTGCATGAGAATTTGGCTTCATCAATGTTATCTTTCCTTTTTAAGCGAATACCCCAGCGAGTATCTCTTTCTTCATGGAGATCAGTTCATAGTTCTCAAAGAAACTCGCTACTGTGTATTCTCAGCAATTATCTCTAAGTTGCGAATTTAGGATCCCTAAGTTCTTTGGAGTATAGAGATCCTACCAGCACCACGGTTAGCGAACTCTAGCATCAGACGGATGCAAGTCCCCACTCAGTTGGAAGATAGCTCGCGAAAATCCCGAGTGAGCGAGAATTTCATAAAATAAAGGAAGATCTGGGTTATAAAGAGGAATAGGGAGACCTGCGAGAATCTGACCTAGCGAAAATTATGATTGATGATCATCACAATACTGATCAGAGAAAAGTTTGACAGAAAGAATTGATTTGGCATTTTCACCAGGAATGGTGGAGAGTGTGAAACCTTTATCAGCAAGATCTTTTTGGACATCTTTTAAACTCTTCTCATGTCTATGACCACTTGGAGCCATATTTGAATATAGAGTATGGGAATGAATAAAAAGTAAGAGGATTGAAGGGGGAAAAAATTACAGCAGCAGAACTTGCAGAAGAATAACAGAGTTGTAGAGATGAGAAAATAAAAATAGAAGAGAAAGTAAAAAGAAAAGTGGAAAGAAGAGTATATAAAGGAGATTTTTTTTACTCGAAGAAATAAATACCATTAAGACGAAAAGACGTGAGCGGTTGAAAAGCAGCGGTTACAGAAGACGTGTCAAGAAACAAATGGAAGAAAGAATACGTGTGATAAATACAGAATATGAAAAGATGAACAACTGCGGCATTTCTCACATCATTCTCTACTTTGCAGAGAAGATATGAGAAGAGGCAAGATGTAGGATCAGAATCTCGCAACGAAAACATATCAGCGAAATTATCAACAACACAATACAACAACGTCGCAGAACAATTTCAGAAAGAATATAATAAATGACGTCAACTAAGATCACGAGAAAGATATGATAGTCCTGCGAAAATTAGAGAGCTTGCGAAATTAACATTTGTAAGGTTGCGAGAATGTCGCAGACCATACCCGAAAATAAAGGACAGATTAGCTGTCATCCACTATGTATTTCCTTATAAATAGTCGTTCAAGTAGAATGAGAGATCTTTTTTTGAGTAAGAAACAAGTAAATAGGAGAGAGAAAGTCTAGCAGAGATCATTCTTGATTTCTTTATCTTTTCTCGTAAGAATATTCAAAAATTGATCAATAAAATTAAGAGTGTAAACCTAAAAATGAGTTGATTAATAATGGAATCATATAAGGGGTGTAGTGTAGAATTTCCCGCAACTACACCGGCTTAGCAACATCTTTTCATTCCAGTCGATCAATAAAATAACAAGATAAGTAGCTTTTTGACTTCTAGAAGTCAAAAAGCAAGAAATCAGTTTGGGTGTGGAATTTCAGAATGATTTCTGAAAGCAGAAAAATTGACTTCTTGTGAAACAAAATATCTGAACTTCAGACTTCTGCTTTTGAAGAAGCAGAAGTCAGAAACCAATTATTATATCCAAACACGCTAATAATCTAGTGGAAAGATGTATGGCTTCTGCCTTCTAGGCCCACTTGAAGAACAAACAAGTACGTGCTACTGTTGCGAGAACAACAAAGCTTCTGCGCAGTTCGGACTTATCAAAAGTTAGTTGCTTGTAGTATTTAACAAAAACAGATTCAAGTGGTTTTTCTTTATTGGGTGCCAACAACAGAAGAACACTACTTTAAACAAAACCAGCGAATAATTAGGTGATGCATGCATGCATGTAGTTTAGCTAGGTAATAACTCACTATCTCATAGACACTACTTTCTTAATCAGGTATTAATCGCTTGCTAGCTCAACTTGATCTTTTTTAGAGTGGTATACTGAATGTGTGGCTTATACTCGAGGACCACTTAAAAGATGTCTTTTAGATTGTTCTTGGAGAGAATCCATATTCATTCCCCTAGCTTTTCCGGGCTTCTGCTAAAAGAAGAAAAAACAAACAAAAGAAAAGTCGTGGCGAACTGTACATTGTAAAATATTGTCAATTTCTTTAAATCAAGACTTCGTTAAATTACTTCATCAATGCGGGGGAATGCAAATTATAAACAAAGCCAGCAAAAGTCTATGATTAGGTGCCCGTTAGTTAGCTAATTAATGTAATGTTTCATAGACATTAAGTTATCTCAGTTGGTGGCAACACTTATCCAAGTTGGTTGGGCTCTCTTTTTAGAGATATTTGGAGGCTTCTTTTAAATATGGCCTACATTTTTATTAGGAAAAATGACGGTTTAGTCCAAAACCGGCTCCAAAATAACGTTTTAGTCCAGACCTAGTTGACTAGGAACAGATTAGTCCAAAGTTTATTTGAAAATGTGTAAAGATGATGTTATCCTTCGCACGCGTCTCATAAAGCACACATGCAGTGAATTAAAACTGTTTTGTAACTGACACGAATAATGCGGAAGAGACACGTTGGTTCGAAAAAAAAAACTGAAATTAAAAACTGAAAAAAACACGAAAATGTTAGTATTTCATTTAGCAGGGAGAAGATAAAAAAACTCAGAGAAAAGAAAGCCCAGAGAAAACTTTAACCTAAAATCCAAAATCGAAAATCGAAACACTAAAGATTCAAAATCAAACCTTAAATTTTCGTAGAATTGATGAATACAGTAGCAGTAACATCATGGTGAGTGCTAAAAAACCGGTTGCAAAGCGAAAATCAACAGAAAAATCTTTGATACAACATCAACAGTTGAAGAAGATACTTCAAAATCACAAGGACGGAAGACGAGATCAAAATCTACAGCAGTTTCAACATTAACTGTACCAGAAGATACTTCAAAATCACCACCACCTAAGAAGAAATGAAAATCTACAATAATTTCAACAACAACAGTTGAAGAAGATACTTCAAAATCACCACCTAAGAAGAAATCAAAATCTACAGCAGTTTCAACATTAAGTGTAGCAGAAGATACTTCAAAATCAACACCACCTAAGAAGAAATCAAAAACTTCAAAGAAATCAACATCCGATCAAGCAAAAAAGGGTAATGCTATTTCAAACTATTGTCCATCTATTGTGTTTTACCAGTGTACGGATCTGTACACCGGCATGCTATATCATGTTTATATGTTCTGATGTGTGTGTTTTTGGTGTGTATAAATATGTACATACCATGCTGTTACAGGCTTTCGTTTTCAGTTCTATCTATTTTTTTGCAATTTTTATGAGATTTGTTGTTGGTGTGTATAAATATGTACACCACCATGCTGTTGCAGGCTTTCATTTTCAGTTCTATCTATTTTTTTGCAATTTTTTACGAAATTTATTGTTGGTGTGTACAGATATGTACACCACCATGTTGTTTCAGTGATTTGTGTTCAGATTTCTTGTTCATGTGTATATACTAATACACTAACATGTTGTTGTACTGGTTGGTGTCATGTTCTGTATGTTTTTGTACTGATTGTTGTATTTTGAAACTGTTTTTCCATCACTTGTGGTACCAGTGTACATACAGGTACACCAGCATACTAGTTAATCTTCATATTGCCTGCTGAGTGTGTTTTGAAACTATTTTTGTTAGATTTTTGTAAGAGTGTAAAGACTTTTACACCTGCATTGTTCTTATTTGATTATTTCTCTGTTAAATATTTGTGTATACATTGTTGTACACCTTGTTTGTGGGTGAAAACTGTTTCTGCTGATTTTGGTAATTCGTGTGTGTATGTGAGAAACGAGTCTAAACCCTAAACAATGTACTGCACGGGAGTACTTTTGATTCGAGAGATCAATTTGTACAATCCTGGCCTAAACCAAGAAATGGCCGTTCCAGGCTTGCTTCGGTCACAAAGTGAAGGAGAAGGGCTGTTCTTAGGGAGGGAAGCGAAGAAAATGTTGAGACCAGAATAGTTGATTCTGCACGCCGCACGCTGTAAACCGCCAGACCAATACCCTGATGAGTATCCCCCAGTTTGTGACGTGTTTTGATGTCTCGAGTGTTTTCGTGGAAAACATGTAGCACTTTGATACGTGTGGAAAGTTAAAAATGAGAGGCTTGTCGTAGGTAAAAAGCATATGTGATGCTAGGCTCGTTTTGGCTAGTCGCCTAAAACTTGTCACGAGTTGAACGGCTCGGTGGCGAATTTTGATGGCTGAGAATACGTCTCATGAGGAAAAGTGGCCATTGATTATGGCCGCATCTTGTTGTATAGCGAAGTGGCGCCATTGGCATAGTAGCGCCTGGTGGAGCCATGGAATAACGACATGCCAGTGGTCGTGGCATGGCGGCATGCCAGTGGCCGTGGCATAACAACATGCTAGTAGCCGTGGCATAGCGACATGCTAGTAGTTGTGGCATGGTGGCATGTCAGTGGCCGTGGCATAGCGGCATGGGGGCATGCCAGTGGCCGTGGCATGGAGGCATGCCAGTGGCCGTGGCATGGTGGCATCCAGTAGCTGTGACATAGTGGCATTCCAGCAGTTGTGGCATGCCAGTGGCCGTGGTGTTGTAGCATGGCCAAAGTTTAAGATTTGGCTGCGTGACTAAAGTTAATGCTTGGAGGCACGACCAAGGCTAGGGCTTGGCGCCGTGGCCAATTAGGGTTTGATGCCGCGGCCAAAGTTTAGGGTTTGGCGGCATGGTCGCTCAAAAGTTGTCACAAGCCTGTTAGTTTGGTGGCGAACTTGGATGGTTGAGATTGTATCTCAGGAGGAAAGGTAGCCGTCGATCATGGCTACCTTTAATTGGCAGTTGATAGACACATTTTTATGTCTAATTTGTCCTCAATGTCTGTATTATTGGAACTCTATTTTTGTACTAATATTTTGTTTTTATGTATTTTTAGGAAATAAACATTTTTGGAAAATTCGGCTCGAAAAGTTGATTTTGGCACCCCCGGAGGACAAGTGTTATTCGGACTCTCGCTTTTGGATAAGGGGTAACCTAATTACTAAGGGGCACCCCAGGTCACCCCCAAGGCAGCTGCTATTCACACCCCAGTTGTGGTTAGGGGGAGGACATCTTCTTCCCAAATTCAAAAACCAAAAATTGGCGGGAAAAATTGTTCTTGAACTGCCGTGACTAGGGTTGAGGATTTGAAGGTGTTCCAGTGAGATTCAATGGCCCAAATTAAATGGGTTTGTTCCTAGGGCCTAGATAGAGCTGGTATGGGTGTTGGATTCGGTCAAATTTGGTTAGATAACCGGTGGGAATCAAATCAGGAAAGATATTCTAAAATAGGAAAAATATTCTATTCTTGGAATTCTTGGATGGAAGAGACGTGCATGGGTTGATTCTATTGGCTGGAAACAATCCCTACAGCTCAAAGATGACGCGTGAGAAGAGATAAAACAGGGAAAAATCCGTAACAAATCAGAGAATTAAAGAAAAAATATTTCGGAATATTTTCTTTAATGGCCGGATATTCTTGGAATTATTACGAGGATTTGAGTGACCTGTTGTGTATAAATAGGTCCCTAATGTCGAGAAGGAGGGGATAGCAAGTTTAGAGAGAATTGGGAGAGGTTTAGAGCACTACAGAGCAAGAAAATTGAAGTTGCAGAGATTCTGGTTCTGTTGCTGCTGCTGCTCGAGGAGGAAGAAGAAGAGGAAGAACAGACTACCAAAGGCAGTCGTTTACCAACAAAGACAACGACTGTCGTTCGTGGGTCATACTTTTTCAACGACAACAACACTTTATCTCTATCGTTGATTCTGGACGCCTTCTGTGGGTCGCAGAATCCTGTTTTATATCATTTTCTTGTCTTTCTCTTCATTGTAAAACAATTTTGAGCATCAATGAAATATTTTGAGAGGTTTTCCAACATGATGAGCGGCTAAAATACCTGGTGACTGAGGCGACGGAGGAGCTATTTATTCATGTTTGATTGGTAAATTCTTTTTATAATTTCTTAATTATTTATTTTATTTAATTCACTTGGATCAATAAAAAAAAGAGATAAAAGTGGTTTTCCTAATTAGTTGTGAATCAGTTTGATGTTTTATGCTTAGAATTAATTCTTTGATAAATCATGCTTAAGGATTACAATTTAATATTTGGACACCTTATAGATTAATAAGTGATTTAATGGAAAAAGAGCTAGATAATAATTATGAAATATTTTTGTAACCAATCAACTTGAAGTAATAGTGAATCCGGAGCCTTAGTTCATTTTAAATCTTGACATCACTCTTTGAAAAATTAATTTGCTTTATTTTTATTAAATCTAAAAATTATTTCCTTCATAAATCTGAAACGAATCTTTTTACCACTATCACTACAACGACCATTTGAAAATACATCAATAGTGGCACCTTTAACTTGGATATCGGGATTGCGACATGGCTGGAATAACTCGTGCATTCCTTCGGCGCGGTTGCGCGCGTAGCCATTGCCACTGAAATTTTGGCACGTTGGTGTGAAAATCTTGCCTAAATTAGGGTTTGGCTTGTCGAAACCCTAATTAGCCTATATGCCACGTCGCATGGGGTGAGTGGCCATGTTTGGCGCGTTTGGCATGTGCATCTGGCATGTGTTCCTAGTATGTGCGTTTGGAATGCTGCTTGGCATGCTAGTGCGTTTTTAGGAAACCAATTGACTTTGCGGCCATCTGGCACGGTTTCCTTCTTTTCAACACTGTGGCGAGTTTAAAGCGACCTGATTGGTCGATGGGAAGTGGAGCCGGCAAGCTAGGGCGTGGCCGCACTTCCAGTGCGTTGTGGCAGATTTAATCGCCTAGTTTGGCTAAGCATAGTTTTCGACCAACGGGGTCTAGTGTACTGCGCGATGCGCGAAACCCTAATTTTATAAATTAGTCGGGTTTATGAGTTTTTTGTGAGTTATCACAATAATTGGCTGGATTTTGTATGCTACCACAAAAATCCTTATCTACAGAATGCAGCGTGCTTTCCGTCTGAGCATTTCGTGCGATGGCCTTAACTTTGGTACTTGGAGGATCATGCTACTGTGCTGCGAGTGAACACAAATCCGGCATGCCATACCGATATTAAGGGTTCTGTCAGGAAACATAGCACATGAATGTACTCAGTGAGTCTTGTATTGGCGAGGTGCCAAAATTTACAGAGTGTTTGGGATGGTTGCTACATTCGCCAGTCTGGATAAATTTCATGTAAATATATTGAATGGCTCAACAAATATGCTGGTGGAGAGGTTAGCACTCACGGCACCGTTTTCTTGTAGAGTGACGTCAGATGCAAGGTTTTACGATTTTAACCCTAAGCTAAAAACCACTATCAACATTAAGTCCCCTGCTTAGCACGTTACCGTGGCATTGTTGCGGGGTAAGCATGAGATGGTGACAGACAAGAGTAAAATCGAAAGAGCAAGACGTGAATAGATTGCCAAGGAAATTCAACTAACCTTTGTCGGGAGGCCTGAAGAATCTCTGACCCTTGCATTGGTGGCTTTGCATAAATTCGGCTTGCCCATAGTGGGTTGGTGGCACCGCTGCAACTTTGGATACTGATCGGCAGAGGTAGCACTGCAACTTGGTCCATGGAACGGGTGCTGGCCGGCTACAGATAGGTAGATGGCGCTGCTTTGGCTGACTAGGTCAATGGAGTTGCTGGCTATGGAAAGGTGAATGGCGCTGGCTAGGACGCGGACTGTTGGCACCGGCTGTAGAGCGGACTGTTGGCACTGGCTATAGAGAGGAGAAGATGGCGCTGTTGGCTGGCTATGAAGCAGAGAATATGGCGTTGTTTTGAACGGCTAAGATGAGTGTTGAGGTGGTGCAGCCGTCAGCACTATAACGTATTGACGCAGTATGCCTGACAACAGAGTAGTGAGTGTTGAGGATTTTACACGTCTCAGTACTAAGAGGATGGATGTGTTAAGGCAGTATGCCTTGCAACACAGTAGTGAGTGTTGAGGAATTCATACGTCTCAACACTAAGAGAAAGGATGTGTTGAGGCAGCATGCCTGGAAACACAATAGTGGTGTTGAGGAATTTGCACATCTCAACACCAAGAAGAGTGTGTGTTGGGGCAGCATGCCTGGAAACACAGTTGTGGTGTTGAGGAATTTGCACGTCTCAACACCAAGAGGAAAATGTGTTGAGGAATCTTGCCTAGCAACAAAGTAGTGGTGTTGAGGAATTTGCACGTCTCAACACCAAGAGGAAGAATGTGTTGAGGAAGCATGCCTAACAACACAGTAATGAGAGTTGACAAATTTACACGTCTCAACACTAAGAGGGAGGATGTGTTGAGGAAGCATGCCTAACAACACAATAGTGGTGTTGAGAAATTTGCACGTCTCAACACTAAGAGGAAAATGTGTTGAGGAAGCTTGCCTAGCAACACAGTAGTGGTGTTGAGGAAGCTGCACGTCTCAACACCAAGAGGAAGAATGTGTTGAGGAAGTATGCCTAGCAACACAGTAGTGGTGTTGAGGAATTTGCACGTCTCAACACCAAGAGGAAAATGTGTTGAGGAAGCTTTCCTAGCAAGACAGTAGTGGTGTTGAGGAATTTGCACGTCTCAACACTAAGAGGAAAATGTGTTGCGGAAGCTTGCCTAGCAACATAGTAGTGGTGTTGAGGAATTTGCACGTCTCAACACCAAGAGGAAGAATGTGTTGAGGAAACATGCCTAGCAACACATTAGTGGTGTTGAGGAATTTGCGCGTCTCAACACCAAGAGGAAAATGTGTTGAGGAAGCATGCATAGCAACACACTAATGAGTGTTGAGGAATTTAGACGTCTCAACGCTAAGAGGGAGGATGTGTTGAGGAAACATGACTAGCAACACAATAGTAGTGTTGAGGAATTTGCACGTCTCAACACCAAGAGGAAGAATGTGTTGAGGAAGCATGCTTAGAAACACAGTAGTGGTATTGAGGAATTTGGACGTCTCAACACCAAGAGGAAAATGTGTTGAGGAATCATGCCTAGCAACACAGTAATGACTGTTGAGGAATTTAGACGTCTAAACACTAAGAGGAGGATGTGTTGAGGAAGCATGCCTAGCAATACAGTAGTGGTGTTGAGGAATTTGCACGTCTTAACACCAAGAGGAAAATGTGTTGAGGAAGCTTGCCTAGCAACACCAAGAGTAAAATGTGTTGAGGAAGCTTTCCTAGCAACACAGTAGTGGTGTTGAGGAATTTGCACGTCTCAACACCAAGAGGAAAATGTGTTGAGGAAGCTTGCCTAGTGTTTATGGGTGAAAACTGTTTCAACTGGTTTTGGTAAATTTGGGTGTGTGTGGATGAGAAACGAATCTAAACCCTAAACAAATGCACTACACGGGAGCGCTTTTGATTCGAGAGATCAATCTATAAAATTCTGGCCTAAACCAAGAAATGGTCTTTCCAGACTTGCTTCGGTCGTAAAGTGAAGGAGATGGGGTTGATCTTAGGGAGGGAAGCGAAGAATGTGTTGAGATTGTGAAGGCGTTGGTTGTTTATGACTTGTATCAGAATGATGAACTGGCTTGCACAATGTTAGCTATCAGTTATGGGTGTTTTCTGAATACTATGACAACACTTGATTTCTCTGTGTGTTTGAAAATAGGTGAAAGACCTATTTATACAAGTCATTGAGCGCAAACCTTCATCTCGTAGGAAGTGGAGGAAGTTGAGTAATGGAGTAGTGGGGTCGTATAGGTGGTTACACGATCACGTCTTGGCCCACTTCCCTCATCACCTTAACCATCCATGCCTCCTGATACGTTCTTGTAAATGGGCGCGTTGCATGCCGCACGCTGTAAACCGCCAGACCAATACCCCAATAAGTATCCCCCAGTTTGTGACATGCTTGATGTCTCGAATGAGTGGATCGTGGGACCCACGTGAAGTAGCATACGGTGCTAGGTTAATTAATTGAGTTATTTAAGAAATCGATATTCATGAAATATCGGGTATACTTTATGCATGTAATGCACCGAATACAATCAATATGTATGAAGCATCGCTGTTTTAAAGATTAACGGAGTAAGTCGCTGATTAAGCGTCTTAAAATAGATGCATGCCCAACCATCTTCGAGTGATCGTTTGAAGGCCGCATGGGCGGGCCATCCCTTGACCGGTCACTCCTTGTGGTAGAGTGACGGACGGTGATCACCAAGGTGCCTAATTGGCCGTTTAACTCTTAGCTTAGGCTGTCCGACTAAGATGGCAAAGTTGGACGGACGAGATGATCTGCGGCACATGTTTGCGACCGTTGATGGATTTTAGGGTTTCAAAGAGGTGCGTAAGCATCACTATTTAGCTTGACCGAAATCAAGCATGGACAAATTTTCAAGTGGGACCGGCCGTGCATGCGTGTAGATGGCTTGCCGGTATACAAGTCCACGCCACTCTGTCTCGCAGAGGTGCGATATAGGCCACTCAAGTCGACTGGCAAAGATGAGTGGCCGTGATCGATTCGCGATAGAAATCCTTTGCCGCAAAGGATTTTGGAACTGCGTGACATGCCTCCTTTGGGCGTGCGTTTCGAGGTGCTCGGCCATGGTTGGCCTAGACTGGTCGGTCACACGCATAAGTGGGCCCACGGTGATTACGTTGATACTCTTAGTACCTCTTAAGTCTACATATACACCCTCCATTTAGGCTGGAGAAGATGGATGGACGCGATCGAACTGCGACAGTTATGCAGCGCCACAAACCCTAATTAGGGTTTTAAAACGGTCACGCACGCGTGACTTTGGACAATCGGTTTGGCAAGCTATATTTCTCCTTTGGAGAGGTCCATTGTGTGGGGCCCACGTTGGGCTGACGGTGAACGTATGTGCACCTCCCTGATGGTCCTAGGCGCGATCTAAGCCATACAAACATGTTGGTGAAGTTGGATGGTTGTGATCGATTTAAGACGCTAGTGGAATTTCCGCGACCCTTTAAGCATTACGTTAGCCACACTTCGATCAAGCATTCATTGCTCTAGGGCTAGGTCGTGAGAAAACTGATCAGGTGGATGAGGATTGGGCCCGCTAATGTGTGCATTAGCGCTTCACTGATCAATTGTGGGATGATCTAATCCGTCCTACCAGGCTGGTGAAGTTGGACGATCATGATGATTTTAAGACTGCTTTGAGCGGGATTGCTCGTTTGATCCTTCCCCAAAGCAACGCGGCCATCCTTCATTGGGGTCGGCATTTGACATGCGTTAGGGGTATAGCGTGGTGTTCGACCGGCTAGGGCGTAGGCGGGCCCGCCGGTGAACATCACGGTGATTGCCTGCTCCTGTTAGGGTTCCTCTAGGCTGGTTGAATTATGCGGCCAACTTGCGTGGACGTGATCATTTCTGAGACTGACATGGACAGTCCAGATTTCCCTTAGGGAATTAAACATGCTCGATCGGGCTAATATAAGCGCACCGACACATAGTTCTCTTTGGTTAGAGAATGGTATGACCTGCAGGTATTTCGTGCATACCTCACTATTGACACTTGGAGATTCGTGTTACTCTGCTGAGAGTAAACACTCAGTCGTCATGCTGCACCAATAATGAGAGTCCCGCTGAGAACAACACAGGAAATACAAGGCAACTCATGCATTAATTAATAATGATATAAATACACAAAATATTTGAGAGTGTTGCTACATGCACTATTCTGTATGAATTTTGTATATCTATTGAATTTCATCAAATAAATAGAATGAGAGGATTTCTGCGCTCATCATTTGTCAAATGGCCTTACCCTTTGCAAGATGTCGACACACTAAATCTGGTTTTACAATTTTAGCCCTGAACTAAAATCCACCATCAACATTAAGTCCCCTGCATAACACGTAATAGTTACACTATTGTGGGGTAGGCATTAGATGGTGACAAATAAAAAGAAGTTCACAGGAAAGGTTTTAGCGTGTGTTACCAAGATGGAGTCTGACTCGTTCTTTGGGAGAGATGCGTTTCTTCTTATTGCACGGCAGCAACCCTCAAATATTCGATAAACATCCATTGATCGCTATCCCGCATTTGTAGCCTTTGCAGACGGCAAGTGGAGACTCCTTTTCTTCCCGGGACCTTGTTAACTTGTGAAATATACAGAAGACCCTGAGTTCTTCTTCCATCGCAGAATTGTTTCTTTCCTTATCCCAGGTATTGCTCCATGTCTATTACACAACTTGATATTCAGATTGATCATGATTTTTTTTTATATAATCATAATCATAACCTCTTCCTGCAGGATCTCATGGAGGCTGCTGGTAAGGACTACTCTGGTATTTCTTTAAAAAGAAGTTTCGAAGTCAATAAACCTGAGGTTGATGATGCGTTCGAGGAGGTGATGGCTAAAATTGATGTTCCGCTTCGCGAGGATGATCGCGCTATACGGGGCATGTCGATTCTGCATCTACGCATTGCTCGAGAACGCACTCAAAACCTTTTGACTTCAATCGATAGAGAGGAGAAATGGAGACATGATGAGGCGTCGCAACCACCGGTAAGCACAAGAACTGAAAGGTTTGCATCGCGGCTAAAGAGGCGACGAGTCGAATATGAATGGCCGGGTGAGGATAAGCGTGATTATGTGATTCGTGACGGTGTGATAATCCTTGATTCTGATATAGATGAACCCATACGTCCAAAGGTTGTCAGCACAATCTCCCATGCTGCATTGGTCTTTAAAGAAGATACGGAAGTTGTTCCTACTGAGGACGTTGAAGCGTAGAACGTTGCTGACTTCGCAGAAATATCAGAGAGAGAAGAGGAGGTAGATCCGGAAGAAGGAATTGCGGCCCATGACAACGGTGTTGAAGCAGACTCCGGCAATGGTGAAGGCACGGTTGATCTCCTTGATGATTAAACCTCCTTATTCCCTGTTCCCCTTCTTTTTTTTGGACGAGTACATTCTCGTAATTTGTGAACACTTTCTCCTTGTACTCAGTGGCGGCTGAGTTCAAGGTCTTCCCCTCTTTGCTTGCTTGCTTGAATAAGGGTTCCATATTGTTTTGATATAAATCTTCCAATATGGGTGTATCAAAGTCTTCTCAGGTTCATGTGATTGCACGTTATTCTTGTGATGAAAAATAATGCTATAATGAAACACCACGAACCTGCCTGTGCTCCTGACATGAGGTCTTCCTGATTTCCGTCGGAGTAGACTGCTCAAAGCGCTTTTCCTTCTTCTCCTCTGTACATATTTCTATTCCTCCAACGTTTTCTAGGGGACACGAAATGTTTCTTTTAGGGTTTTATTTCTGGTTTAATCTAGTGGGTAATGATGGTTTAGGCTAACTCAGAATTCTGTGTCATGTTTTAAGAGGCAAAGAAATTCCTAAAAGGGAAGAATACTTTGATTAATTGAAAATTGAAACCCTAATAATTATGAATGCAAATAGTGCAATCATTTTGGAGGAATTACAAACATTTCATAAAGGGAAATTGTTGGAGTAACTACTACGGAGAATACTGGAGAAAAGGGGTAGTACATCGCTTCTAGGTATTGTAGGGCTTAAGCCATCGTGAGTGAATCGTCACGCACGCAAGCTTGTCAGCGTTGATGATCTTGCAATAGCCTCCTAGGATGACATCTGTTACCAAATACGGTTCGTCCTCCTTCGTTTCTGGCAAATCAGATTGGGTAGTCATCTTCACCACCACGTTTCCAACTCGAAACGTGGTCATCTTTGTTACCATATCTTCAATTAGAAATGGATTTGGGCTCGGCACAACACCTTGATTCTGGGACACGTTGTCTCTGACTGCTTCCAAGCTCTTAGCAAAACGCTTGAAAGGACCGGCACCCCATTCACATCTCTTAGTAGCGGTTAGGTTGTTGATCGAAACAAGTCCTCGAGCCTCAGCAGGAAGAGGTTTTACTGTTTGTAAAAAAGGTTGCTCGATGAGACTTACTTGGGCTCGGAACCTTTTAAGGTATGAGTTCGGGCTTTCTCCAGGAAGTTGCATCACATTTGCAAGGTGTTGATACGACAACAAATAATCTTCAGTATTTGACGGTTCATTGGAGATTCTTTCAGGTATTGAAATCGGCAGAGGACACACTCCACGGGCGTCCCAGGACCATGTCGTAATTCAGATACTCTTTTATTATGTAAAATTTAGCTTGTGTTAGAGCATCACGATTTTAACTTCAAGGTCAATGCATCCATAGACGTCTATGAATTCTCCTTCTGACCCCCTGATCACGGTTGGGCTGCGAATAGTTTTCTGTTTTGAAATCTTTGCGGCTCTCAAAGTCTTGACGGTGATGATGTTGAATTCGGAGGCTACATCAGTCAATGTGTTGTCGAACTCGACATCCTTCAAACGAGTGACGGTCAAGAGTACCCAGTTCCCCTTACTGGTTGCATCTTCCAGGAAAGACTGAGTTTTTGTTGTTTCCCTTTCTGGGTACAAACGTATTCCTGACACAATGGGTTGAGGGCTGCAAATATGTCTTCACGCTGTGCCTTGGAGAAATACAGGATTTCACACAAATGTTCCATCATAGACTGTACAGTCTTGTGAACAGAATCCCCGGAGATCATGCAACTCATAATAGGGAGAGGGTCCCTATGAACACCTTCGTTTTCTAACTGGAGCTCTCCTGCCTCCACCTTTTCTCTGAAAATGTGTTTCAACTTGTTGCAATCCTTAGTCGGGTGATGGACGAAACCTATGGTAACGACAATATTTGGGATTTTCCATCTCTTCCTCGGTCGGCGGTCGTCTGATAGGAGGTAGCTTGATCGCGTTATCTTGAATCCACGCCTCTAAGAGTTCTATGACTTCATTCATGGGAAACGGGAAGTCCGGGATGGTATCATCAGCTTCTTGCATATGAGTTTTGCCCGCTCCCTTTCGAGATGAAGTTGTTTGCACTGAAGATGCACGCTTGGGTTGCTGCTCTGTTGCTGAAGCTTTCCCTTTTCCTCCTTCACCCACCACGCTCACAGAAGGACCAATGTTATATTGCTTGTTGATGAGCCGCATGCTTCCTCGACTCTCACGTGCATCTTCGTTTCGAACAACTCGGGTTCTTTCCAAAAATGCTGGGGTTGTTGTGGCTGATCGCTTAACGGATTCCTGGAGCTCAGAAAATGTTTGAAATCCCAGATTCTCTAACAAAGCACGGTATATGGGGACCATTAATCCATTAATGCATAACTCCATCAACTGGCGTTAGGTGACATTAGGATCATGACAATCCAACGCTTTAATCCTGAACCTCTTAACGAAGTCATTTGGATGTTCGTTGTTCCGTTGAAAGATTCTTCCCAAGTCTGAAAAGGTGATCTGCTCAGACACGAAGAAATATTTCCTATAGAAGGTACTGACCATCTCACTCCAATTGGATACGCTGTTAGGTGCGATGTTGTTGTACCAGGTGTAAGTTCTTCCGGTAAGTGACTTCGAGAACTCTTTCAGGCGGAGAACATGATTATATTCATGTTCCCCTAAAGATTCTAAAAATCGAGAGATATGTTCACGAGCGTTACCAGTACCATCATAAAGGGAGAATTTAGGAGAGGTGTAGCCTCTTGGAAGCTGCACATCTTGAGGGTATGGAGGCTGATGCTGGTGCATGTCCATCAAATTTCCTTTTCCCCAGTTTTGGAGGAGTCGCTCCAAGTCCTCACGCGTAATGAAGTTGGATGGTTGGTCCCTTTCCCTTGGACGTTCAGGAGAAGCACGAGCTTCTTCCTCCATGTAGGCCCGCGCCGTTGAAGTGCCTGCTCCGGGTGTATTGACTGCGCTCCTTGTTGGCTCCAGGGGTTGTCGTGACTCTCGTGGCAATCGCTCGGTTAATGTCTTGAGAAAAGTGAGTACCTCTTTCTGAGTTGTGTCCATGTCCGTTTGGGCTTTATCAAGAACTTCATGTCTTTCTATCAAATCCCTCATTGTAATAGGGGTTTGTCCTCCTCTGGCTCCCCCAGCTCCTCGTCCTGACGGAGGAGTGGTAGTTGCTCTGGTGACGACTGGAGGCGTTACACTTGAAAAAATGCCGGGGTTTGCAGCTGCTCTGGCTTTGGTGGTAGGAGGTGTCACGCCCAATGGAATCTCTCCTGCTCTGCTGGTGTTGGTGGTAGAGGACGTAATTCCACGAGATGCATTAATCGTATTGACGGGCTGTACGGTAACGCCACCTACCGGGATATCGACGCCAAAAGTGTTGTCAGCGGTAGTTCCGTCGGGATTGGTTGCTGATCCAGACCTAATATCCACCATTTTGAAATCAGTAAAATCAAATTGGGTATTGAAGAAATTGACTTCACAACCGAGAGATTAATCTCCCACTGTGGTCTCCAATTGTTTATGGGTGAAAACTGTTTCTGCTGGTTTTGGTAAATTTGGGTGTGTGTGGATGAGAAACGAATCTAAACCCTAAACAAATGCACTGCACGAGAGCGCTTTTGATTCGAGAGATCAATCTATACAATTCTGGCCTAAACCAAGAAATGGTCTTTCCAGACTGGCCGGGCATGCGTGTGCCGGATTGCCACTCTGTCTCGCGGAGGTGCTATCTAGGCCACTCAAGTCGACTGGCAAAGATGAGTCGCCGTGATCGATTCGCGATAGAAATCCTTTGCCGCAAAGGATTTGGGAACTGTATGACATGCCTCCTTTGGGCGTGTGTTTCGAGGCGCTCGGCCATGGTTGGCCTAGGCCGATCGGTCACACGCGTAGGTGGGCCCACAGTGATTACGTTGATACTCTTAGTACCTCTTAAGTCTACATCTACACCCTCCGTTTAGCAAGTTATGTTTCTCCTTTGGAGAGGTCGATTGTGTGGGTCCCACTTTGGGCTGACGTTGAACGTATGTGCACCTTCCTGATGGTCCTAGGCGCGATCGAAGCCATCCAAACATGCTGGCGAAATTGGATGGTTGTGATCGATTTAAGACGCTAGTGGGATTTCCGCGACCCTTTAAGCATCACGTCAGCCACACTTCGATCAAGCGTTCATTTCTCTAGGGCTAGGTCGTGAGAAAACCGATCAGGTGGATGAGGATTGGGCCCGCTAATGTGTGCGTTAGCGCTTCACTGGTCAATTGTGGGATGTTCTAATCCGTCCAACCAGGCTGGTGAAGTTGGAAGGCCATGATGATTTTAAGACTACTTTGAGCGGTCTTGCTCGTTTGATCCTTCCCCAAAGCAACGCGGCCATCCCTCTTTGGGGCCAGCATTTGACAGACGTTAGGGGTATAGCGTGGTGTTCGACCGGCTAGGGCGTAGGCGGGCTCGCCGGTGAACATCATGGTGATTGCCTGCTCCTGTTATGGTTCGTCTAGGCTGTTGAATTATGCGGCCAACTGCGTGCCTGTGATCGTTTCTGAGACTGACATGGACAGTCCAGATTTCTCTTTGGGAATTAAACATGCTCGATCGGGCTAATATAAGCGCACCGTTACAGGGTTCTCTTTGGTTAGAGAATGGTATGGCCTGCGGGTATTTCGTGCATACCTCACTATTGACACTTGGAGATTCGTGTTACTCTGCTGAGAGTAAACACTCAGTCGTCATGCCACACCAATAATGAGAGTCCTGCTGAGAACATCACAGGAAATACAAGGCAACTGATGCATTAATTAATAAGGCTATAAATACACATAATATTTGGGAGTGTTCCTACATGCACTATTCTGAGTGAATTTCGTATATCTATTGAATTACTTCAAATAAATAGAACGAGAGGATTTCTGCGCTCATCGTTTGTCAAACGGGCTTACCCTTTGCAGGATGTCGGCAAACTAAATCTGGTTTTACAATTTATCCCTGATCTAAAATCCACCATCAACACCTAGCAACACAGTAGTGGTGTTGAGGAATTTGCACGTCTCAACACCAAGAGAAAGAATGTGTTGAGGAGGCATGCCTAGCAACACAGTAGTGGTGTTGAGGAATTTGCGCGTCTCAACACCAAGAGGAAAATGTATTGAGGAAGCTTGCCTAGCAACACAGTAGTGGTGTTGAGGAATTTTCACGTCTCAACACCAAGAGGAAGAATGTGTTGAGGAAGCATGCCTAGCAACACAGTAGTGATGTTGAGGAATTTGCACGTCTCAACACCAAGAGGAAAATGTGTTGAGGAAGCATGCTTAGCAACACATTAATGAGTACTGAGGAATTTAGACGTCTCAACACTAAGAGGGAGGATGTCTTGAGGAAGCATGCCTAGCAACACAGTAGTGGTGTTAAGGAATTTGCACGTCTCAACACCAAGAGGAAAATGTGTTGAGGAAGCTTTCCTAGCAAAACAATAGTGGTGTTGAGGAATTTGCACGTCTCAACACCAAGAGTAAAATGTATTGAAGAAGCTTGCCTAGCAACACATTAATAGTGTTGAGGAATTTGCACGTCTCAACACCAAGAATAAAATGTGTTGAGGAAGCTTGCCTAGCAACACAGTTGTAGTGGTGTTGAAGAATTTGCGCGTCTCAGCACCAAGAGGAAGAATGTGTTGAGGAGGCATGCCTAGCAACACAGCATTGGTGTTGAGGAATTTGCGCGTCTCAACACCAAGAGGAAAATGTGTTGAGGAAGCTTGCCTAGCAACACAATAGTGGTGTTGAGTAATTTACACGTCTCAACACCGAGAGGAAGAATGTGTTTAGGAAGCATGCCTAGCAAAACAAAAGTGAGTGTTGAGAAATTTAAACGTCTCAACACTAAGATATTTTAAAATTTATTGAATATTCCTAATAGATATAAAACATTTAGTTTAAGGGTAGTTACTTAGATCTGTCTCCGCTAGGCATTTCTTTCGCGCATGATTGGTCTTTGGGTATTTTAGGCTTCCCCATGAGTAAGAAGCACCAGGCGTTAGTGATGACATCAGGACGATGGCGGGTTGACAGATGGACAGAAGTCCCCAGGTCTTTGATGGGATGAAGCAAAAGTGTCCATAACTATGAACCTTGGCCGGATGCGATCACGATCCTTGACAGGGACGAGTGTGGTGGCTACGGGCACGAACCTTGGAAGGGAGGAGTTGCGGCTACGACACGATCCTTGGAAGGAAGGAGGCTTTGAAGCGGCTTCGGCTCTTGGAAAGGACGTTGAAGCTTATGGAGTAAAATGCTGAAGCTTCGGCTTCGGATCCTGAAGCAGCTTATGGAGAGAACGCTGAAGCCGAGCGGCTGCTGGAACGAACGTTGAAGCGGAGCCGCTGTTGGAGAACGTTGAAGCGGAGCGAACGTCGGATCCGGAAGCATCTTGGGGTTTGGGAACGACTTCCCTAGCTGGAAACAACTGCTTTCCTGATGAAGTGCGGTTGATTGCTGCAAATATGTCTTAACGCTGCGCCTTGGAGAAATATAGAATCTCAGATAAATATTTCATCATAGACTGCGCGATTTTGTGGGAGAAGTCCCCAGAAATCATGCAGCTCCTGAAGGGAAGAGGGTCTCTGTGAACTTAGGAGGGTTGCTGATTTTCTTTGCCTCAATTTTGGAGAAGTCGTTTCTGATCTTCACATATGATGAAATTGGATTGTTGATTCCCTTCTACTGGGCATTCAAGAGCAACGAGAGCCTCTTCATATATAAACGCGCGTCCTGCTGAAGTGCATGCGCTAGATGTTAAAATTATTTCTTGTCAGATCCATCTGGGGTTGACGTGACTCTTGGGGTGGTCGCTCCGTTAGTGTCTTGAGGAGAATAGGTATCTCTTTCTGAGTTGTAGTCGAGCCTCACGATAACCTTTTGTATTTCCATCAAATCAACAGTGGTAAAAGGAGGTCGGCTTCTTCTGGCTCCTCTAGTCTCTCGCCTGATGGTGGAGTAGCAGCGGCTCTGATGACGGTTGGAGCTGTCACACTTGAAGAAACGTTGGCAGTGGCGGAAACGGCTCTGGCTCTGGTGATCGGCGGTGTAACACATGAAGTAACATTTTTCGCGCCGCTGGTGTTGGCAGGTGGTGCATTAGTGTCACTGGAAGGAGCGTTAGTACCAGGGATGATTTCAGTGTTAGTGTTCTCAGGGTTTATTGCTGATCCGGACCTGAGTTCTACCATCTTGAGATCGGGTTGAAGAATGAAATTGGAAATTAGTATTGCAACCGAGAGATTAATCTCCCACTGTGGTCGCCAATTGTTTGTGGGTGAAAATTGTTTCTGCTGATTTCAGTAAATTCGTGTGTGTAGGTGAGAAACGAGTCTAAACCCTAAACAATGTACTGCACGGGAGTACTTTTGATTCGAGAGATCAATCTGTACAATCATGGCCTAAACCAAGAAACGGCAATTCCAGGCTTCCTTCGGTCACAAAGTGAGGGAGAATGGCTGGTCTTAGGGAGGGAAGCGAAGAAAGTGTTGAGACCAGAATAATCGATTCTGGAAGTGTGGGTGTTTCGTGACTTGTATCAGAAAGTTGAACTGGCTAGCTGAATGAAAAGCTATTAGATGATTTCTGGATGTTGTATTGTTCTACTGACCAAAACTTGTTCTTTGGTGGAAAATAGGTGAGACCTATTTATACAAGTCGCAACAAAACGTACCCTGGTCTCGTGGGAAGTGGAAACGATTGAGTGGTGGAAGAAGGAAGTAACGGGTAATGCCTGGAATTTATGTTTCCATAATGAAGGATACGTTTACACCATTACTTCTTTCCATTACTAACCACCCCTCTTTATGACACTTTCTGTAACGGGCGTATTGCACGCCACACGCTGTAAACCGCCAGACCAATGCCCTGATGAGTATCCCCCAGTTTGTGACATGTTTTGATGTCTCGAGTGTTTTCATGGAAAACATGTAGCACTTTTGTACGTGTGGAAAGTTAAAAATGAGAGGCTTGCCGTAGGTAAAAAGCATATGTGATGCTAGGCTCGTTTTGGCTAGTCGCCTAAAACTTGTCACAAGCTGAACGACTCGGTATAGCGAAGTGGTTGGTATAGTAGCGCCTGGTGGAGCCATCGCATAATGGCATGCCAGTGGCCGTGGAAAAGCGACATGCTAGTAGCCGTGGCATAGCGACATGCTAGTAGTTGTGGCATGGTGGCATGCCATAGCGACATGCTAGTAGTCGTGGCATGGTGACATGCTAGTAGCCGTGGCATAGCGACATGCTAGTAGCTGTGGCATGGCGGCATGCTAGTAGCCGTGGCATGGCGGCATGCCAGTGGCCGTGGCATAACGACATGCTAGTAGCCGTGGCATGGTGGCATGCCAGTGGTCGTGGAATAGCGACATTCTAGTAGCCATGGCATAGCGGCATGCTAGTGGTCGTGGCATAGCGACATGTTCATCGTCGTGGCGTGGTGGCATGCCAGTGGCCGTGGCGTTGTAGCATGGCCAAAGTTTAAGATTTGGCTCCGTGACTAAAGCTACGGCTTGGAGGAATGGACAAGGCTACGACGTGGCCAAGGTTAGGGCTTGGCGCCGTGGACAATTTAGGATTTGGCACTGTAGCCGAAATTAGGCGCCATGGCCAATTTAGGTTTTGATGTCGCGACCAAAGTTTAGGGTTTGGCGGCATGGTCACTCAAAAGTTGCCACAAGCCTGTTAGTTTGGTGGCGAACTTGGATGGTTGAGATTGCATCTAAGGAGGAAAGGTAGTCGTCGATCATGGATACCTTTAATTGGAAGTGGCGCCTTTAACTTGCGCTATCGGCATTGCGGCATGGCTGGCATGGCTCGTGCATGCCTTCAGTGCCCGCGTAGCCATAGCCACTGAAATTTTGGCACGCTGGTGTGGAAATCTTTCCTAAATTAGGGTTTGTCTTGTCGAAACCCTAATTAGCCTATATGGCACGTCGCATGGGATGAGTGGCCATGTTTGGCGCGTTTGGCACGTGCATCTGGCATGTGTGCTTGATATGTGCTTTTGGCATGCTGCTTGGCATGCTGGTGCGTTTTTTGGGAAACCAATTGGCTTTGCGGCCATCTGGCGCGGTTTCCTTCTTTTCAACACTGTGGCGAGTTTAAAGCGACCTGATTGGTCGATGGGAAGTGGGGCCAGCAAGCTAGGGCGTGGCCACACTTCCAGTGCACTGTTGCGGATTTAATACCCTAGTTTGGCTAAGCATAGTTTTTCGACCAACGAGGTCTAGTGAACTGCGCGGGGCGCGAAACCCTAATTTTGCAAATTAGTCGGGTTTACGAGTTTTTTTTGAGTTATCACAATAATTGACTGGATTTTGTATGCTGCCACAAAAATCCTTATCTACAGAATGCAGTGTGCTTTCCGTCTGAGCAATTCATGCGATGGCCTTAACTTTGGTACTTGGAGGTTCATGCTACTCCGCTGCGAGTGAACACAAATCCGTCATGACATGCGGATATTAAGGGTTCTGCCGGGGAACATAGCACATGAAAGTACTCAGTGAGTCTTGTATTGGCGAGGTGCCGAAATTTAAAGAGTGTTTGGGATGGTTGCTACATTCGCCAGTCTGGATAAATTTCATGTAAATATATTGAATGGCTCAATAAATATGCTGGTGGAGAGGTTAGCACTCACGTCACCGTTTCCTTGTAGAGTGACGCCAGATGCAAGGTTTTACGATTTTAACCCTAAGCTAAAAACCACCATCAACACACCTATGTGACTATTTTGTAGTTATGAGTATAATGAATGTATTATTCTTCTTGGTTCATTTTCGTAGATACCAACAAACCTTATAGATCAAGTTTTCATGCAATCAGTGACTTTTTGAATAGAAACTTTGAGGAAGATGAAATAAAAAGAGGAAAAAAAAGTATGGTCACCGATTATCAATTAGAGAAGCAAAAAGAAGAACCATTCTGGCCTGTTGTAGATATCTTTGTCAACAAAAAAGCATATCAGAAAGATGATAAAGATCCAAGTAAAAAGAGAGATGGTATATGGACTAAGAACCCAAACTCAATCTTGAAAATTGTGAGACAGTATCGCCATGAAATTTGTGACGCAGGGGGACATTATTTCATGTTTGATACTCCCAAGAAGAATGTAAGAGTGGCAGTAAAGAGTGAACCTGAGGATTTGTTTCTAATTTATGGGATTAAGATAGTGGCAATGGAACTTGAAAAAGGAGAATATGTAAAAACTGCAGATGAAAAAACATATGGTCCGCTGATAAACAGATTGACTCTTAAGAAACGAAATGATCTTGGAAAAAAATATGTGGAGGAGGAAATCGTACGTATCATGAAGCTAAACCCAAAGGTGCTATGGGAGATTGAAAGAAACGCTGAAGACTTAGTGGTGTTGTTTACTATGTACTTGTGTATCATGGTGTTTTTTACCCAGGAAAACAGAAGTATGATTAGCAAGAACCAGTATGCACGCTTTTTTGAGTCTTTGGATAGGATGAAGAAAACTTGCTGGTCAATTCATATACATGAGTATCTCATGGCGTGCATTAAGAAACATTTCGATTCACCACTTAAAGTTAATGGTTGTGTGATTTATCTGTTGGTGAGTTTACATGTGCACACAGTTGTAAACCTGATATATCCATTCACCATTTTAAATAATTCTATTCATTGTGTTTGTTCCTTTCTCTTACATTTCTAACTATTCACCTATTTGTTAACGCAACATTAGTTTGCTGAACACAACAAAAGCATGCAGCCAAGCAATGAGGAAGGCGTGCCAAGGCTTCTCAGGTGGAACATCAGCGACGTCAGTAATACAATCGAGAAATACCTGAATGACGCCATGAAAAAGGTATCTCAAAAAACTTTCTTACGATAGTATATGTACATTGATATACACCTTTAATAAGGTGTACAAGATTGTACATTGTTGATAGTATATGTACATTGATATACACCTTTAATAAGGTGTACATGATTGTACATTGTCAATAGATTTTAAGAAATTTGTCCTGTGTACAACAATGTACACTCTTACAACATGTGTAAAAAATTGTACACCTGTAATCAATGTTGATACTTTGGCATGTTTTCAGATGCAACCAGGATGGGTAAAGGCTTACACTGATGAAGAGAGATTTCTTTTGGATGAGTACCGGAGGCAGAAACAAAAAAATAGCATAGATGCAGTGAAGGAAAAGCTACACATATCAGATATGGAAAGAAAGGAGTTGGATGAGGAGCTTACTGAAGTTCAGGAGAGGCAAGAAAGGCTTCTTAATTTCATCGAAGAGAAAAGCCTAAAAGTTAATGAAGTTGGTCTAATGAACTTGACAGAAAGAGAAGTGAATGATTTCGTAATTACATTTTGGATGAAATCTTTAAATTTGCAAAGGAAATATGACTTGAAACTGAGGAGGATGAGGATATTGAGGAGTAGGAGGATGGGGAGGATGTGGAGGAGGAGGAGGATGACAAGGCTGAGGAGGATGGGAATGAGCACAAGGAAGATGAGGAGATTGAGGAGGAGGAGGAGCACAATAAAGATGGTGATATGGATGATGATAATGATGATGATAATGACGATGACAATGACAAGGAGGGTAGCAAAGGTGGTGATATGCATGATGATGATGATGATGAGCAGGGTGGCAAAGGTGGTGATATGCATGGTGATGACAATGACAAGGAGAGTGTAAAAGGTGGTGATACGCATGATGATAATGATGATGATGAGCAGGGTGGCAAAGGTGGTGATATGCATGGTGATGACGATGACAAAGAGGGTGGCAAAGGTGATGATGACGAGCATGGAACTGAATCTGAAAAGAATGAAGTTCCGTCTGAAACTCCTGAAAAGCGAATGTATAAAATCACTTTTATTAAATGTGGCAGTCATTTGTTTTTATGTGTGTAGATAGTTGTACACCAGTATGCTAAAACTCATACCTTTTCTCAAAACTTGAATCTTTTAGCACTCATCTGTCAAAGACAAATGAAGAGAAGGATGGCAAGGATGGAACAAGGCAAGGTGTTGAGTCTGGAACTGCTTAGAAGCCTAGGTATGAAGAAAATGAAGCAGATGAAGGAATAATTCATGGAGATGAGAAAATTGGAGTGTTAGAAACGTTGAGACGAAGAATACATGAAGAAAGAAGAGCTGAGGCAGAAGAACGTGCAAATTTAATAAGACAAAATCACGAATTAAGGATGGAGAATATAAGACTACAGAATAGAAGATCGAGAAGTATTACAAAATCATATTCAAGATCGACTAGAAGAGAAATGAGGCGAAACTCACCCACAATCAATGTTAGAAACAATATTCAAGAAGAAATATCAAATCCTAATGAAGAATATCGCGAAAATAGAGAAAGAGCTGATGATCGTTACGTTCCACAAAATGAAACTTTTGATGATGGGAAAAATGGTGGAAATCAAGAGAACGGACAACATCAGGGACAAAATGCCCAAGATGGCGAAGGAAATCGAGAGGAAGGAAGAAGAATTTTACATGAGAGAGAAACTCAAAGAAATCAACAGACAATTGAAGAAGAAATTGAAAGACATTATGCTGAACAAGCACGTTTAATCTGCGAACGTGAAAGATTGAGAGCGTAAATGGAAGAACAAGAGCTTCAGGAGACAATTCGCCAGAACAATCACGACAATCGAGAAAGAAGCGTACACAAAACCGGAATAACGGTAATCTCAATGAGGAGTATGATAGAGTAAAGAGGATGGCTGAAAGACAGCAAATTGAATTGATAAGAAATGAACAAAATCATGGAGGGGAAAATGAAAGGCATCATCATATGTGAATTCAAGATAGAGATGAGGAAGAGAATCACAGAAGAAGACGAGATGAGGATAATGAAGAAGAAATGCAAAATTTCGCGAGAGAAGATAGACATGAACGCAGAAGAAGAGAGGCGAAATTAAAAAGACCAATGGATCAAGATTCAGGTGTAAATAAACAAATCTTAAAAGAATTAGAACAAATGAGAGGAATGCTAAATAATAGAGGAGAAGTAGGTTAAAGACAATTGGATGAAGCAATAGAAGAAGCTGCGAAAACTCCATTTACAAGGGAAGTACAATTAGGAGGAATACCACTGAAATGCAATTTGCCCGCATTAACCATCATTTTTGATGGAACAACTTGTGCAATTCAACACATTAAAGCCTATGTGAGGTGCATGTTACAATGGGAAAATCATGATGCCGTATTGTGCAAATATTTCACATCCAGCTTAACAGGAGAGGCGTTAAAATGGTTTGAAGGTCTACCAAAGAACACAATAACCTCCTTCAATCATTTGCAGACTACATTCTTGGGGGCATATATAAGTAATAATTCCTCGCGACCTGGTATAGAAGATGTGTTTGGATTAAAACAAAGGATTAGCGAAAGTTTGAAACACCTGACTAAAAGATGGAGAACTATGTGTAGCGAAATGGCTGGACGTGTAGATGAGAGATATCTTATATTATCATTTATCAATCCTATGTTTGCAACAAACCTATTGTATGTCCAAATTTTCAGAGTCAAGAATACGATCACAATGACTGAATTGCGAGAACTTCAAGAAGAATACATTGCTCTAGAGGAAAGGAAAAATGAAATGGAATCATATCCAGTTGCGAACACCAGCTCACAAACAGCGAATGCAAGCTTATTACCCAAGCTAATAAACACAGTGGCGAATACTTCGCAAGTACAACAAGAGAAGGTGACAAGTTACAATCAACATAAACTGGTGGCTATGGGAAGCCGAGATCAAGAAGAGTATGAAAGAGAAATAAATTTCTACAATTATGGTGGAAATAACAAGATTCAAAGACTCGATCAACCGCAAGAAACTTATGGAGGTCAAAGACAAAACTATAATAGAGGACAAGTAGGTCACAAGGTAGTATGAGAAGAAATCAAGATTCCACCTCTAAATGCAAGTGTGGAAAAGATATGGGAAGCTATAATATTGATGGAAAATATACCAACACCATGGAACATGGGAACGGAACCACCTCCAAATCACGGAAGCCATGAGTTTTGTTCTTATCATCATTTTCATGGACATACAACAAATGATTGCAGAAATGTAAAAAGAATTATTTTGAGAATGATAGATCAAAGGAAAACTAAACGACTTTCTGGTAGGGCATCCACAATCTCAACCACTGCCACCACCACCAGAGCATCACAAAGTGAATACGATGAAAAAGAAAGAAACATTCTTCATAGAAGTTGGTGCAAAAGCAAAAAATCTATTCTGTCACTCTATCGTACATTCATATAAGACAATTGAAGATTTTCATGATAATGTTTTGAGTAGAGTGTTCGCAAGAGATAATGATGGAAGAGAAATTATGAATATTGCGAAAATCTCGCCACTAGAGGAATGGCAGAAACAAATCATTTCTTTTACCGCAGGAGAAATTACCGAAGGAGAAGAGGTGCATGACAATCCATTGGTAGTAAAAATAGAAATTAATCCAAAACCGAAAGAAGATGAGGATGATGAAGCTGAAGATTCATGGGAAATCAATAGAATTCTAATCGATATTGGAAGCTCTGTGAACATCTTATTTTATCATACTTATAAAACCATGGGTGGAAGAGATGATGATCTTATACCATCAACATATAAGATATATGGTTTTAATGGTACTGCTAACAAGCCTAAAGGGGAGGTTCCTATGCGAATTCCATTGAAGGGAATATCTTATGAAATCTTATTTTGTGTCGTTGATGTAGAATCACCCTACAATGTGTTAATTGGTCGACCTTGGCTACATTGGATTCTAGGTGTAGCTTCAACTTTCCACCAGTGCATCAAATTCCCTCACCCCAGTGGTGTAGGAATCATAAAGGGAGATTGGGTTGAAGGAAAGAGGTGTTACGAAACTGAGATAGAATCTTGCGAAGGAAGAGCAAACAAGAAGGAAAACTGGCGACACCAAATCAAATATACACAAAGAAGTGAGAGGTTGATGGAGGATGCAATCGAAAGTAAAGGAGAAGAGATGTTTCGAAACTAATGCTAGCTCAGAATAAAAATGATGAACATACCACTACTAAGGAAGCAGTAGCATAAAATAATAAAGAAGCAAAGGATGACAAAGGTAATAAAAACAAGAAATGTATGAATGATAAAGTTGTTGCGATACTCTCGCAATAAGCAAAATTCTCAAAAATAAATTTGATTGAATGGAATAATTGAGATTGCGAAATTCAGATACAATATGATGATTTGCGAGACTCTCGCAGAGATAATGAATTTTACAGAAAATAATCAGAGAAAAATGACAAAAGATAAAGAGGCAAACCTTTATGGCGTACACCCTAGTTCGCGAATACAATTTTGCAAGAGGCAAATGTAAGACCTAAAGTATGTCATATAAGGGGTACCTTTTGCATGACTCAGGGAAAGGCTACACCGCCACCGGAACCTGAGTCATGGAGATTTTGTGTCAATGAAGCCCATCCGGGAGAGGCACCTTGGATTCTCAGCTTAAGCATATGACTTAGGTTGGGAGACTAAGGTAATAAGGACTCTCCCAAGGAGTGCATATGTGATCAAGGCGCCGAGGTACACGGTTGAGTCAAGAGTGCCAGAGACGTTTGAAGCGTACTTTGCCATTCTTGACAAGTCTTGGCTTATACTGCACTCGGCCTGAAGAAAACCCCACTTAGGGTGCAGTCTCGTAACCATAAGCCCTATAGGTAAAAGGGATAAGAGGTTGCGAAAACAACTGGTTGTTGTTAAGACTGGATGGGAGGATCTAACCTTGTATGGTATAAGTACGCCTTCTTGAAGGGGAAACCAGGGGGGAGATAAGGGCGGCACCCTCCATTAGGGAGCTGATAAGTGTCTTAAGACGCAAATTTCATGAGGATTTTTATTCGCAAGGTTATTAAGGCTTGTCATATTTGTGCAACAATCCTGAAGAGGCAATAATACAAAAGAAAAGGATAAGACGAGATCAATGGGTTTTCGCATGAAAGTGCGAAGACGTCCTGCGATTTCGTCGCAAGACGACAATGTCATGGGGCTTCATTTTCGCAAGAATATTTAGGCCTGTCATATTGTCGCAACATTCCTGAAGAGGCCATAATACAAAAGAAAAAGTTAAGGCAAAATTAATGGGTTTTTGCATGAAAGTGCAAGGACGTCCTGCGATTTTGTTGCAATGACAAGAGGTGGCATAATAAGACCTTTAATTAGGAAGGAAAAATAAGACCACACAGGAATGAGATTTTGAAAAGAAACAAAACTCACTTCATATAAGATTGCGAAGTTATACATAATTAACCGCGAAATTGAGACATAAAATAAGAATTTTTTTATGAAATCTCTCATTTGGATTCAAATAACAGAGGAAAGTATGGGAATGTATGAAATCAGAAAATTTTATTTGTCTCCATATAATAGATTTACTCAAAGATTCAATAATTCATGATTATATTGATTAACTGTATTGCAAAGAAGAATTGTTTTAATTAATGCAGGTCAAAATGAAAGAAACACAAATATACAGAAAGAAGAAATAAATGTACAAGTATTACAAAGAATCAAAGAAAGAAATAAAGACTACTTCTTAGTTAATCCTTCATTATCTTCATCAGACTTGTTCCCTTCTTTGTCTGCGTCAGAATCTTCATCACCATCAGAACCTCCATCACTATCAGATTCTTCATCATCAGCTTCGTTATCAGAGATAATCAAACTGGGAGTATTTTGTGGGATTTCTTCCAAGAGACAAGGATAATCAGAATGTGGGATATTATGATCGTCACAAACCATTTGGATAGTTTGATTGCGAAAATGCATAGCATCATTCTTAAAATTTGCAATAGTGATCTTGATTTGATTCTTTGATCTAGAATACTTGTCGTTGCGAGAAGAAAGATTCTTTGCGAGTTCCTCCTTTTCAGCTTCGAGTTCTTCAATCTTTTCACGATATCTATTTTCAGAATGCGAGCAAAAGACAATCAATTATTAACTTGATGAGAATTCATAAGAAGCAAAAGATTAGTAAAGAAGAGCAGTTAGTAACCTTCTCTGTCAGAAATCATATCTCTAATCAAGTTGTATGCTCAACTTGGAGACTAACATTTACACCAATCTTTTCTAGCATCATCTAAGATTTTCGCAGCCCAAACAAATTCATCCTCACTACTTATAAGAAGACGAGAACGAATTTGATTTTCCCTTTCGCAGAGTTCGATGTTCTTGCGGTTAGCTTCATCTCGTTCAAGTTGAACTTCAAGAAGAGCCTCTTGGAATTTCGCCAAAGCCTTGGCACCTTGATCAGAGATGCGATCCTTATCATCTATGAGACCGCTAATTTTGGTTCTTAACTCATTGGTTTTCTCTTTAGAATCAAGAAGGAGACGCTTAAATCGGTTGGCTAAGCCTAAACTAGATCTATGGTCAATTTCTAAGAGGCGAAATTTAGATCTAAGCTCATTTAGAAAGAGATGAAATTCTATCATTTGAGAAGCTATTTAAGGAATTGTTAAGACGCTCGAAGGGTATCATTATCCAAGGCATTAGGAAATGAACGAGAAGGGTAGCTTCATCAGAAAGACCATAAATGTCTGCAAAAAGGATCATTTAAATAAGATAAAACAACATGATGAATGAATAAAGGGAAAAGAGAAAAGTAACATACCGTAAAGTGATTATTAGCTTGCTGAAGACTAGAGATTTTGTTCTTATACGAGAAGAATCAATTTCTAATTGTCTATTTTTCTCGCGAAGACCTTTAACTTCAGCTTCCAATTCTTCATTCTTTTTGCGAAATTGAAGATTCTTCTTCTCAAGATTTTCGCGTCTTCTCTCTAGATCTGAGGCAACAGCAAAGAAGCTTTTCCAGCCTGCGAGAAAATAAAAAAATATATATATAGAAAGAAATTTTGAGTTATAACAATGGAAGTAAAAGGATAAAAGTATACCAGACTATTGAGAGAATGCAAGAAGTCGGGAGTCACTGATCTAGAAACTCCACGAAGAGAGCTATCACCATCCAGTAAAGGGACATCGCAAAGGGTAGCGAGAGCTTTGCAGGTATTTGCGAATTGGCTATCTCCCATTCCTTGTAGAGAATCAGAAAAGAGGCCAGAGAGCTTAGCCATAGAAGATTCAGGTGGAGAATCTTCACTTCAGCAAGATCATCATTGTCCTCATCACCCTTGTCACTTTCGGAATTTTCGTGAGGGATATTTGAAGGAGAAGAAGAACGAACTTTCCTTTTCTTTGGAGGAGGACCAGTTGATTTTTCCCTGCGAAGAGCATTTACCTTTATCACCAGTCTTCGCAACATCGGCGAGTTTTCTACTTCAGCAATAATCTTCCACACAGAAGATAAGAATGGAAGCAACAATATACTGTTTAAAATCATAAGAGAAAATTGAAGAAAATTTAAAATCATAAGAGAAAATTTCTACCTCATCTGTGTATGAGCGAAGAGCTAACAAGAGTACTAGCTTTCCCAGTCCTGTTATAACTATCTTTCAGTTTTTGGATCTGCGGAATGTCGCAAGAGTTAGCGAACAGAATAATAAATAAGAAATATAAAGTGAGTTAAATGGGAAGAAACATACCTCTTTCTCCTTCTCGGGCCAAGAGAAAACCCAAGTTGATAAAGCAAGATTCGCAGGAAGAACATTTGACCCAGCATGTAGGGTCCTTTTAGCATTAAAGGAAAAACACACCATTTATCATCTTTGGATTGGCGAGGAGTTGTGTTTTTACCAGAATGCCAGTCAATATCTTGCATGAGAATTTTGGCTTCATCAATGTTATCTTTCCTTTTTAAGCGAATACCCCCGAGTATTCTCTTTCTTCATGGAGATCAGTTCATAGTTCTCAAGAAATTCTCTATTGGTATTCTCAGCAATTATCTCTAGGTTTGCGAATTTAGGATCCCTAAGTTCTTTGGGTATAGAGATCCTTACCAGCACCACGGTTAGCGAACTCTAGCATCAGACGGATGCAGTCCCCACTCAGTTGGAAGATAGCTCGCGAAAATCCCGAGTGAGCGAGAATTTCATAAAATAAAGGAAGATCTGGGTTATAAAGAGGAATAGGGAGACCTGCGAGAATCTGACCTAGCGAAATTATGATTGATTGATCATCACAATACTGATCAGAGAAAAGTTTGACAGAAAGAATTGATTTGGCATTTTCACCAGGAATGGTGGAGAGTGTGAAACCTTTATCAGCAAGATCTTTTTGGACATCTTTTAAATTCTTCTCATCTATGACCACTTGGAGCCATATTTGAATATAGAGTATGGGAATGAATAAAAAGTAAGAGGATTGAAGGGGAAAAAATTACAGCAGCAGAACTTGCAGAAGAATAACAGAGTTGCAGAGATGAGAAATAAAAATAGAAGAGAAAGTAAAAAGAAAAGTGGAAAGAAGAAAGAAGAGTATATAAAGGAGATTTTTTTTACTCGAAGAAATAAACACCATTAAGACGAAAAGACGTGAGCGGTTGAAAAGCAGCGGTTACAGAAGACGTGTCAAGAAACAAATGGAAGAAAGAATACGTGTGATAAATGCAGAATATGAAAAGATGAACAGCTGCGGCATTTCTCACATCATTCTCTACTTTGCAGAGAAGATATGAGAAGAGGCAAGATGTAGGATCAGAATCTCGCAACGAAATTCAGCGAAATTATCAAACACAAACAAAGCGTCGCAGAACAATTTCAGAAAGATAAATAAATGACGTCAGCTAAGATCACGAGAAAGATATGATAGTCCTGCGAAAATTAGAGAGCTTGCGAAATTAACATTTGTAAGGTTGCGAGAATGTCGCAGACCATACCCGAAAATAAAGGACAGATTAGCTGTCATCCACTATGTATTTCCTTATAAATAGTCGTTCAAGTAGAATGAGAGATCTTTTTTTGAGTAAGAAACAAGTAAATAGGAGAGAGAAAGTCTATAACAGAGATCATTCTTGATTTCTTTATCTTTTCTCGTAAGAATATTCAAAAATTGATCAATAAAATTAAGAGTGTAAACCTAAAAATGAGTTGATTAATAATGGAATCATATAAGGGGTGTAGTGTAGAATTTCCCGCAACTACACCGGCTTAGCAACATCTTTTCATTCCAGTCGATCAATAAAATAACAAGATAAGTAGCTTTTTGACTTCTAGAAGTCAAAAAACAAGAAGTCAGTTTGGGTGTGGAATTTCAGAATGACTTCTGAAAGCAGAAAAATTGACTTTTTGTGAAACAAGATATCTGAACTTCTGAAGTCAGAAACCAATTATTATATCCAAACACGCTAATAATCTAGTGGAAAGATGTATGGCTTCTGCCTTCTAGGCCCACTTGAAGAACAAACAAGTACGTGCTACTGTTGCGAGAACAACAAAGCTTCTGCGCAGTTCGGACTTATCCAAAAGTTAGTTGCTTGTAGTATTTAACAAAAACAGATTCAAGTGGTTTTTTCTTTATTTGGGTGCCAACAACAGAAGAACATCTACTTTAAGCAAAACCAGCAGAATAATTAGGTGATGCATCATGCATGTGCATGTTAGTTAGCTAGGTAATACACTACAATATCTCATAGACACTACTTTCTTAATCAGGTATTTTAATCGCTTGCTAGCTCAAACTTGATCTTTTTTTAGAGGGTATACTGAATGCTATTGGCTTGTACTCGAGGACCACTTAAAAGATGTCTTTTAGATTTGTTTCTTTGGGAGAATCCATATTCATTCCCCTAGCTTTTCCGGGCTTCTGCTAAAAAGAAGAAAACATAAACAAAAGAAAAGTTCGTGGCGAACTGTACATTGTAACTATTGTCATATTTCTTTAAATCAAGACCTTATTAAATTACTGCCATCAATGCAGGGAGAATGCAAATTATAAACAAAGCCAGCAAAAGTCTATGATTAGGTGCCCGTTAGTTAGCTAATTAATGTAATGTTTCATAGACATTAAGTTATCTCAGTTGGTGGCAACACTTATCCAAGTTGGTTGGGCTCTCTTTTTAGAGATATTTGGAGGCTTCTTTTAAATATGGCCTACATTTTTATTAGGAAAAATGACGGTTTAGTTCAAAACCGGCTCCAAAATAACGTTTTAGTCCAGACCTAGTTGACTAGGAACAAATTAGTCCAAAGTTTATTTGAAAATGTGTAAAGATGATGTTATCCTTCGCACGCGTCTCATAAAGCACACATGCAGTGAATTAAAACCGTTTTGTAACTGACACGAATAATGCGGAAGAGACACGTTGGTTCGAAAAAAAAATTGAAATTAAAAATTGAAAAGAAAAAACGAAAATGTTAGTATTTCATTTAGCAGGGAGAAGATAAAAAAACTCAGAGAAAAGAAAGCCCAGAGAAATTAACCTAAAATCCAAAATCGAAAATCGAAACACTAAAGATTCAAAATCAAACCTTACATTTTCGTAGAATTGATGAATACAGTAGTAGTAACATCATGGTGAGTGCTAAAAAACCGGTTGCAAAGCGAAAATCAACAGAAAAATCTTCTGATACAACATCAACAGTTGAAGAAGATACTTCAAAATCACAAGGACGAAAGACGAGATCAAAATCTACATCAATTTCAACATTAACTGTACCAGAAGATACTTCAAAATCACCACCTAAGAAGAAATCAAAATCTACAGCAGTTTCAACATTAAGTGTAGCAGAAGATACTTCAAAATCAACACCACCTAAGAAGAAATCAAAAACTTCAAGGAAATCAACATCCGATCAAGCAAAAAAGGGTAATGCTATTTCAAACTGTTGTCCATCTTTTGTGTTTTACCAGTGTACGGATCTGTACACCGGCATGCTATATCATGTTTATATGTTCTGATGTGTGTGTTTTTGGTGTGTATAGATATGTACATACCATGCTGTTGCAGGCTTTCGTTTTCAGTTCTATCTATTTTTTTGCAATTTTTATGAGATTTTTTGTTGGTGTGTATAGATATGTACACCACCATGCTGTTGCAGGCTTTCATTTTCAGTTCTATCTATTTTTTTTTTGCAATTTTTACGAAATTTATTGTTGGTGTGTACAGATATGTACACCACCATGTTGTTTCAGTGATTTGTGTTCAGATTTCTTGTTCATGTGTATATACTACTACACTAACATGTTGTTGTACTGGTTGGTGTCATGTTCTGTATATTTTTGTACTGATTGTTGTATTTTGAAACTGTTTTTCCATCACTTGTGGTACCAGTGTACGTACAGGTACACCAGCATACTAGTTCATCTTCATATTGCCTGCTGAGTGTGTTTTGAAACTGTTTTTGTTAGATTTTTGTAAGAGTGTAAAGACTTTTACACCTGTATTGTTCTTATTTGATTAGTGATCTGTTAAATATTTGTGTATACATTGTTGTACACCTTGTTTGTGGGTGAAAACTGTTTCTGCTGATTTCGGTAATTCGTGTGTGTAGGTGAGAAACGAGTCTAAACCCTAAACAATGTACTGCACGGGAGTACTTTTGATTCGAGAGATCAATTTGTACAATCCTGGCCTAAACCAAGAAATGGCCGTTCCAGGCTTGCTTCGGTCACAAAGTGAATGAGAAGGGCTGGTCTTAAGGAGGGAAGCGAAGAAAGTGTTGAGACCAGAATAGTTGATTCTGCACGCCGCACGCTGTAAACCGCCAGACCAATACCTTGATGAGTATCCCCCAGTTTGTGACATGTTTTGATGTCTCGAGTGTTTTCGTGGAAAACTTGTAGCACTTTGATACGTGTGGCAAGTTAAAAATGAGAGGCTTGTCGTAGGTAAAAAGCATATGTGATGCTAGGCTCGTTTTGGCTAGTCGCCTAAAACTTGTCACGAGTTGAACGGCTCGGTGGCGAATTTTGATGGCTGAGATTACGTCTCATGAGGAAGAGTGGCCATTGATTATGGCTGCATCTTGTTGTATAGCGAAGTGGCGCCATTGGCATAGTAGCGCCTGGTGGAGCCATGGCATAACGACATGCTAGTGGTCGTGGCATGGCGGCATGCCAGTGGCCGTGGAATGACAACATGCTAGTAGCCGTGGCATAGCGACATGCTAGTAGTTGTGACATGGTGGCATGTCAGTGGCCGTGGCATAGCGACATGCTAGTAGCTGTGGCATGCCAGTGGTCGTGGCATAGCGACATGCTAGTAGCTGTGGCATGCCAGTGGTCGTGGCATAGCGGCATTCTAATGGATGTGGCATGGGGGCATGCCAGTGGCCGTGGCATGGCGGCATGCCAGTGGTCGTGGCATGGTGGCATCCAGTAGCTGTGACATAGTGGCATTCCAGCAGTTGTGGCATGGTGGCATGCCAGTGGACGTGGTGTTGTAGCATGGCCAAAGTTTAAGATTTGGCTCCATGACTAAAGTTAAGGCTTGGCGGCACGACCAAGGCTAGGGCTTGGCGCCGTGGCCAATTAGGGTTTGATGCCGCGACCAAAGTTTAGGGTTTGGCGACATGGTTTCTCAAAAGTTGTCACAAGCCTGTTAGTTTGGTGGCGAAGTTGGATGGCTGAGATTGCATCTCAGGAGGAAAGGTAGCCGTCGATCATGGCTACCTTTAATTGGCAGTTGATAGACACATTTTTGTGTCTAATTTGTCCTCAATGTCCGTATTATTGGAACTCTATTTTGTACTAATATTGTGTTTTTATGTATTTTTAGGAAATAAACATTTTTGGAAAATTCGGCTCGAAAAGTTGATTTTGGCACCCCCGGAGGACAAGTGTTATTCGAACTCTCGCTTTTGGATAAGGGGTAACCTAATTACTAAGGGGCATCCCCAGGTCACCCCCAAGGCAGCTGATATTCACACCCCAGTTCTGGTTAGGGGGAGGACATCTTCTTCCCAAATTCAAAAACCAAAAATTGGCGGGAAAAATTGTTCTTGAACTTCCGTGACTAGGGTTGAGGATTTGAAGGTGTTCCAGTGAGATTCAATGGCCCAAATTAAATGGCTTTGTTCCTAGGGCCTAGATAGAGCTAGTATGGGTGTTGGATTTGGTCAAAATTGGTTAGATAACCGGTGGGAATCAAATCAGGGAAGATATTCTAAAATAGGAAAAATATTCTATTCTTGGAATTCTTGGATGGAAGAGACGTGCATGGGTTGATTCTATTGGCTGGAAAAAATCCCTACAGCTCAAGGATGACGCGTGAGAAGAGATAAAACATGGAAAAATCCGTAACAAATCAGAGAATTAAAGTAAAAATATTTCGGAATATTTTCTTTAATGGCCGGATATTCTTGGAATTATTACGAGGATTTGAGTGACCTGTTGTGTATAAATAGGTCCCTAATGTCGACAAGGAGGGGATATGAAGTTTAGAGAGAATTGAGAGAGGTTTAGAGCACTACAGAGCAAGAAAATTGAAGTTGCAGAGATTCTGGTTCTGCTGCTGCTGCTGCTCGAGGAGGAAGAAGAAGAGGAAGAACAGACTACCAAAGGCAGTCGTTTACCAACAAAGACAACGACTGTCGTTCGTGGGTCATAATTGTTGTAATATTTCGATTGCGGTAAATAAGGATTCGTTGCTCGGACTTGAAAATATTTTTAAAAAAAATATATATACAAAATTTGTCACCGGATTAAGAGATACTAGGACTCAGGATTCCACCAATTCTTATACTCATGCGAATCAACTATTAATTCTAGACAATTATAGCTTATAATGATAACAAATATCGACTCTTTTCTTTGCGAAAAATAGATTTTGTAAAGTATTAGATGTAAATCATAAGCATGATGCATCAAGAATCTCATGGATTAAGCATACATCATCAGACAAAATCACAAATAATCAATAAAAATCATAATTTCATTCATAATAGTGCAAATAGTCATAAAAGAATTAAATAAAAATTACTCATGCATAAAGAATGGTTTCTTCCATCATCCCAGTATTGGGGTTTAGCTATTCATATTAATCATACACTCAAAATATTAATTCTAAGATCAAAGTGTGACCAAAAGAGTCAAAAGTTATAAAACAGTGGTTCTGTGACCCACAAAATACGTCCAGAAAGAAATGATACCAGGGAACTGCAGTAAAACAACGACACTCCGCAGCTGCTGTTGACGCTGCGGAAAATAAGACTGCTCTGTGCGTCTTGGACTCGTAACAACCTTTTTATACACAATAGGTCGACTAAATCTTCCCCAATATTTTCGTTTATCTCCACAACAAGTTACGGTTTTTTTTGTCTGCCAAACTCTCTTTACGCGTCTTCCTTTTGAGACGTATACTTTCCAAAGCCTTTATAAGATATATTAGAATCTGTGGGAAGATATATCTGCATTCTAGTCACGCCATATTTCTGGAAACAAACCAAACAGGGCCCGACTTTCTTTCTCTGTTTGAACCGAGTATTTTTCTTCCCTGTTAGTCGATATTCCGGATTATCCAGCCCAAGTTAATCGATCAAAACACATGTACAAACCCTGTTTACTCCATTCGAGTCCAGCCCAACTTAGTTTGGCGGTTGAATCTCTCCAAAGAACGTCCAACAATCGAGTTCCAAATCTGTTCCGTCAGCAAAGTTCTTTCCCGCCAAAATTTCTGTTTTGAATTTTGGGAAGAAGGTGACCTCCCCCTTATCCATTTCGGGGGTCCCTTTAGAAATTGGGGTGGAAATAGTAATTTTTGGGCATAAACAGTAATTTTGGGGGGTTCCTCAGGGGTGTTTCTTGGGTGTCTCCAACACACTTCTGTGGTGCTTCTGATACGTTATTTGCGGAGGTTCAAATGCCACATATCGAGCCGATTTCGCCGCAAAAGCTTATTTTTCCAAAAACACCTACAAAAACATAAAATAACCAAATAAGTACAAAATCGAGCACTAACAATCTATACAATTGAGATATATTAGACACATAAATGCGTCTATCAAATACCCCCAAACTTATTATTTGCTAGTCCCGAGCAAATCAAAACTACAAAATAAAATCCTAACCCACTTTCGCAGGCATCGTCGATTGCATTTAGCGTATGCAATAAGCCTTTAAACCCTTAGGTGGCCCTATTGGCCGAGTTATAGTCTCGGGAGGGCTTACAAGAGATATACCCACAAAACCTTAATACTCCAGATCCTAGCTATCTACAACGAACCTTGGAAGGCACTAAAGAATCTCCTTGGTTGGCATACTTATTGACTACAAGAGGAAGTACCCTGATGCGAAATTCCAATTGATGTACACGAGTTTGCACTCAATCATACTAAAATTCATATAAAGTGACAGAGCTCTACTCAGATAGTCGCACTATGGACATCAATATCCGGAATCAAAACTAATCACATGGATAGATCAAGCAGATGGATATAGAGAAAAACATAGATGGTTCTGATGTTTACTAAGTGAACGGCGTTTCCCATATCTGTCTGAAGGCCTCCGCCAAAATGAACCTATCCTAATGGATTGAGACACTAGTCTGACTAATATCAACACACTGGCATATACAAGGGTACAAGTGGTCGATAACCTAACTCTAGGTCAACACAACTGGCATATACAAGGGTACCAGTGGTCGACTTTATTGAATTTATTCCTTTTGGTCAAATGGTCTGGTCTCAATGTCTTTTTTTTTCCTTTAAACTTTTTTTTTTTTTCAATTTTTTTTATGGTATCTCAATCACTCTAATTCACCCTAGCATTGGTAACAACTTGAATCGTGAGACCCACTAAATCACTTAGAAACATATTTAAAAAGAAAACAACATCAAAAAAGAAGTGAAAAGGACTCAACGAGATATGGTGAAACTATCATGTTATTCCTAACAACTGAGCTCTGTGCTTTTATGAATAGACTCTTTAGATGTTGCCATCTAATCAGATTGGTTCCTCAACTCCTAAAACCAAAATGCTTCCATCCACTTAGATTGGTTAGTGCCATCCTAAATAAGCATAAATTTCTAGGCTCTGGAGTTTATTTATTATGCAACTAAAAAGTTTCTCCCGTACCCCCAAACTTAAACCTAACATTGTCCTCAATGTTATAAAGATAAAATTAAAAACATGAACAAGGAGAAACTGTTACCAATGAAGCAAAAGAGATAAGGAAAGATATTACCGTGTCGCATGAATATTGGGTTACCTCCTAAGAAGTGCTAAGTTTAAAGTCTTCAGCCATACTTAGGAAAGGATTAGTCAACTCTAACTGTATAACAGTAGCCGAAATAACTGTGGGTCTTCAAAACCAAATAGAGCTGACCAAAGGAAACCGCAGTAAACCAAGAAAATGAACAAGAATAGCATGCCCTTACCTAGTTTCCTGATTAAGAAATTTATATCTAATTGTGGTTTAGGTTCAGGTTCTATGAAAGGGTCTACATAGAAAATTTTCATTGGCTGCGTTTCTTCATAGGTGGGATCCGAATCATTAGGTCCTAGAGTCTGGAAAAACTCAAATATGATCTTAGAAGCGCATAATAATAACCTAAATAACTGAGGATCCTCTAAGTCAATAAGATTTGACTTACGTAATTGACCACAATGAGAGTAGTGGTCATTCTTAAGAAAATGTGTCGATTCTAATTTCCTAAAGCATTTAGGTTTAGTCTCACAACTTAATATTCGACACATTTGGAATATAAACGTTCCCACAGTTGGAAGAAAACTATTTGGTGGGAAAACAAAGTCAATCTGGGGATCATAGCCTGGGCAAACCACATCAACCATAGGATGGGTTTCTAACGACTGAACTTCTTCCTGGACATCATTGGGTTCGGGAAAACGAGTATGAAGGTAATCTTGTAAAATTGTCGAGGCAGAGATATCAAGTCCTAAGTGAAGGGACTTTCTGAGAGTTAAAGGTAAGGAACTAGGAAGGTGATAATCACCCCCAAACTTAGAGTTTTCAGTGTCTCTAGATAGACTAGTTACAATCTCCCTAATTTCTGGATCATTAGATTCTTGAAAATTGTCAATTGATTCTTCTAATTTATTATCAGGTAGTGCATCTTTACTCATCTCTACGGGTATATCTTTTTCATCTAATACTATTGTTTCTAAGTCGCTAGACTCTAAAACAACATTTTCGGAATAAACCCGTTCCTCTAAACCACTATCGACTTCGTAATCAAAAGGAAAAACTACATCGTCTAAAACGGTGGTATCCCTAATCAAATCCTCGTTCTTTTGAATAGGTGAATAATCATAAAAATTATTTGGATTTGAAATAGAAATTATATAATCATTATAAAGCTCAATTGGATTAATAAATTCCTGATCACTATGCCTACATATTTCAGATTCTTCATTACTACTATCCTCATCATCATAATAGTACAAAGATGATTGAAACTTATCTAAATAAGTAGTGTCTTTTATTCTAGTCTCGTCCTATAAATTAGGAAAATATTCACTATTGATATCAAGGGTAGAATTAGAAACCCTATTTTGGAAATTTAGATTATTTCGAGCAGCATTAGCCAACTGTTCATTTTCTGCCTCTAGACGTGCCTGAATTTCACTGAGCATAACACTTATACGTTCACCACTCTCGTTTATCATCTCAGAATATCGTGTAGACTCTTCCTTTGAACTATTCATTGCAACTAAACGTTTATACGTCCTTTCAATCCATTGTTGGGTCTCTTCTAGAGATGGAACAGTTTCAGAAATATCATAATCAGGACTAGTTTCCAAAAACGAGTAACCAATACTACAATGTTCCTGATTTTCTTTCTCGTAAGACCAATTCGCGTGTGGATAGTAATTGGGCACACCATGGTATGAACCATAACCTTGAAAAGATTGGCGTTCCCAACTACTATTCCCACCATGGTCATAAAACTGATGATGTCCATATTCAAATTCAGGTCGATACTCTTTGTATTGGCTTCTATCATACCATTTCGACATTCTTAATTGCAAGGGAATTCTACACAACCACAAACAAGGCCGACTCGACTCCACCAAAACAAACCTAAAGATTTCTAGCAAACAAAAAGCATGGTGGCTTCACTTAGATTGTTTCTAGACTTGCTTCTATCTCTCGAAGGGGAATTCGTTTAAAATTAAGCAAACCCCTATGGAATCAATCCGAGTCAAAGTAAGTTGAATTGAGGCGAGGGAAGCTCAGTGGAGCTTTGATACCCAAGGCCTCACCGCTATCACAAGGCGGCGCAGTCACGCATTCAACTCACAGAAACCATCATGAACTTCGAGGTGTGCTTAAGAAAGTAACCAATATCCTTCGAAATTTTTTCCTGATAAGCGCGATACCCTATCGGTCTCGTTCTAGTCAAGTTTTAAGCTTGGGTTCGCGTTAGGTTTCGTTTTCCTAAGGCGGGCAAGAAGGGAGCGGTGATGAAATCCGAACCCTTATATTGTATTGGCCAGTCCTTGCCCTTTATTAGGAATTTAAAAACAGTCCAAATTCGTCCTCAATCAATGAATCGCCTTAAGGAATACAGTAAACCCGCTAACAGGGGATTCGCGGGTGTTTCGAAAGCTTACCTCCCGTACCAGACGGGGGATGAACCGTTGAAGTGGACTCGGGCCACGACTCCTATGTCATGTACGAACCCGAGGGGCCGAGACGATATTGTAATCGTCGTCCTTCCCTGCAAACAATTTATATTTAATTTTTTTTATTAATAATAAGACCCTTCCGTAGGGTTAAAAAAATAAAAATAAAAAATAAAAAAATGTCCAAAAGTCCAGAATAAAGTCCAAATAAAAAGTCCAAAAATTACAAAAATTATGATAAATAAAGCCTATTTACAAATTCTAAAATAAATAAATAAAAGCTATATACAAAAAAAATAATAATAATAAAAATTAAATCCTAAAAAAAAATTATGTCTTTTTTTTTCTTTTCTTTTAGCTTTTAGCTTTTAGCTTTAAGCTTTTAGCTTTAAGCTTTTTGTTCCCAAGTCCTTAGTATTCCACTTCGAACCTGTAAATCAAAGACACAAAAAGAAACGTAAAAAGGAACAAATAAAAGTAAAATAATAAAATAAACCTAAAAACAAATCTATAAACAAGTCCGCGTCGGCGGCGCCATTTTGTTGTAATATTTCGATTGCGGTAAATAAGGATTCGTTGCTCGGACTTGAAAAGATTTTTAAAACAAAAATATATACAAAATTTGTCACAGGATCAAGAGATACTAGGACTCAGGATTCCACCAATTCTTATACTCATGCGAATCAACTATTAATTCTAGACAATTATAGCTTATAATGATAACAATATCGACTCTTTTCTTTGCGAAAAATAGATTTTGTAAAGTATTAGATGTAAACCATAAGCATGATGCATCAAGAATCTCATGGATTAAGCATACATCATCAGACAAAATCACAAATAATCAATAAAAATCATAATTTCATTCATAATAGTGCAAATAGTCATAAAAGAATTAAATAAAAATTACTCATGCATAAAGAATGGTTTCTTCCATCATCCCAGTATTGGGGTTTAGCTATTCATATTAATCATACACTCAAAATATTAATTCAAAGATCAAAGTGTGATCAAAAGAGTCAAAAGTTATAAAACAGTGGTTCTGTGACCCACAAAATACGTCCAGAAAGAAACGATACCAGGGAACTGCAGTAAAACAATGACACTCCGCTGTTGCTGTTGACGCTGCGGAAAATAAGACTGCTCTGTGCAGTCTGTTCTTCGTGTTCTTCAAGGTCCTCTAATGGCAGCAGCAGCAGGTGGGAATTGCTGTTAATCCTTCTTCTTCGCTCCTCTGCGTCCCAAACCTTCCCCCAAACTCTTGATAACTTATCTTGGACTGGTAACAACCTTTTTATACACAATAGGTCGACTAAATCTTCCCCAATATTTTCGTTTATCTCCACAGCAAGTTACGGTTTTTTCTCTGCCAAACTCTTTTTACGCGTCTTCCTTTTGAGCCGTATACTTTCCAAAGCCTTTATAAGATATATTAGAATCTGTGGGAAGATATATCTGCATTCTAGTCACGCTATATTTCTGGCAACAAACCAAACAAGACCTGACTTTCTTTCTATGTTTGAACCGAGTATTTTTATTCCCTGTTAGTCGATATTCCGGATTATCCAGCCCAAGTTAATCGATCAAAACACATGTACAAACCCTGTTTACTCCATTCGAGTCCATCCCAACTTAGTTTGGCGGTTGAATCTCTCCAAAGAACGTCCAACAATCGAGTTCCAAATCTGTTCCGTCAGCAAAGTTCTTTCCCGCCAAAATTTCTGTTTTGAATTTTGGGAAGAAGGTGACCTCCCCCTTATCCATTTCGAGGGTCCCTTTAGCAATTGGGGTGGAAATAGTAATTTTTGGGCATAAACAGTAATTTTTCGGGGTTCCTCCGGGGTGTTTCTGGGGTGACTCCAACACACTTCTGTGGTGCTTCTGATACGTTATTTGCGGAGGTTCAAATGCCACATATCGAGTCGATTTCGCCGCAAAAGCTTATTTTTCCAAAAACACACCTACAAAAACATAAAATAACCAAATAAGTACAAAATCGAGAACTAACAATCTATACAATTGAGATATATTGGACACATAAATGCGTCTATCAATAGTTTTTCAACGACAACAACACTTTATCTCTATCGTTGATTCTGGACGCCTTCTGTGGGTCGCAGAATCCTGTTTTATATCATTTTCTTGTCTTTCTCTTCATTGTAAAACACTTTTGAGCATCAATGAAATATTTTGAAAGGTTTTCCAACATGATGAGCGGCTAAAATACCTGGTGACTGAGGCGACGGAGGAGCTATTTATTCATGTTTGATTGGTAAATTCTTTTTATAATTTCTTAATTATTTATTTTATTTAATCTTGGATCAATAAAAAAAGAGATAAAAATGGTTTTCCTAATTAGTTGTGAATCAGTTTGATGTTTTATGCTTAGAATTAATTCTTTGATAAATCATGCTTAAGGATTACAATTTAATATTTGGACACCTTATAGATTAATAAGTGATTTAATGGAAAAAGAGCTAGATAATAATTATGAAATATTTTTGTAACCAATCAACTTGAAGTAATAGTGAATCCGGAGCCTTAGTCCATTTTAAATCTTGACATCACTCTTTGGAAAATTAATTTGCTTTATTTTTATTAAATCTAAAAATTATTTCCTTCATAAATCTGAAACGAATCTTTTTACCACTATCACTACAACGACCATTTGAAAATACATCAAATTTTTGGCGCCGCCGACGCGGATTTGTGCTTAGGTAGAATTTTTAGGTTTTTATTATTTTTTATTATTTTCATTTGTTCCTTTTTACGTTTCTTTGTTTGTGTCTTTGATTTGCATGTTTGAAGATTGGACACTAAGGACTTGGAACAAAGCTCAAAACTAAAAAAAAAAAGAAAAAAAAAGACAAATAATTTTTTAGCATTTAGTTTTATTATTATTTTTTTTTAATTTTTAATTTTTTTTAGAATTGTATTAGGAAATTTTTGTAATATTTTTGCACTTTACTTTGGACTTTGGACTTGGACTGTGACGTTGGACATTTTTAAGTTAGTTTAACCCTACGGAAGGGTACCTTAAATACAAACTGTGTGCAGGGAAGGACGACGATTACGATATCGTCTCGGCCCCTCGGGTTCGTACATGACATAGGAGTCGTGGCCCGAGTCGACTTCAACGGTTCATCCCCCGTCTGGTACGGGAGGTAAGTCCATCGAAACACTCGCGAATCTCCTGTAAGCGAGTTACTGTATTCCTTAAGGTGATTCATTGATTGAGGACGAATTTGGACTGTTTTTAAATTCCTAGTAAAGGGCAAGGACTGGCCAATACAAGATAAGGGTTCGGATTTCATCACCGCTCTCTTCTTGCCCGCCTTAGGAAAATGAAACATAACGCGAACCTAAGCCTAAAAGTTTGACTAGAACGAGACCTATAGGGTAACGAGCTTAATAGGACAGTCATTCGAAAAATATTGGTTACTCTTTTGAGCATACTTCGAAGTTCAGGATAGTTTCTGTGAGTTGAATACGTGACTGCGCCGCCTTGAATACCGATGAGGCCTTGGGTATCAAAGCTCCATTGAGCTTCCCTCGCCTCTATTCAACTCACTTTGACTCGTACTGATTCCAGAGATTTGCTCAGATTGTAACGAATTCCTTTTCGAAGGATTAGAAGCTGGTCTATAAACAATCTAAGTGGAGCCATCATGCTTTTTGTTTGCTAGAAATTTTTAGGTTTGATTTGGTGAAGTCGGCATGCTGTGTGTTTGCTTAGAACCTCCCTTCCTTAGGATTTTTGTTTGTGTATTCCAAGAGCGCTCGAGTCCTTTACAGAGCATGCTTGGAAAAGAGATAATTTTGGCCGTTTGATTAGTGACGGGCCTAAAAGATCTTCTTGTGGAAGCGGGGAGCTCGAAGACTCTTCTTTTGAGAGCCCCGTTTTTGGAAACTTCAGTTTTGAGAATCTGTCTCTTCGTGAGGAAAGTACCCCTAGTATTTCTGCTGTGCCACCGATGGCAACTTTGAAAGATTACATGTTCCCAACTAGGTCCAACCGAGCTTTGTGCATTAAATTGCCAGCCACTACGGCTAATTTCGAGATAAAACCTAGTATTCTTCAGATGATCCCTATATTCTTAGGAAAAGATGATGAGAACCCTTATTTCCATATTAGGGACTTTGAGGAAATTTGTGGGATAATTAGAATAAAAGACCTTAATGATGAAGTCTTGAAACTTAAGATGTTTCCCTTTTCCTTGAGAGATAAAGCCAAGACCTGTCTGAACAACCTACCATCTGAATCCATAGAAACATGGCAGGAACTTATCGCTGCCTTCTATATGAAGTTCTACCCTAAGCATAAAACTGCAGCTGTTAGGCAGAACATTAGTACTAGTGTGCAACAAGAGGGAGAGTCTCTTTATAGGTTTTTAGAGAGATTCAATGATCTCCTATCCCAGTGTCCTCACCATGGATTTGATAAGATGAAACTTGTAGAGATTATTTATAATGGTTTAGACTATTCGACCAAAGCCATGGTCGAGTCTATGTGCGCTGGTGAGTTCACTAGTAAAAATGCTGATGATGCTTTTACCTTCTTAGGAGCTATCACTGAGAAATCCCAACAGTGGGAGTCTTGTGTGGAACCCCCTAAAAGACTCTTAGTCAATAGAAGTAGCACCAATATGGTAGATACAAGTTTTGCGTCAGATGCCAAGTTTGCTGCTTTATCTAGAAGGTTAGAAGCATTAGAAATGGGTCAACCTAAAAATAAGTCCCTTGTTGAACCTAATAGAGCCTCTCAAATCTCTAGTTGTGGAATAGAGCCCGATAACTCATTTTGGGAAGGTCAGGTTAGTGAAGAGCAAGCTCATGCTTTCTATAACAATGCTAGGTTTGAGAACCGTCAGAAGTTTGACCCCTACTCAGAGACCTACAACCCTGGTTGGAGAAACCATCCTAATTTCTCTTGGTCTAAGGGCCACAATCAAGGCCAGTCTAGTAATTCTCAGCCTCCCCCAGGTTTTGGTTATACTAAGAACTCTTCAGGACAGACCCATAACCCATCTGAGAATAAAATAACTAGCTTAGAGGAAACCCTTAGTATATTAAGGAAGAGCCAGGAAATGCTATCACAAATCCAGGAAATGTTAGTAAAAAGCCAGGGTAATTTTCAAGAGGAAACCAAACAGAATTTTAAGAATAGTGCCCAGTCTTTTTCTAAATTAGAACTTCAAGTCGGCCAAATAGCTAAGTATATTAATGAGAGAGAGGAAGGAAGGTTCCCTAGTCATACTGATCCTAACCCTAGAGGAGAGAAATCGTACAGTCATGTTAACTCTGTTACGACCCTTAGGAGTGGAAGGAAAGTTGATAATAAGGTCGACATACCTGAAAGTGAACATGCTGTAGTTCACCCTTATGAGCCAAAAAATGAGGAGACTGATAGAGTCTCCAAAGAGACCAATGAGGGTCCTGATGAGCCCGACTTTGTTCCCAGAGCCCCGTTCCCCCAGCTGCTAGTTCCTACTAAGAGGGAGTCCAACGTTAATGATATATTGGAGGTTTTTAAGCAGGTTAATATCAACCTTCCATTATTAGATGCAATTAGGCAGATTCCCTCTTATGCCAAGTTCCTTAAGGACTTGTGTACGCGAAAGCATAAGCTCAGTGTCCAGAAGAAAGCCTTCATAGCTAGTCATGCGAGTTCTATTATTCAGAATACCACTACTCCTAAGTATAAAGACCCAGGGTCCCCTACCATTGCTTGTACAATAGGTAAGTACCGTGTTGAGAAAGCGTTTCTTGACTTAGGATCCAGTGTGAACTTACTGCCATACCATGTGTACCTTAATCTAGGACTTGGTGAGATGAAATCTACACAGATGACACTTCAGTTAGCTGATAGGTCCGTTAAAATTCCTTGTGGAGTGATCGAGGATGTTCTCATAGAGGTCGACAAGTTTATATATCCGGTGGATTTTGTTATCCTAGATACCCAACCTGTCCCTGACCCAGATAACCAAATACCAGTGATTTTAGGTCGCCCGTTTTTAGCTACATCCAATGCGATCATTAACTGTCGAAATGACATTATGAATTTGTCTTTTGGTAATATGACTATTGAGCTGAACATTTTAAATATTAGTAAGCTACCCTTTGAACTATATGACTCGAATATAGAAGATGTGAACATGATAGGAACATTAGTCGAGGAGTCATTACCAAACACTTTGTTAGAAGATCAATTAGAGAAATGCCTAGATCACTTTGGGATTGATTTTGATGATGATAAGGTGATTAATGAGGTGAATGCTTTGTTAGATTCAACCCCTTTGTTAGATACTAGTAATGGATGGAAACCTAAGTTCGAACCACTACCAATTTCTAAGTCTACCCTAGTTCCTTATTTGGAAGAGCCTCCTAAGTTGGACCAAAAACCATTGCCAGATACCCTGAAGTATGTGTTTTTAGGCCCGTCTGAGACTTTACCTGTGATTGTTTCTTCCGACTTGGATAGAGATCAGGAAAGTAGGCTAGTAACCGTCCTTCAAAACAACAAGGAAGCTTTAGGGTGGACCATAGCAGACATTAAGGGTATAAGTCCTACTATTTGTATGCATCAAATCTATTTAGAGGAAGACACCAAACCTTCTAGGGAGATGCAACGTCGACTAAACCCCAATATGAAAGAAGTAGTTCGAACTGAGGTTCTTAAGCTACTAGATGCAGGCATTATCTACCCTATCTCAGACAGTAAGTGGGTCAGCCCCGTTCAGGTTGTTCCAAGAAATATGGTATTACTATAGTCCAGAATGATAACAATGAGTTAATCCCGACCCGAGTGACCACGGGTTGGCGTGTTTGTATTGACTATAGGAAATTGAACAAGGTCACTAGGAAGGACCACTTTACCCTTCCTTTCATCGACCAGATGCTAGAGAGATTAGATGGACATAGTCACTACTGCTTTTTAGATGGCTACTCTGGATATAATCAGATCGTTATTTCCCCAGAAGACTAGGAGAAAACCACTTTTACCTGTCCCTTTGGTACCTTTGCGTATAGACGCATGCCTTTCGGGCTATGTAATGCCCTTGCGACTTTTCAGCATTGCATGATGAGCATATTTTCTGACATGGTAGAACGGTTCTTAGAGGTCTTTATGGATGATTTTTCAGTGTTTGGTTCGTCTTTAGATGAGTGCTTGCATCATTTGTCATTAGTTTTGACTAGGTGTAAGGAAAAGAATTTAGTGCTTAATTGGGAGAAATGTCACTTTATGGTTCGTTCAGGAATTGTTCTAGGGCATATTGTATCTTCAAAGGGTATAGAGGTAGATAGAGCCAGAGTTGACCTTATTAAAACTTTACCGGTCCCAAAAATCGTAAGAGATATTAGGTCATTCTTAGGGCAATGCTGGTTTTATCGTCTTTTCATTAAGTATTTTAGCTTGATGTCTAGACCTCTTTGCAATTGCTTGCAAAGATGTTAAGTTTGTCTTTGATGATGCTGTTTAGAGGCTTTTGATAAGCTAAGTCATTACTCTACCGCCCGCCCCCATAGTCCAGGCACCCAAACTGGAACCACCCTTTGAGATCATGTGTGATGCTTCATATATGCTATTGGTGTTGTGTTAGGTAAGCGGCTAGAAAATAAGTACTTCATGTGATTTACTATGCTAGCACAACTCTGAATGATGCCCAGTTGAACTATACCACTACCGAGAAGGAACTATTAGCCATTGTTTTGCCTTAGACAAGTTTAGACCCTATCTCTTAGGTTCTAAGATCACCATATATACGATCATGGCTTCTTTAAAATATCTTTTGTCTAAGAAGGACTACTAAACCTAGATTTATTAGGTGGATTCTGTTGTTGCAAGAGTTTTCTTCCAGCATTAGAGACAAAAAGGGTGTCGAAAATGTTGTAGCAGATCACTTGTCTAGGCTAGTTTGTTAGTTCCCCAGATGATTCCCTTCCTATAAGATAGCTTTCCTGATGAACAATTGTTCTTTGTTACCCAATTACCTTGGTATGCGAATATAGTGAACTATCTTGTTACTGGTCGAATGCCCCAACATTGGGGTAAACAAGATCGTTCTAGATTTTTAGCTGAGGTTAAGCACTTCTTTTGGGATGATCCTTATTTGTTTAAGTATTGTCCAGACCAGATTATTAGGAGATGTATACCTGAGAGTGACCAGTCCAGTATTATTTCCTTTTGTCATGATTGCTTGGGGGTCACTTTAGTGCTAAGAAAACTGCTGCTAAGATATTGCAGTGTGGATTCTATTGGCCTTCGTTGTTTAAAGACTCCACAGTTACTGCGTTACTTGTGAACGATGCCAGAAATTAAGAACCATTTCCCGTAGGAACATGATGCCCTTGAACCCTATTTTAATTGTTGAGGTCTTTGATGTGTGGGGTATTGACTTTATGGGTCCGTTTCCTAATTCTTTTGGTAACCTATACATCCTTGTTTCCGTAGACTATGTCTCCAAGTGGATTGAGGCGGTTGCGTGTAAAACCAATGACCATAGGGTTGTGATTGAGTTCTTGAAAAATAATATACTTACACGTTTTGGTACACCGCGAGCTATAATTAGTGATGGAGGGTCGCACTTTTGTAATGGGCCTTTTAGGCTTCTGATGAAGAAATATGGTATTACACATAAGGTAGCTACCCCGTATCATCCACAGACTAGTGGTCAGGTAGAGGTTTCAAATAGGGAGATAAAACGTATATTAGAGAAAACAATTAATCCTAATCGGAAAGAATGGTCGTCTAGGCTTACTGATGCCTTATGGGCTTACCGTACTGTGTTTAAGACCCCCATTGGAATGTCTCCTTATCGGCTTGTTTATGAAAAGGCATGTCACTTACCTGTTGAGTTAGAACATAGAGCTTATTGGGTTGTTAAGAAGCTAAAATTTTCACTTGACGAGGCAGGAGCCCATAGGAAACTCCAGCTCAATGAGTTGGACGAGATTCGTAGAGATGCTTACGATAGTGCGAAGGAGTATAAGAACAAAATGAAACTTGTGCATGATAGAAACATTTTACGGAAGTAATTTTCTCCAGGTCAAAAAGTTCTTCTGTATGATACCCGCTTGCATCTTTTCCCTGGGAAGTTACGTTCTCGGTGGACGGGTCCTTTTATTGTTCGCACTGTTTTTCCTCATGGAGCTGTTGAGATCGACACACCGGATGATAGTAGTTCTTCGAAGGTTAACGGTCAGAGATTGAAATCCTTTCCTACAGGTGATGTTGAGGAGGTCCCTCTAGAGGACCCTGTTTACCCTTGATTGACCATCGAGGCAGTTGTATGTTGTATATTAGTTTTTGATTTTCTTCACCCAGGTACTATCTTTCCAACTTCTCCTCGTGTTATTTTACTTTTGGTACTGCTCTTTAATTAGAAACATTGAGGACAATGTTAGATTTAAGTTTGGGGGTGGGGAAGAAACTTTTTGTTAGCTTTTAGTTGCAATAAATAAACTCCAGAGCCTAGAAATTTATGCATATTCAGGATGGCACTAACTAATCTAAGTGGATGGGAAAATCTTGGTTATAGGAGTTGAGGAACCAATCTGATTAGATGGAAACATCTATAGAGTCTATTCATAAAAGCACAAAGCTCAGGTGTTAGAAATAATATGATAGTTGCACCATATCTCTTTGAGTCATTTTCACTTCTATTTTTATTTTGTTTTTAAACTATGTTTCTCTAAGTGATAGGTGGGGCCCACGATTCAAGTTGTTACCAATGTTAGGGTGAATTAGAGTGATTGAGATACCATGAAAAAAATGGTAGTTACCAAAAAGTTGAAAAAAATAAAAAAATAAAAAAAATAAAAATTGAGACCAGGCCATTTGACCAAAAGGAATAAATTCAATAAAGTCGACCATTGGTACCCTTGTATATGCCAGTTGTGTTGACCTAGAGTTAGGTTATCGACCACTGGTACCCTTGTATATGCCAGTGTGTTGATATTAGTCAGACTAGTATCTCAATCCATTAGGATAGGTTCATTTTGGCGGAGGCCTTCAGACAGATATGGGAAACGCCTTTCACTTAATAAACATCAAAACCATCTATGTTTTTCTATATCCATCTCTTAATCTTTCCATGTGATTAGTATGACTCCGAACATGATGTCCATAGTGCAACTATCTGAGTAGAGCTCTGTCACTTATATATGAATTTTAGTATGCTTGAGTGCAAACTCGTGTACATCAATTGGAATATCGCATCAGGGTACTTCCTCTTGTAGTCAATAAGTACGCCAACCAAGGAGATTCTTTAGTGCCTTCCAAGGTTCGTTGTAGATAGCTAGGGTCTGGAGTAAAGTTTTTGTGGGTACACCTCTGGTAAACCCTCCGGAGACAACACTCCGCCACTAGGGCCACCTAGTGGTTTAACGACTTGCTGCACTTGCTAAGTGTAGTCATTTTACTTTCTAGATTAGATTTGCTCGAAGGACAAGAAAATAATAATTTTGGGGGTATTTTGATAGACACATTTTTGTGTCTAATTTGTCCTCAATGTCCGTATTATTGGAACTCTATTTTTGTACTAATATTGTGTTTTTATGTATTTTTAGGAAATAAACATTTTTGGAAAATTCGGCTCGAAAAGTTGATTTTGGCACCCCCGGAGGACAAGTGTTATTCGGACTCTCGCTTTTGGATAAGGGGTAACCTAATTACTAAGGGGCACCCCCCAGTTCTGGTTAGGGGGAGGACATCTTCTTCCCAAATTCAAAAACCAAAAATTGGCGGGAAAAATTGTTCTTGAACTTCCGTGACTAGGGTTGAGGATTTGAAGGTGTTCCAGTGAGATTCAATGGCCCAAATTAAATGAGTTTGTTCCTAGGGCCTAGATAGAGCTGGTATGGGTGTTGGATTCGGTCAAAATTGGTTAGATAACCGGTGGGAATCAAATCAGGGAAGATATTCTAAAATAGGAAAAATATTCTATTCTTGGAATTCTTGGATGGAAGAGACGTGCATGGATTGATTCTATTGGCTGGAAATAATCCTTACAGCTCAAGGATGATGCGTGAGATGAGATAAAACAGGGAACAATCCGTAACAAATCAAAGAACTAAAGAAAAAATATTTCGGAATATTTTCTTTAATGGCCGGATATTCTTGGAATTATTACGAGGATTTGAGTGACCTGTTGTGTATAAATAGGTCCCTAATGTCGAGAAAGAGGGGATAGCAAGTTTAGAGAGAATTGGGAGAGGTTTAGAGCACTACAGAGCAAGAAAATTGAAGTTGCAGAGATTCTGGTTCTGCTGCTGCTGCTGCTCGAGGAGGAAGAAGAAGAGGAAGAACAGACTACCAAAGGCAGTCGTTTACCAACAAAGACAACGACTGTCGTTCGTGGGTCATAGTTTTTCAACGACAACAACACTTTATCTCTATCGTTGATTCTGGACGCCTTCTGTGGGTCACAGAATCCTGTTTTATATCATTTTCTTGTCTTTCTCTTCATTGTAAAACACTTTTGAGCATCAATGAAATATTTTGAGAGGTTTTCCAACATGATGAGCGGCCAAAATACCTGGTGACTGAGGCGGGAGGAGCTATTTATTCATGTTTGATTGGTAAATTCTTTTTATAATTTCTTAATTATTTATTTTATTTAATTCACTTGGATCAATAAAAAAAAGAGATAAAAATGGTTTTCCTAATTAGTTGTGAATCAGTTTGATGTTTTATGCTTAGAATTAATTCTTTGATAAATCATGCTTAAGGATTACAATTTAATATTTGGACACCTTATAGATTAATAAGTGATTTAATGGAAAAAGAGCTAGATAATAATTATGAAATATTTTTGTAACCAATCAACTTGAAATAATAGTGAATCCGGAGCCTTAGTCAATTTTAAATCTTGATATCACTCTTTGAAAAATTAATTTGCTTTATTTTTATTAAATCTAAAAATTATTTCCTTCATAAATCTGAAACGAATATTTTTACCACTATCACTACAACGACCATTTGAAAATACATCAACAGTGGCGCCTTTAACTTGGCTATCGGCATTGCGACATGGCTGGAATGACTCGTGCATGCCTTCGGCGCGGTTGCGCGCGTAGCCATAGCCACTGAAATTTTGGCACGTTGGTGTGCAAATCTTGCCTAAATTAGGGTTTGGCTTGTCGAAACCCTAATTAGCCTATATGCCACGTCGCATGGGGTGAGTGGCCATGTTTGGCGCGTTTGGCATGTGTTCCTGGTATGTGCATTTGGCATGCTGCTTGGCATGCTAGTGCGTTTTTGGGAAACCAATTGGCTTTGCGGCCATCTGGCACGGTTTCCTTCTTTTCAACACCGTGGCGAGTTTAAAGCGACCTGATTGGTCGATGGGAAGTGGAGCCGGCTAGGGCGTGGCCACACTTCCAGTGCGTTGTGGCGGATTTAATCGCCTAGTTTGGCTAAGCATAGTTTTTCGACCAACGGGGTCTAGTGTACTGCGCGAGGCGCGAAACCCTAATTTACAAATTAGTCGGGTTTATGATTTTTTTGTGAGTTATCACAATAATTGGCTGGATTTTGTATGCTGCCACAAAAATCCTTATCTACAGAATGCAGCGTGCTTTCCGTCTGAGCATTTCGTGCGATGGCCTTAACTCTGGTACTTGGAGGATCATGCTACTGTGCTGCGAGTGAACACAAATCCGGAATGCCATACCGATATTAAGGGTTCTGTCAGGAAACATAGGACAGGAAAGTACTCAGTGAGTCTTGTATTGGCGAGGTGCCGAAATTTACAGAATGTTTGGGATGGTTGCTACATTCGCCAGTCTGGATAAATTTCATGTAAATATATTGAATGGCTCAACAAATATGCTGGTGGAGAGGTTAGCACTCACGGCACCGTTTCCTTGTAGAGTGACGTCAGATGCAAGGTTTTACGATTTTAACCCTAAGCTAAAAACCACCATCAACATTAAGTCCCCTGCTTAGCACGTAACCGTGGCATTGTTGCGGGGTAAGCATGAGATGGTGACAGACAAGAGTAAAATCGAAAGAGCAAGACGTGAATAGATTGCCAAGGAAATTCAACTAACCTTTGTCGGGAGGCCTGAAGAAGCTGTGACCCTTGCATTGGTGGCTTTGCATAAATTCGGCTTGGACATAGTGGGTTGGTGGCACCACTGCAACTTTGGATACTGATCGGCAGAGGTAGCACTGCAACTTGGTCCATGGAACGGGTGCTGGCCGGCTATAGAAAGGTAGATGGCGCTGCTTTGGCTGACTAGGTCAATGGAGTTGCTGGCTATGGAAAGGTGAATGGCGCTGGCTAGGACGCGGATTGTTGGCGCTGGATATGGAGAGGAGAATATGGCGCTGTTGGCTGGCTATGAAGCAGAGAATATGGCGTTGTTTTGAATGGCTAAGATGAGTGTTGAGGTGGTGGAGCCGTCAGCCCTATAAAGTATTGACGCAGTATGCCTGACAACAGAGTAATGAGTGTTGAGGATTTTACACGTCTCAGTACTAAGAGGATAGATGTGTTAAGGCAGTATGCCTTGCAACACAGTAGCGAGTGTTGAGGAGTTCATACGTCTCAACACTAAGAGAAAGGATGTGTTGAGGCAGCATGCCTGGCAACACAATAGTGGTGTTGAGGAATTTGCACGTCTCAACACCAAGAAGAGTGTGTGTTGGGGAAGCATGCATGGAAACAAAGTTGTGGTGTTGAGGAATTTGCACGTCTCAACACCAAGAGGAAAATGTGTTGAGGAAGCTTTCCTAGCAACAAAGTAGTGGTGTTGAGGAATTTGCACGTCTCAACACCAAGAGGAAGAATGTGTTGAGGAAGCATGCCTAACAACACAGTAATGAGTGTTGATGAATTTAGACGTCTCGACACTAAGAGGGAGGATGTGTTGAGGAAGCATGCCTAACAACACAATAGTGGTGTTGAGAAATTTGCACGTCTCAACACTTAGAGGAAAATGTGTTGAGGAAGCTTGCCTAGCAACACAGTAGTGGTGTTCAGGAAGCTGCACGTCTCAACACCAAGAAGAAGAATGTGTTGAGGAAGTATTCCTAGCAACACAGTAGTGGTGTTGAGGAATTTTCATGTCTCAACACCAAGAGGAAAATGTGTTGAGGAAGCTTTCCTAGCAACACAGTAGTAGTGTTGACGAATTTGCACGTCTCAACACTAAGAGGAAAATGTGTTGCGGAAGCTTTCCTAGCAACATAGTAGTGGTGTTGAGGAATTTGCACGTCTCAACACCAAGAGGAAGAATGTGTTAAGGAAGCATGCCTAGCAACACAGTAGTGTGTTGAGGAATTTGCACGTCTCAACACCAAGAGGAAAATGTGTTGAGGAAGCATGCATACCAACACATTAATGAGTGTTGAGGAATTTAGACGTCTCAACACTAAGAGGGAGGATGTGTTGAGGAAGCATGCCTAGCAACACAATAGTAGTGTTGAGGAATTTGCACGTCTCAACACCAAGAGGAAGAATGTGTTGAGGAAGCATGCTTAGCAACACAATAGTGGTGTTGAGGAATTTGCACGTCTCAACACCAAGAGGAAAATGTGTTGAGGAATCATGCCTAGAAACACAGTAATGAGTGTTGAGGAATTTAAACGTCTAAACACTAAGAGGAGGATGTGTTGAGGAAGCATGCCTAGCAATACAATAGTGGTGTTGAGGAATTTGCACGTCTTAACACCAAGAGGAAAATGTGTTGAGGAAGCTTGCCTAGCAACACCAAGAGTAAAATGTGTTGAGGAAGCTTGCCTAGCAACACAGTAGTGGTGTTGAGGAATTTTCACGTCTCAACACCAAGAGGAAAATGTGTTGAGGAAGCTTGACTAGTGTTTATGGGTGAAAACTATTTCAACTGGTTTTGGTAAATTTGGGTGTGTGTGGATGAGAAACGAATCTAAACCCTAAACAAATGCACTGCACGGGAGCGCTTTTGATTCGGGAGATCAATCTATACAATTCTGGCCTAAATTAAGAAATGGTCGTTCCAGACTTGCTTCGGTCGCAAAGTGAAGGAGATGGGGTTGATCTTAGGGAGGGAAGCGAAGAAGGTGTTGAGATTGTGAAGGAGTTGGTTGTTTATGACTTGTATCAGAATGATGAACTGGCTTGCACAATGTTAGCTATCAGTTCTGGGTGTTTTTTGAATACTATGACAACACTTGAATTCTCTGTGTGTTTGAAAATAGGTGAAAGTCCTATTTATACAAGTCATTGAGCGCAAACCTTCATCTCGTAGGAAGTGGAGGAAGTTGAGTAATGGAATAGTGGGGTCGTGTAGGTGGTTACACGATCACGTCTTGGCCCACTTCCCTCATCACCTTAACCATCCATGCCTCCTGATACGTTCTTGTAAATGGGCGCGTTGCACGCCGCACGCTGTAAAACCGCCAGACCAATACCCCAGTAAGTATCCCCCAGTTTGTGACATGCTTGATGTCTCGAATGAGTGGATCGTGGGACCCACATGAAGTAGCTTACGGTGCTAGGTTAAATAATTGAGTTATTTAAGAAATCAATATTCATGAAATATCGGGTATACTTTATGCATGTAATGCACCGAATACAATCAATATGTATGAAGCATCGCTGTTTTAAAGCTTAACGGAGTAAGTCGCTGATTAAGCGTCTTAAAATAGCTGCATGCCCAACCATCTTCGAGTGATCGTTTGAAGGCCGCATGGGCGGGCCATCCCTTGACCGGTCACTCCTTGTGGTAGAGTGACGGACGGTGATCACCAAGGTGCCTAATTGGCCGTTTAACTCTTAGCTTAGGCTGTCCGACTAAGATGGCAAAGTTGGACGGACGAGATGATCTGCGACACATGTTTGCGGCCGTTGATGGATTTTAGGGTTTCAAAGAGGTGCGTAAGCATCACTATTTAGCTTGACCGAAATCAAGCATGGACAAAGTTTCTAGTGGGACCGGCCGGGCATGCGTGTAGACGGCTTGCCGGTATACAAGTCCACGCCACTCTGTCTCGCGGAGGTGCGATCTAGGCCACTCAAGTCGACTGGCAAAGATGAGTGGCCGTGATCGATTCGCGATAGAAATCCTTTGCCGCAAAGGACTTGGGAACTGCGTGACATGCCTCCTTTGGGCGTGCGTTTCGAGGCGCTCGGCCATGGTTGTCCTAGACCGATCGGTCACACGCATAGGTGGGCCCACGGTGATTACGTTGATACTCTTAGTACCTCTTAAGTCTACATCTAAACCCTCCATTTAGGCTGGAGAAGATGGATGGACGCGATCGAACTGCGACAGTTATGCAGCGCCACAAACCCTAATTAGGGTTTTAAAACGGTCACGCACGCGTGACTTTGGCCAATCGGTTTGGCAAGCTATATTTCTCCTTTGGAGAGGTGGATTGTGTGTGGCCCACGTTGGGATGACGGTGAACGTATGTGCACCTCCCTGATGGTCCTAGGCGCGATCTAAGCCATACAAACATGTTGGCGAAGTTGGATGGTTGTGATCGATTTAAGACGCTAGTGGAATTTCCGCGACCCATTTAAGCATCACGTCATCCACACTTCGAACAAGCATTCATTTCTCTAAGACTAGGTCGTGAGAAAACTGATCAGGTGGATGAGGATTGGGCCCGCTAATGTGTGCATTAGCGCTTCACTGATCAATTGTGGGATGATCTAATCCGTCCTACCAGGCTGGTGAAGTTGGACGGTCATGATGATTTTAAGACTGCTTTGATCGGGCTTGCTCGTTTGATCCTTCCCCAAAGAAACGCGGCCATCCTTCTTTGGGGTCGGCATTTGACATGCTTTAGGGGTATAGCGTGGTGTTCGACCGGCTAGGGCGTAGGCGGGCCCGCCGGTGAACATCACGGTGATTGCCTGCTCCTGTTAGGGTTCCTCTAGGCTGGTTGAATTATGCGGCCAACTTGCGTGGCCGTGATCATTTCTGAGACTGACATGGACAGTCCAGATTTCTCTTAGGGAATTAAACATGCTCGATCGGGCTAATATAAGCGCACCGACACAGGGTTCTCTTTGGTTAGAGAATGGTATGGCCTGCGGGTATTTCGTGCATACCTCACTATTGACACTTGGAGATTCGTGGGGTAGGCATTAGATGGTGACATATAAAAAGAAGTTCACAGGAAAGGTTTTAGCGTGTGTTACCAAGATGGAGTCTGACTCATTCTTTGGGCGAGATGCGTTTCTTCTTATTGCACGGCAGCAGCCCTCAAATATTCGTTTAAAATCCATTAATCGCTATCCCGCATTTGTAGCCTTTGCAGACGGCAAGTGGAGACTCCTTTTCTTCCCGGGACCTTGTTAACTTGTGAAATATACAGAAGACCCTGAGTTCTTCTTCCATCGCAGAATTGTTTCTTTCCTTATCCCAGGTATTGCTCCATGTCTATTACACAACTTGATCTTCCGATTGATCATGATTTTTTTTTATATAATCATAATCATAACCTCTTCCTGCAGGATCTCATGGAGGCTGCTGGTAAGGACTACTCTGGTACCTCTCCAGAAAGAAGTTTCGAAGTCAATAAACCTGAGGTTGATGATGCGTTCGAGGAGGTAATGGCTAAAATTGATGTTTCGCTTCGCGAGGATGATCGCGCTATACGGGGCATGTCGATTCTGCATCTACGCATTGCTCGAGAACGCACTCAAAACCTTTTGACTTCAATCGATAGAGAGGAGAAATGGAGACATGATGAGGCGTCGCAACCACCGGTAAGCACAAGAGCTGAGAGGTTCGCATCGTGGCTAAAGAGGCGATTAGTTGATTATGAATGGTCGGGTGAGGATAAGCGTGATTATGTGATTCGTGACGGTGTGATAATCCTTGATTCTGATATAGATGAACCCACGCGTCCAAAGGTTGTCAGCACAATCTCCCATGCAGCATTGGTCTTTAAAGAAGATACGGAAGTTGTTCCTACTGAGGACGTTGAAGCGGAGAACGTTGCTGACTTTGCAGAAATATCAGAGAGAGAAGAGGAGGTAGATCCGGAAGAAGGAATTGCGGCCCATGACAACGGTGTTGAAGCAGACTCCGGCAATGGTGAAGGCACGGTTGATCTCCTTGATGATTAAACCTCCTTATTCCCTGTTCCCCTTCTTTTTTTTGGACGAGTACTTTCTCGTAATTTGTGAACAATTTCTCCTTGTACTCAGTAGCGGCTGAGTTCAAGGTCTTCCCCTCTTTGCTTGCTTGCTTGAATAAGGGTTCCATATTGTTTTGATATAAATCTTCCAATATGGGTGTATCAAAGTCTTCTCAGGTTCATGTGATTGCACGTTATTCTTGTGATGAAAAATAATGCTATAATGAAACACCACGAACCTGCCTGTGATCCTAACATGAGGTCTGCCTGATTTCCGTCGGAGTAGACTGCTTAAAGCACTTTTCCTTCTTCTCCTCTGTACATATTTTTATTCCTCCAACGTTTTCTAGGGGATACGAAATGTTTCTTTTAGGGTTTTCTTTCTGGTTTAATCTAGTGGGTAATGATGGTTTAGGCTGACTCAGAATTCTGTGTCATGTTTTAAGAGGAAAAGAAATTCCTAAAAGGGAACAGTACTTTGATTAATTGAAAATTGAAACCCTAATAATTATGAATGCAAATAGTGCAATCATTTTGGAGGAATTACAAACATTTCATTAAAGGGAAATTGTTGGAGGAACTACTACGGAGAATACTGGAGAAAAGGGGTAGTACATCGCTTCTAGGTATTGTAGGGCTTAAGCCATCGTGAGTGAATCGTCACGCACACAAGATTGTCAGCGTTGATGATCTTGCAATAGCCACCTAGGATGACATCTGTTACCAAATACGGTTCATCCTCCTTCGTTTCTGGCAAATCAGATTGGGTAGTCATCTTCACCACCACGTTTCCAACTCGAAACGTGGTCATCTTTGTTACCATATCTTCAATTTGAAATGGATTTGGGCTCGAAACAACACCTTGATTGTGGGACACGTTGTCTCTGACTGCTTCCAAGCTCTTAGCAAAACGCTTGAAAGGACCGACACCCCATTCACATCTCTTAGTGGCGGTTAGGTTGTTGATCGAAACAAGTCCTGAGCCTCAGCAGGAAGAGGTTTTATTGTTTGTAAAAAAGGTTGATCGATGAGACTTACTTGGGCTCGGAACCTTTTAAGGTATGAGTTCGGGCTTTCTCCAGGAAGTTGCACATTTGCAAGGTGTTGATACGACAACAAATAATCTTCAGGATTTGACGGTTCATTGGAGATTCTTTCAGGTATTGAAATCGGCAAAGGACACACTCCACGGGCGGCCCAGCACCATGTCGTAATTCGGATACTCTTTTAATATGTAAAATTTAGCTTGTGTTAGAGCATCACGATTTTAACTTCAAGGTTAATGCATCCATAGACGTCTCTGAATTCTCAATCTGACCCCCTGATCACGGTTGGGCTGCGAATAGTTTCCTGTTTTGAAATCTTTGCGGCTCTCAGAGTCTTGACGGTGATGATGTTGAATTCGGAGGCTACATCAATCAATGTGTTGTCGAACTCGACATCCTTCAAACGAGTGACGGTCAAGAGTACCCAGTTCCCCTTACTGGTTGCATCTTCCAGAAAAGACCGATTTTTCGTTGTTTCCCTTTCTGGGTAGAAACGTCTTCCTGACACAATGGGTTGAGGGCTGCAAATATGTCTTCATGCCGTGCCTTGGAGAAATACAGGATTTCACACAAATGTTCCATCATAGACTGTACAGTCTTGTGAACAGAATCCCCGGAGATCATGCAACTCATAATAGGGAGAGGGTCCCTATGAACACCTTCGTTTCCTAACTGGAGCTCTCCTGCCTCCACCTTTTCTCTGAAAATGTGTTTCAAATTGTTGCAATCCTTAGTCGGGTGATGGACGAACCTATGGTAACAACAATATTTGGGATTTGCCATCTCTTCCTCGGTCGGCGGTCATCTGATAGGAGGTAGCTTGATCGCGTTATCTTGAATCCACGCCTCTAAGAGTTCTATGACTTCATTCATGGGAAACGGGAAGTCCGGGATGGTATCATCAGCTTCTTGCATATGAGTTTTTCCCGCTCCCTTTCGAGATGAAGTTGTTTGCACTGGAGCTGCACGCTTGGGTTGCTGCTCTGTTGTTGAAGCTTTCCTTTTTCCTCATTCACCCACCACGCTCACAGAAGGACCAATGTTATATTGCTTGTTGATGAGCCGCCTGCTTCCTCGACTCTCACGTGCATCTTCGTTTCGAACAACTCGGGTTCTTTCCAAAAATGCCGGGGTTGTTGTGACCGATCGCTTAGCGGCTTCCTAGAGCTCAGAAATTTTTTGAAATCCCAGATTCTCTAACAAAGCACGGTATATGGGGACCATTAATCCATTAATGCATAACTCCATCAACCGGCGTTAGGTGACATTAGGATCATGACAATCCAAGGCTTTAATCCTGAACCTCTTAACGAAGTCATTTGGATAATCGTTGTTCCGTTGAAAGATTCTTCCCAAGTCTGAAAAGGTGATCTACTCAGACACGAAGAAATACTTCCTATAGAAGGCACTGACCATCTCACTCCAATTGGATACGCTGCTAGGTGCGATGTTGTTGTACCAGGTGTACGTTCTTCCGGTAAGTGACTTCGAGAACTCTTTCAGGCGGAGAACATGATTATATTCATGTTCCCCTAAAGATTCTAAAAATCGAGAGATATGTTCACGAGCGTTACCATTACCATCATAAAGGGAGAATTGAGGAGAGGTGTAGCCTCTTGGAAGCTGCACATCTTGAGGGTATGGAGACTGATGCTGGTGCATGTCCATCAAATTTCCTTTTCCCCAGTTTTGGAGGAGTCGCTCCAAGTCCTCACGCGTAATGAAGTTGGATGGTTGGTCCCTTTCCCTTGGACGTTCAGGAGAAGCACGAGCTTCTTCCTTCATGTAGGCCCGCGCCGTTGAAGTGCCTGCTCTGGGTGTATTGACCGCGCTCCTTGTTGGATCCAGGGGTTGTCGTGACTCTCGTGGCAATCGCTCGGTTAATGTCTTGAGAAAAGTGAATACCTCTTTCTGAGTTGTAGCCATGTCCGTTTGGGCTTTATCAAGAACTTCATGTCTTTCTATCAAATCCATCATTATAATAGGGGTTTGTCCTCCTCTGGATCCCCCAGCTCCTCGTCCTGACGGAGGAGTGGTAGTTTCTATGGTGACGACTGGAGGCGTTACACTTGAAAAAATGCCGGGTTTTGCAGCTGCTCTGGCTTTGGTGGTAGGAGGTGTCACGCCCAATGGAATATCTCCTTCTCCGCTGGTGTTGGTGGTAGAGGATGTAATTCCACGAGATGCATTAATCGTATTGACGGGCTGTACGGTAACGCCACTGACCGGGATATCGACGCCGAGAGTGTTGTCAGCGGTAGTTCCGTCAGGATTGGTTGCTGATCCAGACCTAAGATCCACCATTTTGAAATAAGTAAAATCGAATTGGGTATTGAAGAAATTGACTTCACAACCGAGAGATTAATCTCCCACTGTGGTCTCTAATTGTTTATGGGTGAAAACTGTTTCTGCTGGTTTTGGTAAATTTGGGTGTGTGTGGATGAGAAACGAATCTAAACCCTAAACAAATGCACTGCACGGGAGCGCTTTTGATTCGAGAGATCAATCTATACAATTCTGGCCTAAACCAAGAAATGGTCGTTCCAGACTTGCTTCGGTCGCAAAGTGAAGGAGATGGGGTTGATCTTAGGGAGGGAAGAGAAGAAGGTGTTGAGATTGTGAAGGCGTTGGCTGTTTATGACTTGTATCAGAATGATGAACTGGCTTGCAAAATGTTAGCTATTAGTTCTGGGTGTTTTCTGAATACTATGACAACACTTGATTTCTCTGTGTGTTTGAAAATAGGTGAAAGACCTATTTATACAAGTCATTGAGCGCAAACCATCATCTCGTAGGAAGTGGAGGAAGTTGAGTAATGGAGTAGTGGGGTCGTGTAGGTGGTTACACGATCACGTCTTGGCCCACTTCCCTCATCACCTTAACCATCCATGCCTCCTGATACGTTCTTGTAAATGGGCGCGTTGCACGCCGCACGCTGTAAACCGCTAGACCAATACCCTAGTAAGTATCCCCCAGTTTGTGACATGCTTGATGTCTCGAATGAGTGGATCGTGGTACCCACATGAAGTAGCATACGGTGCTAGGTTAAATAATTGAGTTATTTAAGAAATCGATATTCATGAAATATCGGGTATACTTTATGCATGTAATGCACCGAATACAATCAATATGTATGAAGCATCGCTGTTTTAAAGCTTAACGGAGTAAGTCGCTGATTAAGCGTCTTAAAATAGCTGCATGTCCAACCATCTTCGAGTGATCGTTTGAAGGCCACATGGGCGGGCAATCCCTTGACCGATCACTCCTTGTGGTAGAGTGACGGACGGTGATCACCAAGGTGCCTAATTGGCCGTTTAACTCTTAGCTTAGGCTGTCCGACTAAGCTGGAAAAGTTGGACGGACGAGATGATCTGCGACACATGTTTGAGACCATTGATGGATTTTAGGGTTTTAAAGAGGTGCGTAAGCATCACTATTTAGCTTGACCGAAATCAAGCATGGACAAAGTTTCTAGTGGGACCGGACGGGCATGCGTGTAGACGGCTTGCCGGTGTACAAGTCCACGCCACTCTGTCTCGCGGAGGTGCGATCTATGCCGCTCAAGTCGACTGGCAAAGATGAGTGGCCGTGATCGATTCACGATAGAAATCCTTTGCCGCAAAGGATTTGGGAACTGCATGACATGCCTCATTTGGGCGTGCTTTTCGAGGCGCTCGGCCATGGTTCGCCTAGGCCGATCGGTCACACGCATAGGTGGGCCCAAGGTGATTACGTTGATACTCTTAGTACCTCTTAAGTCTACATCTACACCCTCCGTTTAGCAAGTTATGTTTCTCCTTTGGAGAGGTCGATTGGGTGGGTCCCATTTTGGGCTGACGTTGAACATATGTGCACCTCCCTGATGGTCCTAGGAGCGATCTAAGCCATCCAAACATGTTGGCGAAATTGGATGGTTATGATCGATTTAATACGCTAGTGGGATTTCCGCGACCCTTTAAGCATCACGTCAGCCACACTTCGAGCAAGCGTTCATTGCTCTAGAGCTAGGTCGTGAGAAAACCGATCAGGTGGATGAGGAGTGGGCCCGCTAATGTGTGCGTTAGCGCTTCACTGATCAATTGTGGGATGATCTAATCCGTCCAACCAGGCTGGTGAAGTTGGAAGGCCATGATGATTTTAAGACTACTTTGAGCGGTCTTGCTCGTTTGAGCCTTCCCCAAAGCAACGCGACCATCCCTCTTTGGGGCCGGCATTTGACAGACGTTAGGGGTATAGCGTGGTGTTCGACCGGCTAGGGCGTAGGCGGGCTCTCCGGTGAACATCATGGTGATTGCCTTCTCCTGTTAGGGTTCGTCTAGGCTGTTGAATTATGCGGCCAACTTGCGTGGCTGTGATCGTTTCTGAGACTGACATGGACAGTCCAGATTTCTCTTAGGGAATTAAACATGCTCGATCAGGCTAATATAAGTGCACCGTTACAGGGTTCTCTTTGGTTAGATAATGGTATGGCCTGCGGGTATTTTGTGCATACCTCACTATTGACACTTGGAGATTCGTGTTACTTTGCTGAGAGTAAACACTCAGTCGTCATGCCACACCAATAATGAGAGTCCTGCTGAGAACATCACAGGAAATACAAGGCAACTGATGCATTAATTAATAAGGCTATAAATACACATAATATTTGGGAGTATTCCTACATGTACTATTCTGAGTGAATTTTGTATATCTATTGAATTGCTTCAAATAAATAGAACGAGAGGATTTCTGCACTCATCGTTTGTCAAATGGCCTTACCCTTTGCAGGATGTCGGCAAACTAAATCTGGTTTTACAATTTATCCCTGATCTAAAATCCACCATCAACACCTAGCAACACAGTAGTGGTGTTGAGGAATTTGCACGTCTCAACACCAAGAGGAAGAATGTGTTGAGGAGGCATGCCTAGCAACACAGTAGTGGTGTTGAGGAATTTGCGCGTCTCAACACCAAGAGGAAAATGTGTTGAGGAAGCTTGCCTAGCAACACAGTAGTGGTGTTGAGGAATTAGCACGTCTCAACACCAAGAGGAAGAATGTGTTGAGGAAGCTTGCCTAGCAACACAGTAGTGGTGTTGAGGAATTTGCAAGTCTCAACACCAAGAGGAAGAATGTGTTGAGGAAGCATGCCTAGCAACACAGTAGTGATGTTGAGGAATTTGCACGTCTCAACACCAAGAGGAAAATGTGTTGAGGAAGCATGCTTAGCAACACAGTAATGAGTACTGAGGAATTTAGACGTCTCAACACTAAGAGGGAGGATGTGTTGAGGAAGCATGCCTAGAAACACAGTAGTGGTGTTGAGGAATTTGCACGTCTCAACAACAAGAGGAAAATGTGTTGAGGAAGCTTTCCTAGCAACACAATAGTAGTGTTGAGGAATTTTCACGTCTCAACACCAAGAGTAAAATGTATTGAGGAAGCTTGCCTAGCAACACAGTAGTGGTGTTGAGGAATTTGCACGTCTCAACACCAAGAGGAAAATGTGTTGAGGAAGCTTGCCTAGCAACACAGTTGTAGTGGTGTTGAAGAATTTGCGCGTCTCAGCACCAAGAGGAAGAATGTGTTGAGAAGGCATGCCTAGCAACACAGTATTGGTGTTGAGCAATTTTCGCGTCTCAACACAAAGAGGAGAATGTGTTGAGGAAGCTTGCCTAGCAACACAATAGTGGTGTTGAGGAATTTGCACGTCTCAACACCGAGAGGAAGAATGTGTTGAGGAAGCATGCCTAGCAAAACAAAAGTGAGTGTTGAGAAATTTAAACGTCTCAACACTAAGATATTTTAAAATTTATTGAATATTCCTAATAGATATAAAACATTTATTTTAAGGGTAGTTACTTAGATCTGTCTCCGGTAGGCATGTATTTCGAGCATGATTGGTCTTTGGGTATTTTAGGCTCCCCCATGAGTAAGCAACATCAGGCGTTAGTGATGACATCAGGACGATGGCGGGTTGACAGATGGACAGAAGTCCCCAGGTCTTTGAGGGGATGAAGAAAAAGTGTCCATAACTATGAACCTTGGCCGGATGCGATCACGATCCTTGACAGGGACGAGTGTGGTGGCTACGGCACGAACCATAGAAGGGAGGAGTGGCGGCTACGACACGATCCTTGGCAGGAAGGAGGCTTTGAAGCGGCTTCGGCTCCTGGAGAGGACGTTGAAGCTTATGGAGTAAAATGCTGAAGCTTCGGCTTCGGATCCTGAAGCAGCTTATGGAGAGAATGCTGAAGCCGAGCGGCTGCTGGAGCGAGCGTTGAAGCGGAGCCGCTGCTGGAGAACGTTGAAGCGGAGCGAACTTCGGATCCGGAAACAGCTTGGGGTTTGGGAACGACTTCCCTAGCTGGAAACAACTGCTTTCCTGATGAAGTGCGGTTGATTGCTGCAAATATGTCTTAACGCTGCGCCTTGGAGAAATATAGAATCTCAGATAAATGTTTCATCATAGACTGCGTGATTTTGTGGGAGAAGTCCCCAGAAATCATGCAGCTCCTGACGGGAAGAGGGTCTCTGTGAACTCAGGAGGGTTGCTGATTTTCTTTGCCTCGATTTTGGAGAAGTCGTTCCTGATCTTCACATATGATGAAATTGGATTGTTGATTCCCTTCTACTGGGCATTCAAGAGCAACGCGAGCCTCTTCATCTATAAACGCGCGTCCTGCTGAAGTGCCTGCGCCGGATGTTAAAAGTATTTCTTGTCAGATCCATCTGGGGTTGACGTGACTCTTGGGGTGGCCGCTCCGTTAGTGTCTTGAGGAGAATAGGTATCTCTTTCTGAGTTGTAGTCGAGCCTCACGAGAACCTTTTGTATTTTCATCAAATCAACAGTGGTAAAAGGAGGTCGGCTTCTTCTGGATCCTCTAGTCTCTCGCCTGATGGTGGAGTAGCAGCGGCTCTGATGACGGTTGGAGCTGTCACACTTGAAGAAACGTTGGCAGTGGCGAAAACGGCTCTGGCTCTGGTGAGCGGCGGTGTAACACATGAAGTAACATTTTCCGCGCCGCTGGTGTTGGCAGGTGGCGTATTAGTGTCACTGGAAGGAGCGTTAGTACCAGGGATTATTTCAGCGTTAGTGCTCTCAGCGTTTATTGCTGATCCGGACCTAAGTTCTACCATCTTGAGATCGGGTGGAAGAATGAAATTGGAAATTAGTATTGCAAACGAGAGATTAATCTCCCACTGTGGTCGCCAATTGTTTGTGGGTGAAAATTGTTTCTGCTGATTTCAGTAAATTCGTGTGTGTAGGTGAGAAACGAGTCTAAACCCTAAACAATGTACTGCACGGGAGTACTTTTGATTCGAGAGATCAATCTGTACAATCATGGCCTAAACCAAGAAATGGCCGTTCCAGGCTTCCTTCGGTCACAAAGTGAGGGAGAATGGCTGGTCTTAGGGAGGGAAGCGAAGAAAGTGTTGAGACCAGAATAATCGATTCTGGAAGTGTGGGTATTTCGCGACTTGTATCAGAAAGTTGAATTGGCTAGCTGAATGAAAAGCTATTAGATGATTTCTGGATGTTGTATTGTTCTACTGACCAAAACTTGTTCTTTGGTGGAAAATAGGTGAGACCTATTTATACAAGTCGCAACAAAACGTACCCTGGTCTCGTGGGAAGTGGAAACGATTGAGTGGTGGAAGAAGGGAGTAACGGGTAATGCCTGGAATTTATGTTTCCATAATGAAGGATACGTTTACACCATTACTTCTTTCCATTACTAACCACCCCGCTTTATGACACTTTTAGTAACGGGCGTATTGCACGTCGCACGCTGTAAACCGCCAGACCAATGCCCTGCTGAGTATCCCCCAGTTTGTGACATGTTTTGATGTCTCGAGTATTTTCATGGAAAACATGTAGCACTTTTCTACGTGTGGCAAGTTAAAAATGAGAGGCTTGCCGTAGGTAAAAAGCATATGTGATGCTAGGCTCGTTTTGGCTAGTCGCCTAAAACTTGTCACAAGCTGAACGGCTCGGTGGCGAATTTTGATGGCTGAGATTACGTCTCATGAGGAAGAGTGGCCATTGATTATGGCCGCATCTTGTTGTATAGCGAAGTGGCGCCATTGGTATAGTAGCGCTTGGTGGAGCCATGGCATAACGACATGCTAGTGGCCGTGGCATGACGTCATGCCAGTGGCCGTGGCAAAGCGACATGCTAGTATCCGTGTCATAGCGACATGCTAGTAGTTGTGGCATGGTGGCATGCCATAGCGACATGCTAGTAGTCATGGCATGGTGACATGCTAGTAGCCGTGGCATGGCGGCATGCTAGTAGCCGTGGCATGGTGGCATGCCAGTGGCCATGGCATAGCGACATGCTAGTAACCGTGGCATGGTGACATGCCAGTGTCGTGGAATAACGACATTCTAGTAGCCATGGCATAGCTGCATGCTAGTGGCCGTGGCATAGCGACATGTTAGTCGTCGTGGCATGGTGGCATGCCAGTGGCCGTGGCGTTGTAACATGGCCAAAGTTTAAGATTTGGCTCCGTGACTAAAGCTACGGCTTGGCGGCATGACCAAGGCTACGGCGTGGCCAAGGCTAGGGCTTGGCGGCATGGCCAAGGTTAGGGCTTGGCGCTGTGGCCAATTTAGGATTTGACACTGTGGCCGAAATTAGGCGTCGTGGCCAATTTAGGGTTTGATGTCGCGACCAAAGTTTAGGGTGTGGCGGCATGGTCACTCAAAAGTTACCACAAGCCTGTTAGTTTGGTGGCGAACTTGGATGGTTGAGATTGCATCTCAGGAGGAAAGGTAGTCGTCGATCATGGATACCTTTAATTGGCAGTGGCACCTTTAACTTGCGCTATCGGCATTGCGGCATGGCTGGCATGGCTCGTGCAGGCCTTCAGTGCGCGTGTAACCATAGCCACTGAAATTTTGGCACGCTGGTGTGGAAATCTTGCCTAAATTAGGGTTTGGCTTGTCGAAACCCTAATTAGCCTATATGGCACGTCGCATGGGATGAGTGGCCATGTTTGGCGTGTTTGGCACGTGCATCTGGCATGTGTGCCTGATATGTGCGTTTGGCATGCTGCTTGGCATGCTGATGCGTTTTTTGGGAAGCCAATTGGCTTTGCGGCCATCTGGCGCGGTTTACTTCTTTTCAACACTGTGGCGAGTTTAAAGCGACCTGATTGGTCGATGGGAAGTGGGGCCAGCAAGCTAGGGCGTGGCCACACTTCCAGTGCACTGTTGCGTATTTAATCGCCTAGTTTGGCTAAGCATATTTTTTCGACCAACGAGGTCTAGTGTACTGCGCTGGGCGCGAAACCCTAATTTTGCAAATAGTCGGGTTTACGAGTTTTTTTTGAGTTATCACAATAATTGACTGGATTTTGTATGCTGCCACAAAAATCCTTATCTACAGAATACAGTGTGCTTTCCGTCTGAGCATTTCGTGCGATGGACTTAACTTTGGTACTTGGAGGTTCATGCTACTCCGCTGCGAGTGAACACAAATCCGTCATGCCATGCCGATATTAAGGGTTCTGCCGGGGAACATAGCACATGAAAGTACTCAGTGAGTCTTGTATTGGCGAGGTCTCGAAATTTACAGAGTGTTTGGGATGGTTGCTACATTCGCCAGTCTGGATAAATTTCATGTAAATATATTGAATGGCTCAATAAATATGCTGGTGGAGAGGTTAGCACTCACGTCACCGTTTCCTTGTAGAGTGACGTCAGATGCAAGGTTTTACGATTTTAACCCTAAGCTAAAAACCACCATCAACACACCTATGTGACTATTTTGTAGTTATGAGTATAATGAATGTATTATTCTTCTTGGTTCATTTTCGTAGATACCAACAAACCTTATAGATCAAGTTTTCATGCAATCAGTGACTTTTTGAATAGAAACTTTGAGGAAGATGAAATAAAAAGAGGAAAAAAAAGTATGGTCACCGATTATCAATTAGAGAAGCAAAAAGAAGGACCATTCTGGCCTGTTGTAGATATCTTTGTCAACAAAAAAGCATATCAGAAAGATGATAAAGATCCAAGTAAAAAGAGAGATGATATATGGACTAAGAACCCAAACTCAATCTTGAAAATTGTGAGACAGTATCGCCATGAAATTTGTGACGCAGGGGGACATTATTTCATGTTTGATACTCCCAAGAAGAATATAAGAGTGGCAGTAAAGAGTGAACCTGAGGATTTGTTTCTAATTTATGGGATTAAGATAGTGGCAATGGAACTTGAAAAAGGAGAATATGTAAAAACTGCATCTGAAAAAACATATGGTCCGCTGATAAACAGATTGACTCTTAAGAAACGAAATGATCTTGGAAAAAATATGTGGAGGAGGAAATTGTACGTATCATGAAGCTAAACCCAAAGTTGCGATGGGAGATTGAAAGAAACGCTAAAGACTTAGTGGTGTTGTTTACTATGTACTTGTGTATCACGGTGTTTTTTCCCCAGGAAAACAGAAGTATGATTAGCAAGAACCATTATGCACGCTTTTTTGAGTCTTTGGATAGGATGAAGAAAACTTGCTGTCCAATTCATATACATGAGTATCTCATGGCGTGCATTAAGAGACATTTCGATTCACCACTTAAAGTTAATGGTTGTGTGATTTATCTGTTGGTGAGTTTACATGTGCACACAGTTGTACACCTGATATATCCATTCACCATTTTAAATAATTCTGTTCATTGTGTTTGTTCCTTTCCCTTACATTTCTAACTATTCACCTATTTGTTAATGCAACATTAGTTTGCTGAACACAACAAAAGCATGCAACCAAGCAATGAGGAAGGCGTGCCAAGGATTCTCAGGTGGATCATCAGCGACGTCAGTAATACAATCGAGAAAGACCTGAATGACGCCATGAAAAAGGTATCTCAAAAAACTTTCTTACGATAATATATGTACATTGATATACACCTTTAATAAGGTGTACAAGATTGTACATTGTTGATAGTATATGTACATTGATATACACCTTTAATAAGGTGTACATGATTGTACATTGTCGATAGATTTTAAGAAATTTGTCCTGTGTACAACAATGTACACTCTTACAACATGTGTAAAAAATTGTACACCAGTAATCAATGTTGATACTTTGGAATGTTTTCAGATGCAACCAGGATGGGTAAAGGCTTACACTAATGAAGAGCGATTGCTTTTGGATGAGTACCTGAGGCAGAAACAAAAAAATAGCATAGATGCAGTGAAGGAAAAGCTACGCATATCAGATATGGAAAGAAAGGAGTTGGATGAGGAGCTTACTGAAGTTCAGAAGAGGCAAGAAAGGCTTCTTAATTTCATCGAAGAGAAAAGCCTAAAAGTTAATGAAGTTGGTCTAATGAACTTGACAGAAAGAGAAGTGAATGATTTTCGTAATTACATTTTGGATGAAATCTTTAAATTTGCAAAGGAAATACGACTTGAAACTGAGGAGGATGAGGAGATTGAGGAGCAGGAGGAGGGGGAGGATGTGGAGGAGGAGGATGACAAGGCTGAGGAGGATGAAAATGAGCACAAGGAAGATGAGGAGATTGAGGAGGAGGAGGAGCACAATAAAGATGGTGATATGGATGATTATAATGATGATGATGATGATAATGACGATGACAATGACAAGGAGGGTAGAAAAGGTGGTGATATGCATGATGATGATGATGAGCAGGGTGGCAAAGGTGGTGATATGCATGGTGATGACAATGACAAGGAGAGTGGCAAAGGTGGTGATACGCATGATGATAATGATAATGATGAGAAGGGTGGCAAAGGTGGTGATATGCATGGTGATGACGATGGCAAAGAGGGTGGCAAAGGTGATGATGACGAGCATGGAACTGAATCTGAAAAGAATGAAGTTCCGTCTGAAACTCCTGAAAAGCGAATGTATAAAATCACTTTTATTAAATGTGGCAGCAATTTGTTTTTATGTGTGTAGATAGTTGTACACCAGTATGCTAAAACTCATACCTTTTCTCAAAATTTGAATCTTTTAGCACTCCTCTGTCAAAGACAAATGAAGAGAAGGATGGCAAGGATGGAACAAGGAAAGGTGTTGAGTCTGGAACTGCTTAGAAGCCTAGGTATGAAGAAAATGATCTCAGCTCACATTTCTTTTCATTTTCTGTATATGTGTACAATATGTACACCTTAGTGATTTATTCCGTGTGTGTACAAAGATGTACACTTTTGTAGAACCTAACAAAAAATGCATTTTTTCAGCACTTCTCTGCCAGAGACAACTGAAATCGCTGAAGATCAAGAAGACCAGGATGTGATGGATGCCACTCAAACTGCTTAAATTGATGCAGCTACGATAATCGCAGCTCAAGCCATATCTCAGCTGGACCCTAAAGGCATGTTGCCGGTTGAAGGAGATGTCCTTTTACTCACACAAGGAGAAGAGACATATAAGGAGACTTATACATCAATTGAGGACTTTCTAGATAACTTGTCTAAAATTGTGCTCGTAAAGCTTGCAAAAGGTTGTTACATAAGGGCACCATCTGAAGTGAAGGTAAAGATGGCAACCCTGATCCACGATTGTCCAAGCTTTTCATTGTTGAGCCAAGAAGATCCAAAAGAAGAGTCGTCGCAAAAATCATTATCCAATGAAGATGTACGAGAAAGGATCGTTGCTGAAGCAGTGTAGTTCATCCAACAAAATCCTAGTGAATTTTTTAGCAGCCAAGAGGTAGAAGAAGAGAAGACGACACCAATGAGGACAAGCAAGGAAGATGAAAGAAGCAGAGATGTTGAAGACAAAAAGCGTCTGGCAAGTTGTCCAAGACACAACAAAAGAGAGTTGCAAAGAAAAAACTAGATCCTGACTTCACTGCCGAGGGTAAAACCAGACAAGTTAGGATGAAAGTGGATCAAAAAGGCAAGGGGGTCAAAGAGGGAGAAGAATCAGGCTATCCTGCACCAATAAAGAGAGAGGAAAATGAGTATCATCCTTGTCGCCCATTGCCAAATGTTCGTCAATCACCACTATACCATGCCATGGAACCAGGACAGGACAAAAAAAGGATACAGAAATTCTTCGACTATGCAAGCCTGACGTAAGTTCACAAAACAATACCTCGCACTATACGAATGATTGAATCTTATTGAAAAAAGGTATGTGCACCACTATGTACACCATGTTTACATTTCCTTTATGATTCTGCAGCTCTGTAGCTTGGGAACTAACAAGACTCGAAGATCCAACAGTCAGGTAAGAAATTATGATTGTGGGAGAAGTACTTCGTGAACTGATGTTCAACAAATATCTGGACCAAGAGGTACTGCAGTTCTCCATCCATTGACGTTGCACAACAATTCTCATAGATAGCTTTCGCCATCCAGATGATCAAAAGTACATGAGATGTGAAATAATAAGTCTTACTGTATGTGTAAGTTTCTCAAAAAAAATAAAAAATGTCATATATAGATACTTTAATGATGTGTACATACCCTAGTTAGTAATTCGCGAATAATTCCCGAATTATTTGCGAACCGAAATTCGAATCATACGGACGAACTATTCCAACACCGAACATGGTTCGCGCATTATATGGGATTTTCGAATTTTTGGCGAATAATTCGGACTCGCGTATAATTTTTCTACTTCGGACAGGTGACTCCGCATGACTCGGCGATTCAAACCGTGACTCGGCGATCTAAGCCAATTTCCTTCTATTTTAAGAGTTATTAAGAAGAAGTTGGTGGTGGGAATTGAACCCACTACCTTTTATTTGCTAATTAATGACAGGTCACTCGGTATGACTCGGCGATTCGAACCAATTTCCTTCTATTTTAAGAGTTATTAAAAATAAGTTGGTGGTGGGAATTCAAACCACTGTCTTTTATTTGCTAATTAATGCTTTTACCATTGGGCTGTTTGCTTGTTTTTGTCTATTTTTAATGTATTATCTGTATAACATAATAAAATTGGGTTAAATCATTCTTCAAAATTCGATATAACCTTAAAAATATAATTTCTATTAATTTGATGTAAGCCGAATTTTCATTGCCGAACTCATATCTCAAAAACGAATTATACACGTACGTATGCCGTTTCGAACTACTGCCGAACAACGAACCGTTGACTGGATTTTTGACCGAATATGATCTACCCGAATCCGTATAATTCCCGTACATATACCGTTCCGAACTCCCCTCTGAACCCCGAATTGCTAACTAGGGTACATACTAGTACACCTAATTGATATACGCCAGTATGCTATATGATTGAAACATGGTCTGTTAAATGTTTACATGGATGTTTGATTGTTAGATTTATTTAGGTGTGGATATATTTATACACCTGTATCATATGTCATGGATACATCTATATCATACATATGTTTGATATGTAGTAGTGTACATGCTTGTTAGTTTTCTGGTCTGATTTAGGTGTACCTAATTCACTTTATTTTCCAACAAATTATTGATTGCAATACTATGTGAAGAACAATATCATCAGCACTGTACAAAAGCTTGTGGTTGATTTCATACGGGACATGCCTGACAATCTGGAAGTTCTTGTAATCCCCGTCAATCACTCTACATAACAATTGGTAGTAGGAGTTCACTGATCGCTTTTGAAGTTTGATTTCGAAGTGCTAGAGTGGAAATGGTACAACTCGTTGCACTCAAATGAGGACTATAAAGATGATGCACAACAACTGGAAAATGTGGTGCAATTGGAACTCAACAAGAAGAGAGCATTAAAGGGTGATGCACCTATAGAACCGTACGAAATAAACATCATGCAATGCCCTGCACAAGGAATCAATCCAGACTTCCTACTATACACTTTTTACTTTATGAAACGAAGTATGAAGAAGAAAAAGAGTATCGAAAGAGATCAGCAAAGGGCCGAAGATATTTGTCAGGAAATGAGAGAAAAATTGGTGGCCAGGATGCTAGAAAAAGTCGGAGTGTATGAAAAGGTGTGGGATATAGCAAAGGATGAACATCACAAGGAGTGGCACCTGAGTAAAGAGATGAAACCATTGAAGAGGAAGAGGAGTTTTTAAGCTTCATTATACAAGATCACTTTCTGAATTGCTTCTAAACGCTTTTTTATCTTCAGACAACTTTTCAAATTTCAGTTTTCAATACTATAAATACCTTGAATTAATATGTTTATTAGTTTCAATTTAAGACTTATGACTACTATAAAGACCTTGAATTAATCTTTTTATTAGTTTTAATATTGATGTGTTGAAAGTATACTTGTGTCAGTACTAAGGTGTATATTACAGGTTAGTAAAAAATTAAGGTGTACATGATTTTGCACATTTATTGATAGAGCAGAGATTTATAATGGTACAGTAAGGTGTACAAAATGGTACACATGTACTGACAAATTTTTATAATTATCCAGGCCTGCAGAACTGAAAACATACAACTGAAACACTAAATATGAATTGAAAAGCCATTAGCAAAATAAAACTAGTAGTAATTATACGGAACTGAAAACATAGAATATTACTAAATAAAATAGACTAGTAGCATCGATTGTACAACAAGATGTACATAATGGTACACATGTAAAAAGACAGGTAAGAATACTGAAGTGCACAGGAATGTGTACATAATGATACACATGTCCTGGCACTAATTATCCACGCCAAAGAAAATTGAAAAGACATTACCAAAACTAAAAACCAAACACATAGAATCTTTTTAACAAATCAAACATAGAAAAAAGCATCAAAGCATGGGGCAGGTAGCTCTGTTGTGGTGACCAAGGGTGAAGCACTTTGTGCACATCATAGGCCTCTTTTGCTTCTCCCAAGCATTCTTGATACTTTGTGTTCTTCGTCTACCAGGTTGAGGACCAGGAATAGGTACAATAACCCTATCACTAGGATCATAAGCCTGCGGCTTGTCATAAATGGGGATTGGCAAGATGATCTTCTGGTATGTCCTGTTGTACTATTCAGTGGTGAAGTATCGCTCAACAAATGAATAGATTTCCTCCCTCGTAGCTTGAATGGCAGCACAAGCATGTGCACAAGGAAATCCATTAACTTTCCACTTGTGACATGTACAAATTTTCTGCAATAGATCTACATAATGAGACGCGACTTCATACAATCTTTCCATGGACTGAGTAACAGTCCAAGTACGACCAATGTCGATGTTTTCCTTTAGTAAAGCCTCATATTTGGGAGTGATCCTAGTGTTGAAATTTTCTAGACCTTCTGTCCTTGTGTCAAAATTCTTCTTCATAACCTTCAAACTAACATAATAAAACATAAAATCAAAACATGATCTAGAAGGAAATCAAAACATGTGTAAGGAAATCCATGTGTACAACAATGTATACACAGTTACAGAATCATAGATAAAACATGTGTACAAGGGAAGATGTACACATCTAAGAAAATAAATGAATGAAACATTAAACATAAAACTCATTGTATCGCATCGAGAAGAGCAAAAGCAGGCAACTTTTTGAAATCAAGAGTCTAGTTGTTGAATGACTCGGAAAGAGTTCAAGAGCGAGCACTATATCTGCGTACAGGGAAAAATGCATTTGCCCATTTCTCCTTTGGAATAGTCCTGATATATTTAGCAACATGTCCACATCCGATTGCATGCATGCCCCGCAAAGCTTCTTCAAAGTTAGCTGTTGCGTAAGAGTAAGCAACTTTGTAAAACAAATCAATAACGACCTTCGAATTCGTATCATCTGATCCAATTGGGAGATTGCACTTGATGTGTTAAAAAAAATAGTTGTGATATGAATTAGGAAATACTTTTGGAATGCCCTGAAAAAGTCCTTCTCCACGATCACTAAGGAAAACAATCTGACAACCATCGACAACTTGTTTAAGATTCTCCAGAAACCAAAACCAATTATCTTTGTTTTCAGCAGAAACAAGAGCAAAGGAAAATGGGTAAAAACCATTGTTTCCATTGATACATGTTGCAACCATCAAATCACCCTTGAATCTACCAGTAAGGAAAGTAGCGTCCAAGTAAATCATCGGCCTGAGATACCTATAGCTATGCTTGCAAGCACCGAAACAAATGAATATCCTCTCAAATATTTGGGTTGCATGATCAACTTCAAACTTCACATAGCTATCGGGATTAGTTTCTTCAATTGCTTTGACATACCAAGTTAAATCGCAATACGACTTCTCATCATCACCAAATTGTTCTTCAAATACATCTTCTTGCCCTTTACGGGCATGGTGATACTTAGTATTGGACACATAAGTCTTCTTAAAAATAGACATGATATGTTTGGATTTTAAACTAGGATCACCCTGTATATTGTCAGCGATCAAATGCTTGACTAACTTGGTTGTCACCAGGGCTCTTCAACCTCAAACCAACACCACAACTAAAAAAATATGGAATAAGTAATGTGCACCACAATGTACACCTAATAAGATCTGAAAACCAACACCACATATGCAAAAAAGGAAACACAGACCAAGCAACAATATGTAATTTATATAAAAAGCCTACAACAAGTAATGTGCCACCTGAAAAAGTGGAGGTACAACAACCACACCCAATATTTCCCTTAGCAATCTGTATGGAAAAACTCCAATATAATTTCTAGATAATCAACTAGACAGTCAGACTCAATCTAGATAAAAAGTATATCAAAGAGTTTATATCTCAATCTCTCGATTTGATATATACTCAAGCAAATAGAAATCTGCGAGTCTTTATCAAATACTAGAGAGATAACTTGGATGGTACCAAAGACCAATATCCAATTGTCAATCAATTTAAATCAACAACCAAAAGGTCGGATATTCTAATTGATTGAACAACGCACAACTTGTGATATTTCAATCATATAACAAAATATAATGCGGAAAACAAATAACACAGACACCATAATTTTGTTAACGAGGAAACCGCAAAAGCAGAAAAACCCCGGGACCTAGTCCAGTTTGAACACACACTTTATTAAGACGCTACAAACACTAGCTTATTCAAAATTAACTTCGGTATGGATTGTAGCTGAACCCCAATCAATCTAACACTGATCCAAGGTACAGTTATGCTCCTACGTCTCTGATCCTAGTAGGATGCTACGTACTTGATTCCCTTAGATGATCTCACCCATAACTAAGAGTTGCTACGACCCAAAGTCGAAGACTTTAATAAACAAATCTGTATCACACAGAAAAGTCTACGGTAATAGATAAATCCGTCTCCCACGAATATACCTACGAGTTTTGTTCCGTCTTTTGATAAATCAAGGTGAATAGGAACCAATTAATAAACCGAATTTATATTCCCAAAGAACAACCTAGTATTATCAATCACCTCACAATAATCTTAATCGACGCAGCGAAAAAAGATATTGCGGAATCACAAACGATGAGACGAAGTGTTTGTGATTTCTTTTATATCTTGCCTATCAGAGATATCAATCTCAAGCCAATTATTATAATTGTACTCGTACGATAGAAACAGGAAGATCAGATCACACAACTACAAGAAAGTAGTATCGGTCTAGCTTCACAATCCCAATGAAGCCTTTAAGTCGTTAACCTAGTTTAGAAAAAGAAACCAAAGGTCAAAGGAGAATCGACTATAGCTTAGGACAACTAGTATCACACAGAAGGTGTGGGGATTAGGTTTCCCAGTTTCTAGAGTTCTCCCTTATATATTATTTCAAATCAGGGTTTGCAATCAATGTTAGCTTGGTAACAAAGCATTCAATATTCACTGTTATATGAAAACTTGATTAGATTCAAGCTAATATCTTTCAACCGTTAGATCGAAAACTAGCTTGTTACACACAAATGAGATGCACGTTTCTAGGCTTGTGTTGCCGTACCCAAACTTGTACATTCGTTGGTTCAACAATAGTCAACCAAATGGTTAGCCATATGATCACTTTCATATCAACCATATTCTTCTTCACCATAACTAGTTCAAGTGACTCAAATGAACTAGTTAGAGAGTTGTTCAATTCCAAGGAAATCTTATGTAACTACACAAGACACAATTGAAGCAAAAACGATTTGATTCACTCGAATCGGTTCATGAACTATATAGCCACGGTTTGCAATTTGCATTCCGTAGTTTATATAAGAATAAGTTCACAAACATCGTTTTTAGATATAACCTACTCAAGTTCGCGGACGGAGTTCACAAACTCCAGCAGAATTTCTCGGGTCGTGAACTTTCTCCAGTTCGCGGACTGAGTTCGTTGACTTGGCTCACGCCACTATTTCGGTTCTCTTGATCAACAAAGTTCGCAAACTTCTGTTCAAGGAATAAGGACTTATACATATATGTGTTTCCACAACAATGCTTATATCCTGCAATGGTTATATAATCTAAACCCTCATTTCAATCATTGAAACATTCTTAGAGGACGTTGTTATTCTATAGTTGTTATTCACAAACCATTTTTCGTCAAAGTAAGCAATTTTCAAAGTGATTGAAACTTGTCATGACTTTCGTCACTAGGTAAAGATGAACTTGGCTAAAACGAAAGCTTACCAAAACATATTTCGAGATATAGATATGCGAGATAAACTCGGCTCGAAATAGAAAATGTGTATAATCTAAGTCTATATAGCAAAACAACTTTTGTCTCAAGATAGGAAATAAATAGCCTTTTGAGTGATAGATAAGTTCAAGTCTCCACATACCCTTTAGTCGATGAAGATCCACCAGTTCCTTGAGTAGTCCTTCATCTTATATGATGATTTCCATGGAGTTCTTGAGCTCAACTACACTTTCTATCATAGTCCGAGACCTTAACTATAGTGGACTAGAAATCAAGACTTATAGTTTTGATCACTAACATTGACAAACATGCTTGAGATAGCAACGCATGCGAGTTCGACCGAGCAATGCTCTAACAATCTCCACCTTTGTCAATTTTAGTGACAAAACTATCAATACATATGGAATACAAAAAATAAATAAGTTAACTTTTGTAGCTCCTATTCCACATATCTAATCTCCAACATTGTTTGAAATCTTCGTCACTTCCAAGTACTCCAATGATCCCAAAGGTTGTAAGTTCAGCATCATCGTTGTTGAAAATCCGTAGTTATAACAACGAGAAAACAAGAGTTCTCAATCATTGTTATTCAGTGTCATAGTATCATTACACATCGTCAAAGTTCAATTGTATCACAACTTCAATAACAATACTATGGTGATATGTATCACTCCCCCTTAGTCAATACTCCATCTCACACGGAAACCACTCCCCCTTACATAATGATCCGAAAACCATATGTATTTGTAGTGTGAACTACATATTAATTCTCCCCCTTTTTGTCAATAAAATTGGCAAAGGTACAAGAACGGGATCCTAATGAAATTTCCGAAGAGACATTTCTTGACCAAAGAAAGCAAAATATCAACTTATTTAGATGCAATCATAAAGCCGAAGCTAAATGCATTCATAAAGGAGTTTATAAAGATACAATAACCCCTATAATATTCCATAGCCACACTCCCCACAAAGATTTGGCAATTAAGCACAAGTTCAATTAAGAACTCTCCCCTATAAAATTTCATTCCCAAAGGAACAACAAGGGCGACCTTAATTTCAAAAGAAAAGAAGGATTTCTTTGGACATAACAAATCACATATACGTATGAATTTGAATCCAAAATACTCAATAAAATTAACCACAAGAGAACCCATGATTAATTCAATTGAAAATGCTCAACATAAGTGAACTTATGGAGACTCAAAAATATACAATTAGATTAATCACAAGAGAACCCATAATTAATCTAATCGAAATACACAACCAAACTAATCACAAAGGTAATCAATTTAATTGGTCATGCTCATCATAAGAAAACTTACGGAGCAACAACTAAATAACCAAAAAAGATGATTAATTTAGTTGAATATGCTCGACATAAAGTATCTCGCGGAACAACAACTAAGCTAATCATAAAAATAATCAACTTGGCCATTTAATGCTCAACATAAGACACTTTACGGAGCCTCACAGTAATACATAAAATATGGATCAGGGAAGATCAATACTGCGAATACACAAGGATTCATTCTATTTTCCATCACTATTCACATAACGATATTCAATAGACATAATCCTTGCAAACAAAAGATTTTAACCTATCTTCCATCAATAATTGACATAATAGGCTTAACTTTTGTATTTGTCTAAAGTCTATTCTTTCTTTTATAAATACATGCATATCGACATACGAAAGACTTTACTTTTGACAAGGTATGGGACAATCATAGTTCACGGACGCAAACACACATATCCCATAACAATATTGCAATATATAAAACCATAAAGATTAATACGCAAAAAACATCTTCCAAACAAATTTAGAATTTAAACCAATAAATCTAAAACATGAAGATGAAAACGTTGGACATAGTTATGTGTAATCACAATAATGGCTACTCCAAACTCTAGTTATTATTCTAAACAAAACAAGAAAAAATAGAAGATTTACTAGGAAATAAGACCTTTGAAGAATTTTTTATCGTCCCCGAACTCCTTGTCGTCAACAGCCATTGGGACATAAGGTTCATTAACGTGGGAGTTTATATCAATAAACCTTCTTGGCCGATGATGTCGAACCAGGGCCTTCTGAATCTCATGAGTCTTATAAACCAAAGCCTTTATTTGTTGAATCTCCTTTCGCATCTCCTTCAACTCTTCAAGAACATCAGAAAACTTCTAAGAGTTTGAATGAACAGCTCCTGGCTTCCTCACATTCCTTCTCTTTCTTTTCAAGGTATGAGATAACGGAGATTTATCTTTTTCCTTCATGATTGATGGCTTAACAATCATATTAACATCTTTTCCATCAGAAGACATCATGCTTGGAGTATCCATAACGCATGAGTTTGTGAGAGGAAATCATAAATTGAACTCGACAAGTAGTCTTGAGATAAAAAGATGTTTTGAGGAAGGAAAAAGGAATGTAGGGTTTCGAAACCTTTAAACAGGTTCGTACACGTCCAACTCACAACCCTATAAAGAGTAAAATTGTCGATAATAACCCTCTTTTGTTGATAGACGGGGAAGAACAAAAACTAAGAAAAGAAGAGAGAAAAAAAAAATTCCTAAAGCGTGAGAGGTACAAAATCATTGTCTCTTTTTATCAGGCACATGATACAAGATTTCCAAAATAACACAATCAAGTTGCGTTGTGGTGAACAACAATTTGTCCACCATTTTCCTCTTGAGAGGAATCCACAAACCTCTGTCTATCAAAAAGATTCGACCATACCTTCTTTTCTAATGGTCTTGGTTTATCTTTAGAAACTAACTTCTTAGACGAAGATAAAATCCTACATACCTCAGCGGTGTTCTGAGCAAGTTTAAGCTTATTTGCTAATTGATTTGCTCTTTGTTGAAGTTTGTTGACGTGCCTCAATTGGTGTTTTTACTTGTAACACTTTGAAAGTTCATGACCCTTTAGAGAACAATACGAGCATGTCAAACTAGGATAAAAGTCAGGCTTCTGAGATGTGCACGTAGCTAGACACATGGTGGACCTGAAACATTACAAACATCATTTCCAAGAAATGGGTCAATGTTTTCTTCCAGATTAGTTGGGTTCTCTTCTGAAAGAATATCGGGATTGATGTATGTATTGCTACAGTTGTCAAAATCAATATTTTCACCAAAAAGTGCAACACTTGATTTCTCGTCTTCATTAGAATCATATTTGTCATACATTTCATCAAGAGTTGCAGCAAGACCTTTGTTCCCGGTGTATTTTCTACGATTTGGGCACTCGTTTGCAAAATGACCAAATCCCTTACACTTAAAGCACTGAGGCATATCCTCATCATCAGTTTCATCCTTTTTCCTATTTTTAGGAGGAATACGATTATGAGGTTTAACTGATGTTTTAGGCTTATCTCTGGAGAACCGTTTACTTCTCTTCAACAGAAGATCCCTAAACTGTCTTGTGATCATCGAGACCGACTTTTCAAGATCTTCATCTGATGAATCTTTCTCAGAGTGATCATCTTCAGAGATATACACTTTTTTACTCTTATCAAGTAATTTAGTGTCCTTTTGTGCTTTGAACGCAACATCCTTAGTTTTGGATGAATGTTCGTGATCAAATGTCTTAAGCTTCCCAACCAGCGTATTTCTGGAGAGATTATCAAGGTTATTTCCCTCAACGATGGCATGCTTCTTAGAATCGTATCTAGATGGCAACGATCTGAGAATTTTCATCACAATGTCCTTTTCAGGTATAGTCTTACCCAATGCAAAAGATGCATTAACAATTTCAGAAACTCTGTGATTAAACTCATCAAATGTATCTTCATCTGCCATACGAAGGTTTTCCCAATCAGAATTAAGGTTTTGAAGCCTAGCTTCCTTTTCACTGGAGTTACCTTCGAATACGGTTTCTAAGATATCCCACACATTTTTAGACCTCGTGCATTTTGACACATGGTGATGAAGATTTGGGGTAATGGCATTATGATGGCATTCAAACCGTCGAAATTTTTCTCTGAAGCATTTATCTCGGCGCAGGTGTATTCACCAATATCTTTGGGAACGTTTATATCTCCAACTGCCACGACGGGAGCATTATAGCCATTAACAACATATACCCATGATTGAAAATCACGTGCTTGAAGAAAAGCTCGCATAACAATTTTCCACCATAAGTAATTAGAGCCATCGAAGACTGGTGATTGAGGTAGCACCTCTGTCCATAGAGTCGGATCGCTAAAAACACATACTTTTAAGGTCTTGAATGTGTTTGCCTGCTCTGATACCAATTGAAAAAGTGGGGTACAACAATCACACCCAATATTTCGCTTAGCAATCTGTATGGACAAACTCCAATATACTTTCTAGAGAATCAACTAGTCAGTCAGACTCAATCTAGATAAAAAGTATATCAAAGAGTTTATATCTCAATCTCTCGATTTAATATATACTCAAGCAAATAGAAATCTGCGAGTCTTTATCAAATACTAGAGAGATAACTTGGATGGTACCAAAGACCAATATCCAAGTGTTAATCAATTTAAATCAACAACCAAAAGGTCGGATATTATAATTGATTGAACAACGCACAACTGTGATGTTTCAGTTATATAACAAAATATAATGCGGAAAAGAAATAACACAGACATCAGAATTTTGTTAACGAGGAAACTGCAAATGCAGAAAAACCCCGGGACCTAGTCCAGTTTGAACATACACTGTATTAAGCCGCTACAGACACTAGCCTACTCCAAATTAACTTCGGTCTGGACTGTAGTTGAACCCCAATCAATCTCACACTGATCCAAGGTACAGTTATGCTCCTACATCTCTGATCCCAGCAAGATGCTACGTACTTGATTCCCTTAGATGATCTCACCCACAACTAAGAGTTGTTACGACCCAAAGTCGAAGACTTTAATAAACAAATCTGTATCACATAGAAAAGTCTACGATAATATATAAATCCGTCTCCCATGAATATACCTACGAGTTTTGTTCTGTCTTTTGATAAATCAAGATAAACAGGAACCAATTGATAAACCGGACTTATATTCCCGAAGAACAACCTAGTATTATCAATCAACTCACAATAGTCTTAATCGATGCAGCGAAAAAAGATATTGCAGAATCACAAACGATGAGACGAAGTGTTTGTGATTTCTTTTATATCTTTCCTATCGGAGATATCAATCTCAAGCCAATTATTACAATTGTACTTGTACGATATAAACAACAAGATCAGATCACACAACTACAAGAAAGTAGTATCGGTATGGCTTCACAATCCCAATGAAGCCTTTAAGTCGTTAACCTGGTTTAGAAAAAGAAACCAAAGGTTAAAGGAGAATCGACTATAGCTTAGCACAACTAGTATCACACAGAAGGTGTGGGGATTAGGTTTCCCAGTTGCTAGAGTTCTCCCTTATATAGTCTTTCAAATCAGGGTTTGCAATCAATGTTAGCTTGGTAACAAAGCATTCAATATTCACCGTTAGATGAAAACCTGATTAGATTCAAGCTAATATCTTTCAACCGTTAGATCGAAAACTAGCTTGTTACACACAAATGAAATGCATGTTTCTAGGCTTGTGTAACCGTACCCAAACTTGTACATTTGTTGGTTTAACAACAGTCAACTTAGCCATATGATCACTTTCATATCAACCATATTCTTCTTCACCATAACTAGTTCAAGTGACTCAAATGAACTGGTTAGATAGTTGTTCAATTCCAAGGAAATCTTATGTAACTACACAAGACACAATTGAAGCAAAAACGATTTGATTCACTCGAATCGGTTCATGAACTATATAGCCACGCTTTGCAATTTGCATTCCTTAGTTTATATAAGAATAAGTTCACAAACATATTTTTTAGATATAACCTACTCAAGTTCACGGACTGGGTTCGCGGACTTAAGTTCCCGGACGGAGTTCACAAACTCCAGCAGAATTTCTCGGGTCGAGAACTTCCGCCAGTTCGCGGACTTAGCTCACGCCACTATTCCGGTTCTCTTGATCAACAAAGTTCGCAAACTTCGGTTCAAGGAATAAAGACTTATACATATATGTGTTTCCACAACAGTGCTTATATCCTCCAATGGTTATATAATCTAAACTCTCATTTCAATCATTGAAACATTCTTAGAATAAGAAGTATGATTCTGAATCACGTCAACATTCAAATAAAAATCTTCATTCTTAATAAGAATAACAAGTGCAATTAAACCTTGCAGTTGTATATCACCGTGTAAAAAAACTAATTGATCATTATCCATATAGCTGAAACGTATACTTCCAGGATTCAAAGACCTCCAATGCTTGCATGCAAAATGCTTCAATTCATCTACGGTTGTCGAAGTATTAACAAGAAAAGCAGCACAATTCTCACCATGATTCAAAACAACATTTGAAGCTTCAAATCACAACTCATGTTTGAATAACCTAAAACTTAAACAGTGTACAGGAAAGTACACATTTAATCGAAGCCCAAAACATCAAATAACAGTAAACCTAAATCAAATTCTCCATCAATCAAGCTTCAGAATCTTACTGGAACACATAATTGAATAAATCAGAAGCCTACGATCTAATATCAGTTCAATTTCATATCATGCATCATAAAACCAAAATCATCATAAAACAACAGTAAACAAAAATCGTTTTACGAGAATCAAAAGCTAATATATAGCAAATATCAAATCAAGGTCATACAAACAATAAGATGTAACAGATCGAATTCATATCATCAACTCATAAACTCAGAAAAACTAAAATCAGAAACAACCTGAAAATTAGATGTAACAGATCGTACAACCAAAAGAAAACTAACCTGAGGTTGAATTATGCTCCATCAATCTGATTTAACAGAAACAAATCAAATCCAACCTAACATATATGAATATATTAAATCATCTCCAAAATTTATATCTGAATCGATCTGTCGCGAATTCAAATCTGAGATTATGATGAAGAAACAATTTCAGAACACTTTCGAAAGTAACCTGAAGTTGAATTAGGATGAAGAAACGATTAAATCCTCTCTGAAACTGTTAAATCTCCTCCCAAAATTAATCTCTGACCTGCTCCCTGTTTTGAATTAATGTTTGAGATCCAAAAAATTCGATTTCAAAACACTTGTTATATAAACGGAATCGGTTCAAGGGTTACTAGGGTATATTGAAAACTCGCAAAATCGGGACTCGTCTTACTTTTGGACTAACTCGTCCATGTTTGGACTAAATTGTTTCAAGCGGGGTTTATTTGGACTAGAGGGTACTGGACTTCAGATGAATGGACTAAAGCGTCCAAGGTCCACAAACTTTGGGACTAAACGTCAATTTCTACTTTTTATTAACCACAAGCCATTTGACTCTAGTCAATTTATTTTGACCAAATATTAGAGTTTGACTTTTTTTATTAATTCATAGCCCATTAATCATGTTAGTAAATCAGCATATATGTGACAAACTAAGTTCGAAAATCAGTAACTCAGTAAATTAGGAAAAAGTTTTTACAATTTTTTAGGGTTTTTTTTTCTTGTTCTTTCGAACGAGATTATATGTGAGTAAAACTTTTGTCGTCCAATCTTCTTGATGATTTTAGAAGTTTTAGTTTTGTTATGGATATTAAGAGAAGTGTAAGCACATGGATTTGGCCGAAGCTGAAGGCACCAGAATGGGGGCTTCAGATGATGACAAGCTGAAGACACCATTGATAATGACGTGACAACTCGAGGTCGCCAGTAACGATGACGTGGAACAAGTGGGCTGCCCTCAAAGGATGACTGACGATTGCATAAATAACCCCAGAAAAGGTATTAGCGTACACGTGTATGGTATTTCCATATCAGACTTTACCTATAAAAGCAGAGCAATTCCTCAGAGAAAGACAGAGCTTTTTAGAGAATTGTACTGTGTATTGGTATTAGTTTCCACATAACTCTATGACGATATAAGGGCGTTTACAAGAAGAAAAACATTTTCTTATTACAATTTCTCATCGTTGAACCATTAATTGGAGCAATAAAATGTACCTCTCGCTCACTATTGCTTGCCTTTTTTTTTCCTCTAATTCATTTGAAGTACAATACCAACACCTAACTATCATAATACGTCACATATCATGTTCAATATATGAGCGAGGCATCTATATTCTATTTTGTCTGTCAGTTTGATGTTCGAGAACATATGAAATGCTAAAACCTATACATAAACACGATTCTTTTCCATGATGATTCATTTGAAAAATAAAATTCTAGGGTTTACGGTTAAAGGTCCGTAGAATGGTTTAAAAGAAGAAAAAGAAAATATTTAGTTTTCGATTAATATGAATTATATTTTTATAATTAGTTTTCATAGGTGAATCAACAAAGCTCTATCGGTTATATGACCATTCAACTTACCTATAACTAGCTATAAATTCCTTATAACTCAATAAACATATTTTGGGTTATGAAAAAAATTATGAGTTATAAATAAAAATGGATTATGTTTAATAAAAACGTGGACTATATTTAAGAGAAGTCTAAGTAAAATTTTAAAATCATAGAAAGTTAGAAACACGTATCTCTGCTTCTCTTTTGAGAGTTTAAACTGTCATGTTGGAAGTGATGCTTGAGAGGACATTAACAAGCCGAAGAAAATGGACCTCTGCGGAATCAAAGAGCTGACGTTGTCTGCGCTCTAGTTTCTAGCCAACTAGGGCGACTGCCTCGTTATTGAAAGTTGCGAAAACAGTTGAAACCTCTATCTTTTGCAAGTCAACACCAACTAGGCTTTTGCCCGATATTCAAGTATGATATAGACGGGCAACTTGGGTTTGCATAAAAGCCCCAACTTGTGAATTTGTACGTGGTGACCGAACAACTTGTAAACTTAGTCGGAATTAACCATTGAACTAGATGAATAGGTTAAATGCTTCGGCCACAGTCCAGCTGTGTTTGGGTCGGCGCCCACGTCTATACAATTTGTATGTATTACACAAAGGGAAATACCCCTCATCGAAAACTGTAAACTTTTTAATTTCTAACTTGAATGATAGTCAGGACTCAGGCTACACTTAGGTGGTCGATATTACCACATGATAATTGTTGGAAATAATTGGGTTTCACAAAGGATGAATGAATCAGAGAAGAAAGTGTTGCACTCCAAAACTTTCAAGGCTTGTATAAATTTCTTTTAGACAAATATTTCTACCCTCCCAATAACAATTGGCGATTACAACAGGTATGCGAAATATTGCCTTCAGGATACAATGAAAGCCCTGCAACGAAAACTGAATTCAAGGTTTGTACCCCTTGATTCAATCAAGAACACACAAAGAGATTTCTGATTTCTGATGATGCTTTTTTTGAAACAGAGAAAACAGATTGATTTTTCTTATATCTTAAACGAAACTGGGAGAAGCTATTTATAAAGGGTTTTGCACCTGTTGGGAATAGGTGTTTCTATTCACGAACCGTCAGGTTCCTTCATCAACAGACATCAATGGTGATGTCCCCCAGGACCCCCCTTTGGTAAGCGGTGTTGAAAATATTCCAACAATAATTGCATACAAAATTGTGGATACTAAATATAAGCAATGTATCCGTGAGATGCCCGTTTAATATTCAATTAGCTTGAAGCCAGTTTTTCTTGTACCCGTATTAGCAATACGACAGTTTTTGCGTGTCCATGATGGTTACTAGCAGATTATTTTTATGAATCCAGGGGGAAAGAGTCGCAGGTTCCAGATAGAAGTCCACGGCAATTAGATGATCCCTTGGTATATGCGCTTCTGAAAGCGAAGAGTTGACACAATGACACTTGACAACCGATATCAGCTAGCATAAACAATACTGCACTGCGGGGATCTTTTCTCGTAGAAGTGACTTTAATGTTGTTTATGCAAATAAATAAGTAGTTTCCCCGTACTATATTATTAATGTTTGGCTGTGTTTCTACTTTTTGCACATCTGATGCAACTTGTGTTGGCATTATCCAAAAGTTGTCGAAGAAGTTTTCAGCAATAGTTTGATATGACTAGGATGTTATCCGGTATCGATGACTCCTAGCTATAGAGGCAAGAAACGTGTTGGAGACTTTCTTATAAATGGAAAGGAAAAAAAACCTAAAAATGAGGGAGACTTTCTCCTTCAACAGTCCAACGTTTTACGAGAAGTAAAAAAGTAAATATTGTTTCCGAACGAGTTAGAAAACCTCACGTTTTTAGGGCCACCCGAAAGGATTTAGGGGCCATCAATTTATACCCAGCCAAAGACTCTAGTTAAGGGGTACCCTATATGATATTGAAGTAACATAAATTCCCTTCTGATAAAACTGTATAAAAACCAAATCAAAAAAAATTCTACTCATTTCAACTCTTCTTCTTCCAGTTTCATATTATCTTCCGATTGTGGAAGAAAAAAAAACTTTCCCTCGTTCTTGTGTTCAACCGAAACATCGCCGCGAATCGTAAAATCAAAACATCGTCGATTCGTTTATAAAACAATGGATAAGGGAAATGAAACCCACAGACCTAAAACCAAAAACGTTGCTCGGGGTATCGATCCAAAGATTGGGATTTTAGCAAGAAATAAAGAAATTGTTGCTGCAAATGAAGTTAATGAATTTTAGAGTTTAGTGTTTTATACCTCCGATTTTAGAAATTTCTAAAAATCTCTAAAATTTTAGAGTTTAATGTTTTATCTTCCGATTTTATATATATTGAAAAAATCTCAAAATTTCTGATATAGGAAAAATCCCATTTTGGGGCCAGTATTTATTCGGAAGACAATATAATGTTTTATACCTCCGATTGTGTAGGATAAGATTTTAGAGTTTCTGAACTCCAGTTGATGAATATTCGGTTGTAAACATGTTTAGTTATATTCCGATTTTTTTTCATTCGGGAAAAATATGTGTCTTCTTACTTCCGAATTTGTTTATTCGGGTTATAGTTTTGTACTTTTTCTTTCGATTGTGTAGGATGAAAAATTTAGAGCTTCTGAACTCCGATTGATGCATATTCGGTTGTAAATATGTTTAGTTAGCTTTCGATTGTTTTGTATTCGGGAACAATATGTGTCTTTTTACGTCTGAATGTGTACATTCGGGTTATATTTCCATACTTTGTCTTCCGATTGTATAGTTTGTAAATATAGTTCCTTTCTTTGTTGTTTAGACAAAGTCGAGAAAGGAGGAAGAAAGTGACAGCTAGGGATAGGAGTGCCAAAGATAATTCAAGTGCTCAACAAAGCTTACAAGAACAAAGCAGTCAACAAGGAGTGCAACCAAGTGCTGAACAAAGTGTAGAACAAAAAGGCAGTGAACAAGGGGTGCAACCAAGTGTTGAACAAGGGGTGCAACCAAGTGTTGAACAAGCCGCTCAACAAAGTGCAGAACCAACTGCTCCACAAGTTACACCCCACCATGAAATTGAACCAGTTGATCCAGTGCCAAGAGTAGAAGAAGAAGGACAACCAAGTGGTACCCAAAAATCCAAAAAAGGAAAAGATGGTGTAAAGAAGGATATTGCTAAGAAAGCATCACATCTTGTCCCTCATAGAAGGTTAGACAAAGCCAAAAAAGGCTCTAGGTGATTCCAAGGGCAAATATAGAAGGTTAGACAACCCATATTCGGAAGTTTGGGTAACTAAGTTTACTTCCGATTATTGCAAGTTCAAAATTTGAAAAGTATCAGTTTTTCTCAAATTCTGATTTTTGGGCCATCGTACATTCGGGACTTTACAAAAAACAATTATCCTCCGAATATTACAAGTTCAAAACAAACCATGCCATGGTTCTAGGTGGTTCCAAGGGCCAATATAGAAGGTTAGACAACCCATATTCGGAAGTTTGGGTAACTAAGTTTACTTACGATTATTGCAAGTTCAAAATTTGAAAAGTATCAGTTTTTCCAAAATTCTGATTTTTGGGCCATCGTACATTCGGGACTTTACAAAAAAAAAATTATCCTCCGAATATTACAAGTTCAAAACAAACCATGCCATGGCTCTAGGTGGTTCCAAGGGCCAATATAGAAGGTTAGACAACCCATATTCGGAAGTTTGGGTAACTAAGTTTACTTCCGATTATTGCAAGTTCAAAATTTGAAAAGTATCAGTTTTTCCCAAATTCTGATTTTTGGGCCATCGTACATTCGGGGTTTTACAAAAAAAATTTATCATCCGAATAATATAGTCGTGTTTAGAAATACCAACCTAATCGGTAGATAAAAATTTAAGTTCGCTACCGAATGTCCTATTCGGAGGGAATACGTGTATCATTAGCAATCGATTGTAGTGCATCATTGATACGAAACCTCAGCGGCCATATTTTCAAAAACCTCAACGACCGTATTTTCATAAATTAGAGCCGTTGGAACTCTAATCTATATAAGGAGGGTAACCCCTCTTAGTTATTATTGACTAAAAATCAGAATGAAAAACCTTTTCAATGGCAAGTCCATCATCAATCGACAACATACTTCGAAGATGCAAGCGAGCAACTACATCAATTGCAGCCTTGTTCATAAGTCATTCCTTTGCCTCCTTCTTACTTCCAAATGTCTAAACGTGCATAAAACAAAATAAATCTAATAAGCATAACCATTTAACATATAAATTTTGAAAAAAAAAAGAAAAGTAGTAATGAGTATACCAAATCGTTTGCATAGTATAGGGAAGTGTCGGGCCTCAAATAGAAATCATCAACAAACTCTTCAACGGCCTGCATATGAAAGCAACAAATTATTATACAATAATCGGAGGTTATTAAATAAGTCAAATTGCCGAATATATTATATTCGGAATCCTATCGGTTACCCAAAACACCCAATTTATGCAAATGAATGTACACAGTTTACTGAGTACAAAAAATGATATAATCGGAATCTAAAATATATAGTAAAACAACCGAATATAAATAACCGGGAGATAACTTTAATCTATAAACATCCGATTTTCAAGTTTTCGGAAATTTTATTTTGAGGCCACTGTTATATTCGGCAGTCAAATAATGTTAAACTATTACCGATTGTAAAGGATAAGAATACTGAGTTTTGAAATTTTTTGAGGAATTCGTTTTTGGGGCCATTCGGGGGTAAATAACTCTACATAACTACCGAATGTAGATTTTTTTGGAAAACCAGTTTGGGGTTTTTTCTCATATTTGGCAGTAAACTACTATCTTGGAACTACCGAATATACATATTTGGTACTCAGTGTGTTATATTCGTAAATTTATTCGAGAAATTATCTACCGAATCTGGGTAGTTCATGGCATTCAATGCATGCAATAATCGGTTTTTCTTGTTTACAAAAGCACACAAACGCATGCAAATCGAGTATTTGAGTTTCTTAACACAATACCTGTATTTTACATGCATCGTTAGCTTCAATATCAGGCGATTCTCCATTTTCTTCCATGAAAGGGTCGTCTAGGTTTTCCTCTCCACGAAAGTTTGGATCATTCAACATATACCCCAAATCGTCTTCGCCATGATTCTCACCTTCTTCTTCATATCCATCCATTTTTGTAGTGATAAAATGGGTTTTCCCTTTTTTCCTTCACCTTCTTCTCTATAACTCTAACAACTCAAAAATGAAAAAGAAATGGAAAAAATGAAACAGAAATCATTCTAATACTGCACCGACTACAATCGGAAGTCTGGGTAATATTTTGGCTTCCGATTGAAATCGGAGGATAAAAATGTTATCATATCCTCCGAATATATAAGGGTAATTTTGCCATTACGAATTACGCGAGATAAGGGCTGGCTACATTTTTCCTTTGGGTGACCTTTTTTGTTTTATTGTTGGCCCCTAAATCCTTTTGAGTGGCCCCTAAAAACGCGAGGTTAGAAAAATAGTCCCTCCGTTTTCTAAAAAAAATACTTTCAATTTCTCGATTTGGCTTATTTTTAGGCTAAAATGAAAAATAAAAATATCTATTTTCACAAAACAGAGGGAATATATAAGTGATAACATATGCATAAAAAATACTTTCAATTTTTCGATTTGGCTTATTTTTAGGCTAAAATGAAAAGTAAAAATATCTATTTTCACAAAACAGAGGGAATATATAAGTGATAGCATATGCATAACTCTCAATAGGCCAACTTTTAGAACGACTGCATCTATATGTGATATTGCGATCACTGTAATTCTTTACTAGTAAAATGAAATGGTATATATTTAATGCCTAGTGTGAACAAGCTTATGTGCAAAAATGTAATGTTATCTCTAAATTTTCTTTAACACGGATGATAATGGATGACCAAGCTATCCGGATATGCTGTCACAATTTCTTGTAGTTTATTCCAATTGATTTGGTCTATCGGCTTCATGCGGTCACGGTCTATCATGGTATTAGTTTTTTAACCTAATGAAGAAGCTTATTGTGAACACATAAATCACGAAGCCATCCACGTGTTCACAAACAATACTCGCATACATCCTAATTATATAATTGTACGTCGTATGCATAACAGGGATGATTATATCGATTCATCGACTCGAAGCCTTCGGGCTTATCATTGTCTAGTCGAATATTATCATAAATAATGTTCGTAAAAAGGAATAAACCAAGAATCAAGTATAAATGTAAAGCATATGAAGTTTAACGCTGAATATAAGGTGCTGAAGTGTAAATAAGACAGATTTACGTGGTTCGACACTAAGGCCTACATCCACGGGGTTGGTGTTTCACTATGTATTGAATGGTTACAAAGATAGTAGAATGACTTTAGAGTATACATAGGTCTGCGGAAGTAGGGGGATTACTTACTCTTCCTATTTCTCTCTCCTGTATTCTCCTATAATTGCTCTCAATTGGTCGACCCCTTCTCTCTTAGTGGAGAGGGGTATTTATAGGGTTGGAACGTGGGTCCCATTTCTGAGGTGTCGTTGTAATCTTATCTTCTTGTGCTTTGTGCCTATTACGCAGAGGTCTTCGGCATATGCTGCAGCCTGAGCTTGAATACGAAGGGTTATCCTCGCATCTTCCACGAGCTGATTGACACGTGTATATCTCTTTGGTATTTAATGCGGGTAGATGGATGTATGCTCGTGTCAGACAAGTGTCTCTTTGTCTGGTCATATCTGTGTCAGCCAAACTTCCCCTCGGCTGTTGATCTGGGATCTTCCTCGGGATTGGGTGTGATAACACCCAAGGGGTATTATCTGGTGCTCCTCTGAGCCATCATACCTCTGTGATCCTCTATCCCTGACCGTCAGATCTGCTGACCGGTGGCATCTTCTGATGAGATGCTTGCTATCATGTTTGATATCTTGTTTTGCATGCCTTCCACGTGTCTCTTTCTGTACACGTGGTGGATGATGAAAGGTGTACATACAATTTGCCCCTCTTCTTCTAACTTGGGCGTATTTTGCAATTTTGAAGAAGAAAGGTCGTCCTACACGTTTCCCACTTTGCATTAACTTTCCCCGTAACTGCTCCTTGGTACGAGGAGCAGTTATTGTCTTCTCTAGCTTCATAAATAGGAAAGAGAATGTGAAAAAAAACTTTTATCCTCTTCTTGTCAGTGTTCATTCTCTTCTTGTTTTCTCTTCTTGTTCTTTAGTCATTTATTATCATCATTCTTGTGAGGAAGATAACAACATTCAATTTTCTGTTTCTTTCGCTCTCGATTGTTGTTGCCCCTGTATCTTTTGATATCTCCGATACTCCTTTCTTCGACTGTGGTTGGTGCTTGTCGTCCTCTTCTATACAGGTATGGGGTTTTTCATTAGTTGTTCATCATTTATTTACCTATGTATCTACCCGTTTGTCTCCTGCTGCTGTATTCTTGGTTTTGTGATGAAGATCATACATCGAAGCATTACATAGTCGAAGCATATATGCTTGCCCCTGTTCTTTGTTACAACGTCTGTGAGTCTATCTGTATTATCCCTGGAGTCGGATGGAGTATTTTTTAGTTCTTAGGGTTTTTAATGTTTATCCGGATGAACCATCAATTATGGGTTTTTTGATCTTTAGTGATCTCCTCGTATTCTTCTCTAAACTGTTTTTGTGTTTCCTTGTAGATATGTCTGATCGTCCGCGGGCTCCTTACCAAACCCCCCGTCTAGTCCGCCAAGATCCCCTCCGCGTCGAGATTCTGACAGATCTCCACTTGGGGAAGGTCCTTACAAGTCTTCGCAATCGGATCCTCGGGGTCATAGGGTTTCATCTTCCTCCGGTGCGAAGGTTGTGCCTACTAAGAAAGGGGATGTGCCGAAGGGTCCTTCTGGATCTAGGTATGCTGTTAACCGCGCCCCTTCTCGTCCTCGTGAAGATTCTAGGAGTACGCAGGCTCCTCCTCGTGATGACTCTAGGAGTACGCGGGCTCCTCCTCCTCGTACTGAAATAGTGGATGTTCCGCCCCTTCGTTCAATGGCTCCTCCTTCAGTGCCTCCAGAAATCTTTGCCGCCTCCTCCCGCGGTTTCTTTCAAAGGGAAGTACTCCAAGGGTACTATGTCGAGAGCTGATCCGTCTAAAAATCTTCCTTCTAAAAGGAAAGCTTCGGAATTGAGTCCTACTTCTGATTCCGCAGACGAAGAAGAAACTGTCCCCGTGATACGCAACATTTCAGTTGGTAAGAAGAAGGTCACTTTCAAGCATATTGATCTTGAGATGTTCAAGGAAAAAATGAACTTCAAGCTTTTGAGGTTCGCTTCTATGCCCCTGACGATGATATCACTTACGAGCTCCTTGCTAAGTTAGTTTGACGAGTTTCATCTGTTGACTACGGTTGGAGCCTTCGAGGCGGGTCTCATGTTGCCTCTATATAAGTCGGGTGACTCCTTTTATTATGACGTGTTGGATAGTCGCGAAGGCTCTTCCACGAACACTCATAATCGTTCCGTGTCACAACTATCTGGGAATTATCTTCGTTCACTGAAGGAATGTTACCTGCGAAGCAAGGGAGAGACTATGATGACCTGCTATGTTCCAAATCCTGCTGAGAGAGTGGTACACTCCTCAGAATTTTAATAGTTCTTTTGGGGATTATGTCAACAGCAGAAACCGTAAGACGTGGAGTGTTAGTCTTCGTAATATTGCTGCTCTCCGTGGTGAAATTCGTCTTTTGAGTGAGGTGAGTGATGCCAAGCTGAAGTATGTTCCTGGTACTGAGGGATCTGCTAAACGGAAACTCTTTCCTGCTCGTGAAAGGATTAAGCGTGACCATGATTATGAATGGCATGCTACTGTTATTGAGGTAGTTGGTCCTTGGGCTTATGGATGGATTCCGGGTCCACGCGGTTGGCGTCCTTCTGAAAATAGCAAGCCTCGTGAAACTCCTCCTGCTCGTTATGGAGATTTCTGTCCTTGGCGTCCGAATTTCGCGGGCATGAATTTTCCTTATGCTCTTGATGTCGTTGATGGAGATGAGGAGGAGGGTTCTGGTGCTACCCATCCAACGAAGAGTGCTGCTGCTGCCAAGGTATAGTTTCTTCTTATATTCTCTATTCTATTTTCCCCTTTTTCCTTGCTTGAAATAATTTTCATTTTTGAAGTGAGGGAAAAAATGAGCCTTTGTGGGATGTATACTGGTTTGTAGGTGTCGAAGAAGAAGAAACTTGGACCCAAACAATCTTCTACTGCGGTTAACGGTGAGGCTGAGGTTTATGAGGAGGTTACGAGTCTCGTAAACGAAGGGTATGGTGAGGATGAAGAAGTGTCCGATGGAGAAGAGCGTACCGACACTTCTCACCCTGATGACGAAGGTGGTAATGGTGAAGAAGAAGTTGTCGCGGGTGGTGATGGTGAAGAAGAAGTTGCCGCGGGTGGTGATGGTGAGGCTGAGGGTAATATTACCGTTGGTGGTACTGGCGGGGGTGGATCTTCCCCTGTTGGCGATGATATTGTTGGTGTGGGTACTCTGCCCATTATTTCCCCTGAATTTCTTTCGGTAGGATATATTCCGCGGGGGAATCCTTTGATGTGAATGCTGCCATGGGTCTTGCCGAAGACTTCTCATTGCTTTCCCCAAATGATGATTGGGATGTGCTTGGGAATCTTGGCAAAAGGTACCACTGATCAGCAAGCTGAGAACGCAGGTGGTCATGCTGAGGGTGGTAATGTCGAGACTTGCGCGGGTGAGGAGATAACCGCCAAGGGGAAGTCTGCGGTTGAGTCTCCTTCAGAGGATTTCCCTTACTCGCTAATGCCTGAAGGTGAAGATGCCATTTTGGCTTGGCTTAAGAATAAGAACCTGATGTTCGTCCCTAACCCTTCCCCAGTGGTCACTGGTGAGAAGAATGTCGATGCTTATACTCGTCGGATGATGCAATTGTCTTCTGAAGCCGCGTTGATGAGATGTGGGAGAAGAATCTGAGAGCTTCGGAAGCTAACCTAGTGGTTGACCCTCCCTCCTCTGTTGCTGATATGATGGCCATAGCTGATGGGTATCAATACGGTTTTCCCCAGCAGCGTGTCTTAGAGGTAAATCCTTGTACTTTTTTTTTTCATGATATCCGAACATTGTGTTCTTCGTGATATCTGATCCCTTTGGTATAATAATGTTTGTTGTTTGTGACATAGATGATGAGGAGCGAACATTGTAACCATGTTCTATACCAATTCTTCAAAGCAAAGTCTTTAAAGTTGGAGGCCAAGCTTCGTCATAGAGAAGAGGAACTGTCTGCGGCTGAAGTGGAAATAAATGAACTGAGGGGTCGTCTGAAGGAAAAAGAACAGATGGGTAACGCTGAGGAGAATCTTCGTTCAGAACTTGCTATAGTCCGCAACGAATTGGAGCAGACTCGCAGAAATGTCTCGTCCTTCACAGGTTCGTATTTTACGTATCTTTCACTCCTCGTGATTCCCTATCTGTATTTTGGTGTTCTGTCTGAGTCTCCCCACCCTATCTTCAGTGGGTGGAGTCCCCGAGCTGATATGGCTTCGGAAAAAAAGGGAACGACAGAAATCCCGTATTGCAGAGTTGGTGGGTAAGTTGAAAAGCGAAGCCGTAAAGTGGAATGCTCGTGCTGATGAGCACAACGCCTCAACAGCTGAGTGGCGTGAAAAGCGAACACTGATGGTTGATATGAAAAATAAGTACAATCATGACCGTTGTTTGTTTAATGGTACGCTGCTATGGACGCGTGACAACCTGCGTGATGCTCGAGAACATGCTTCGGACTTAGAGGCTAGAGTGAGCTTTTTGGAAGGAGAGTTACAACAGGCTCGTTCTTTCTTTGGCCCCGGGGTTAGGGATAGTATGCTGCTTCTTTCCGAGGAAAGAGATAATGCTAGGGCCGAGGTTGGTGCTCTTAGTAAAGCCCTAGCAGCGTCTCGAGCTGATGTTGCTCGCCAAGTGGAGTCTGAAAGAGATCTTGAAGTGAATGTGTATCGACTCCATAAAAGGATGGGGGAGATGAATGACGAAGTCAACCATCTTCGTCACTTGGATTCAATGAAGCAGGTAGACTTAGACGCGAGTCAATTTGCTCTTACGAACCTTCAAACGGATTATAAGAAACTATCCACGAATATGACTTTCTTGATGAGGCTCGGGACAGTTGTCAATGAGTATGAAGAGGCTTCGGCTAATGTCGAAGGTATAACCTCGTTTTATCGAGTGTGATTCTGTTATTTCTTCGTTTTAACCCCTTGGTATTTCTTGTTTTCAGCACTCGAGGGACAGCTTCACGCAGCAAATGATGAGCTTAAAAAACTCAATCTGCCTTAGTGCAGCAGGAAGGACAAGCCAACTATTTCAAAGGGTTGGCCGCGTCTCGTGAGGAAGCAGCGGAGATTGCCTCCAAAGAGGCGGAACGCCTATCTGCATTGCTGGCCAACCAGACCGCTGTTATCACTTATAAAGCTCGATGTCAGTTGGCTGAAGAGACCAACAAAGTCCTAGATAAGATTGAACTTGATCTTAAAGTCGAACATGGTCTTGTCAAGAATTATCCGCGTCGTCCCCTTCCCGCGCCCTTGCCTGGTTCTTCTGGGCCCTCTTCAGGTGGTAGCGTACCTTCATCTCGCAGAGACAACCCTGTTGATGGAGCTGTATCGTCCAAGTAGATTTCTTTTATTAGTCATAGAAAGTTGATCCTTGTTGATTATATAATTTCGGATCATTTTTTGATGTGTTTCCTGCTTTATCTTATTTGCTGAATCTTGTAATCAACTCTTTATGAAATGGATCATCCTTTTGGCATACCTGCGTTATCAATTCATCTTTATTTTAAGTATTGTGAAGTGTTAAACTAGAAATAACTTGTTTGTAAAAAGTTGAGAGTGTTTGGGTGCGACACCGAAGGTAAATACCTTCGTGATCGTCTTGAGACCTGTCACCCCCTGGCGAATCCTGGGCCAGAGGATTCCCAAACGGTGGGGGCCGAGGCAGCGTTCTAGGATATGGAATGCTTATTTGAAAATATTTACATGCACCCATTCCGTCGACCCGCTGCCTTAAAATTGGTTGGGTATCTCTTTCTGTGGGTGCCTTCCCCCTGGTCTTACACTCATAGACACTGATAGGGGAGCCCTGAGAGATTGTAGATTAACTACTTTCCCCAATATTGTTAATTTATTATGTAATGTACATGCGTTCATCCAGCGGGCCTTTTGACCATTTCGTTTGCTTGAAGATTTCCCAAAAAGTTTGTTTGATTGATAGGTTGAGGCCTGCTACTCTCTCGTCCAGAGATAGAAACATGTAAAGCGGTTACGCTGCCTTCTTCTTCTGGTATTCTTCACGCAGATGCAAAGCTGCGCTGCTCCTATGGGTAGTACGGTTTGAGCCATTTAGCATTCCAAGGGTGCCGGAGGACCTCGCCTTTCAGATTGCGAAGATAGTAGGAACCGTTTCCCGCAATGTCGTGTATTATAAAAGGTCCTCCCCATGTAGGTGCTAACTTTCCCCATTTCTTCTCTCGTTGATACTGCGGGATTGTTCTTAGCACATACTGCCCCTTCTACAAAATTTCGAAGCTTAACCTTTTTGTTGTACTCTCTCGCTAGTCTCCGTTGATAATTTTCCATCTTTTGCAATGCTGCTTCCCTCCTTCCTTCCAGGTCGTCCAGTCTCTCTAACATCATGTCTGTTGTGAGATTTTTCTCCCATGCTTCGGTCTTTGTGGTTGGCATGAGGATCTCGTTGGGATGACTGCTTCAGCTCCATAAGTGAGGAGAAATGGGGACTCCCCAGTGGCAGATCTTCGTGTTGTCCTGTATGCCCATAATACATTGTGTAGTGTTCACACCATCGCCCCTTGTGTTCGTCTAATTGCTTTTTGAGGATAAGGGCGAGGGTCTTGTTAGTAGCTTCCGCTTGTCCGTTGCTTGAGGGTATATGGGGGGGACTTGTTTTTCCTTATTTTGAAAGTGTCGAAGAGCATGTCTATGTTTTTCCCCTGTAATTGTTTACCATTATCGGACACGATTTCCGCTGGTATGCCGAACCTGCAAATAATGTTTTGGAATATGAAAGTAAACACGTCCACGTCTCTGATCCTGGCTAAGGCTTTGGCTTCCACCCATTTACTGAAGTAGTCCGTGGCTACTATCAAAAATCGTCTTTTCCCTGATCCTTCGATGAAAGGCCCAACGATATCTATGCCCCATTTTGCAAATGGCCACGGACTATCCACAGAATTCAACGTTGTTGCTGGTGCGTGTATCTTTTTGGCGAAACGCTGACATTCTTCACATCGTCGGGACATTCTTGCAGCATCTTGTATCATTGTGGGCCAGTAATATCCTTGCATTTTTGCTTTGTCGGCTAGTGATCTCATGCCGCTATGATTCCCTGCGTCACCATAATGGATGTCGTTTAGAATTTGATGCCCCTCTTTCCTGGATAAGCAACGTAGTAACGGTTTGAGGAAAGATTTCTTGTACAGGATCCCATCCCGAAGATCATATCTTACTACTTTGGAGAGTAGTTTCCTTGTTTGTTTGTGATCCGCGGGTAAGGTTCCATCCTTGAGAAACGCATGGATCATCATTCTCCAATCATCTTCGTTGTTGAAATCTTCGTCTTGATTTGCTCTTGACAGGATATCTTCTTCGTCAAAATTGCCACGGATGTATTCTCCCACCTGATCTTCGATATTTTCTTCCACTGTATCTTGATTTGTAGCAAAGGAGAATTGTGATGCAATCGAAGGCTCGTATACCCTTGTTATTTTGATAGCTTCGATACTTTTGTCCTTCAGCATGGATGATCCCATGTAAGCTGAGAGGGTGTCTTCGTACAAATTGTATTCGATCCCTATTTTTCGTATGACAAGCTGCGAATCACTTGTCAGTCTTACATCAGTTACCCCCATCTCTATTACTAAGCAGAGGGCATGTACGACTGCCTCGTATTCGACGATGTTGTTAGTATGCTCTTTGAATTCTAACCTGAGTGCATGTACGATCCTTTCTCCAGTTGGGGTGGTGATGACAATGCCTATTCCTGCCCCTTACTTATTTTTGGAACCATCAACGAAGACTTCCCATTGTCTTTGACTCGCGGGTTCGAGGACATCAACTGGATCCTTGCTTTCCTCGTCGGCTTCTGGTATTCCCCTAATCTCTTCATCGTTGTCCAGGGGGAGGTCTGCTAAGAAATCCACCAAAACTTGGGATTTTTGGGAATGTTGAATTTCATAAATGATGTTGAATTGGTCCAGGTGGGTGTTCCACTTGGCTATTCTTCCTACTTTTCCCGCGCTTTTGAGGACTGCTTCCAGTGGTGCTTTGCATGGGACGCGGATGAAGTGAGTTAGGAAATAGGTTCTCGGCTTTTGAGTAGACCATACCAATGCCAGGATGAGTTGTTCGATCTTCGTGTAATTTCTTTCCGCATAATTGAGGGTCTTACTGACATAATAGATAGGCGGTTCTATCTTCGTATTGGTTTTGACCAACACTGCGCTAACTGCGTCTTCTGTCGCTGCTATGTACAATGCCAAAACCTTATCAGGATCAGGCTTCTGCAGGATTGGAATTGAAGCCAGGTGTTCCTTGATTCTTTGGAAGGCTTCTTCGCATTCTGCGGTCCATTCAAACTTACTCCCTTTTTTGAGAATATTGAAAAAATGTTTGCATTTGTCCGAGGATCGGGCAATAAATCTGCCAAAGGCTGCTAAGGACCCATTGAGCTTTTGCACTTGTTTTAAATTCTTCGGAGATGGCATTTCCACTATGGCCTGAATCTTCGCGGGGTCTACCTCAATACCCCTTTTTGTTACCAGATATCCGAGGAATTTCCCTGAGGTGACACCGAAAGTGCATTTTTCTGGATTTAATTTCATGTGATGTTTCCTCATTGCTTCGAAAATATCTCTCAGGTCTTGGTGGTGATCTTTGCGCAGCCTAATTTTGACAAGCATGTCATCAACGTAGACTTCTAGGGTACTACCAACCATGGCCTTAAGATAGCATCGACCATTCTTTGGTATGTTGCCCATGCGTTTCGAAGTCCAAAGGGCATTCTAGTGTAGCAATAAAGGCCATGCGGGGTGTAGAATGCTGTGCGTAGTTGATCTTCTTCTGCCAGGGCTACTTGGTTGTAACCAGAATATCCTCCATAAATGACAGCTCTTCGTATCCTTCCACTGCTTCAACCAGTTGATCTATGCTCGGCAGGGGATAGCTGTCCTTTGGACATGCCTTGTTGAGGTTAGTAAAGTCGATGCATATCCTAACCCCTCCATTTTTCTTAGGAACGACGACCATGTTGGAGATCCATGTAGGGTATTTGACTTCCTTCATGAAGCCTGCTTCTAGTAGTTTCCGAAGTTCTTTTTATACTGCCTTATGATACTCTGGTGCAACTTTTCTTATTTTCTGCCTGAAAGGTGGCGTGCCTGGTTTGATGTGCAGCTCGAGTTGGATTATTTTCGGATCAATCCCCGGCATGTCTCCTAACTTCCAGGCGAATACATCCGCGTATTCTTTAAGTAATTTGGTTAAGGAATCTTCTCTTCTTTCGTCCATTATGGTCCCTACTTTGATCATCTTCGGGTTTTCTTCCGTTCCTATGTTGATTTATTTTACGGGCTCCACTGGTGTGGACACCGGCTTCGGGTCCCCGAGGACTGGGACTTTCTTTAATTGTTATTTGGTATGTTTCTGTCCTTCGTTGGCTGCTGAAGTACTTGCCTCTGTGTTAAGAACATTATCATCTTTCGTCAAGCCCTTCCCCGCGGTTTCCTTGAGGAACAGGTCTATGGCCTTTTCTTTCGCCGCTTCTTTAGTTTTGGTCCTTTGGGTTTTTCGCTGCTCTTCCTGTTCGTTTTTGATACGATCCTAAGTAGCCTGGCACTCTTTTGCAGAGACCCGATCTCCCTTGATTTCCATTACTCCCTCGGGTGTAGGGAACCTGAGATATTGGTACTAAGTTGCTGCCACTCCATTGAGTTTGTGTACCCACTTTCGTCCAATAATGGCGTTATAGGGGGATGGGGCGTCAACCACGCTGAATCGTGTTTCTACTTTCATGGGCCCGGCGTTCACCTGCAACACGATGTCTCTCAATGGCTTTGTGGGCGCTCCATTGAACCCGTAGATGGTGTAATAAGAGGTCATTATCTGATCATCATGGAGCTTCATCCGTTTGAAGGCGTCGTAGAATAGAACGTTCACTGAGCTTCCCCCGTCGATGAGGATCTTTTTGAGGTTACATTCGTACACTGGTAGTGTGAGGACCAAGGGATCGTTATGGTCTTCCATATCTTCTTCGATATCTTCAGTATCGAAGATGATAGGTGCGTCCATCCACTCTTCGTGCTCGTCCACCTCTACGCCATCAATCTTATATAATTCGCAGTGGTCTTTGAATTGCTTCCGTAGCCTCTTTCCTATCTGCGCTGTAAGTGAGGGCCCTGCGACTTCGGAACACGAGATGGTGTTGATTGTGCGGTTTCCCTCTGGAAGTTGGACTTGCTTGGTTCGTTTGTATCTGTCCTCGGTGACCTCCTTTCGTATGTATTGCTTGAGTTCGCCAGCATCAATCAATTTTTGGATCATTAGGTTTTTGCATTTCTCGGTTTGGTGTCCATTGAAGCAATGATACTCACAGTAATCTTTAGACTTCTCGGTTCTTGGGGGCTGTTTTCCCTTAGACCACGGCCACTCCAAATTTTCCCTTCCTTTTATCTCTCGCAAGATCCGAGCGTAGCTAGCATTGAGCTTCGTGTAAACCTGATCTTCGAATTTTCGATCGTCTTTTCGTCGTTCATCTCTTCGTTCCTTCCTATCTTCGTGATGCTGTTCCATTGAGCTATTTCTTTTGGCCCCGCTGGTTTGTTCTGCGGAATTGGTACGGTGAGACCTCTGCGTTTGTGCCCTCGGGTTCTCACGCTGGATTTATTCAAGACGAGCGTACTTCTCTATAATTATTCGAAGATCTCCTTCTGTCTTAGGTACGCTTCCGTGGATCTCAACAAATAGTGGACTCATTCGGTCTAATCCCCACTTGTAGAAGTTGATACTTACTACGGGATCCACACTCCCTATAGCTTGGCAGATCTTGTGCCATCTGTTGGTGTATTCCCTTGTTTTCTCCTTGTAACCAATTGCCAGAGAAAAAAGTTTATCCATTCCGGTGTTGACAGCTTTGTTGTACATGTAGGTTCTCAAGAATTTATCTGCGAGTTGATCGTAGGAGTTGATGGAATCAGGTGGCAGGTTGTCAAACCAAGACAAAGCGGATCCCTTATGACTTGATGGGAAATATCTACAGAGGACAACGTCGTTTTGACTCCATCGGGCTAAGATACGATTATAATACCGGATATGTGCTGCAGGATCACTGGACCCGTCATAGCATTCAAAAGTTGGGACAGGGCACTTTAACGGAATGAGGATATTTTCCAGGCGATGAGTTAGGGGAGTGAAGTTAGCTTCTTTCATCACCTCTTCAAGCCGTCCTCCGCCTTGTCTGGCTTTTAACTGCCTGATCTCAGCCATCATCTCATCACGCATCTCCTCCATTGCGCGGTAATATCCCACGTTCTCATGCTCAGTTAAGCGTTTTTTTCTTCGAACTTCACTGTCATAATAGTCCAAGTCTTCGGCGGAATATTCCGGATCGGATGCACTGCTTCCCCTGGCGGTGTTTTCTAGGATGATTCTTCGGTCTCGATTAGGCTCTGGTGCTTTAGAATTTGATTCGTCCAGTTGTTGGATAGTATTCGTGCTTTGGGCAATCCTATCTTTCAAGTCTTGGTTCTCCCTGGCCAGAAGAGCTACGGCATCTGCGTAGACCTGCCGGCTATTTTTCAATTCTTCGAGCTCTACCATCAGTCGGTGGGACTGGTTTGATCCCTGATTGGGAGTTCCGTCTTGTACCCCTATGACCATAGTTCCCCCTTCGTCTACTGTGTGTATTAAGGGTGGCCGAGGATCAGCTTCAATTGTTGGTATCTTCAAGTTTGGTCCCCTCGGTTGAGCTTCCACCCGCGGTACTAAAACCACTGGGATGGTTTGATTCTGACCGTTAGTTGACGGTATTCCGAAGACTGGTGGATGTGCGGGCTGATGTGTCATAGATTCTGACACCCCTTCTTTTTGTTGATGGATTTGGTTTGAAACCAAAGTCTTGTTAGCTTCTGTATCCTGGAGGGCCGCAACAGTTGCGTTGTTCTTTGTGGATGCTGCTTTGAGAGCCGCGGCTGCAATGGAGTTAGTGTTCATAGGTGAGGTGATTTCCGCAGCATCCTGCCTCTGAGTAGCTGTTTTAGCTTTGTCTCATTTCTGCTTGCTTCAGGTCATGACCGGGGTAATCCTCGGTGTCTCCTTTGATTTGGCTTTGGTTTTTCCCGCCTCTAGTATCTTTTCCATTTTTAATCTTTTTCTGCATAGGGGAATAAATAAAGAGAACCAAAGATATCCACGAGGATCGGGTTAGTGCCATTCGTATCCGCAAGATTATTGGAATAGAAGGAAATGAGCTGCCCAAGGGCCTTAATAAAAGAGAAATGTAAAGACTCCATCGGTCTAGTTTTTGCAATACAAATCCTCTAATAAACAATCATGGACCTTGTTTTCAGACTATTTTTGACAAAGAAAACTCTTGAAAAGGCAGATCCGTCACGAGAACTCATGAATCTGATTATTAAGTCTTAGTTTTAAAAAGCAAAACGCCTCACGTGCAAATATGTGATAAATAGCCGTGGATTTTTCTGCTTTGAAATGGTGTTTGTGAAAATAAAGACCAAGAACCCAGAATAAAAAAGGTTCTGAAAGCACGCCGAACCCAGAATAGAGCACAGCCATAATGCACGTTTAAGGTGAATCACAGGATAAGATAAATCTTTTACCGGGACAAAGTCCCTGTTTCTAGCGCCAGATTGTGAACACATAAATCACGAAGCCATCCACGTGTTCACAAACAATACTCGCATACATCCTAATTCTAGAATTATACGTCGTATGCGTAACGGGGATGATTATATCGATTCTTCGACTCGAAGCCTTCGGGCTTGTCATTGTCTAGTCGAATATTATCATAAATAATGTTCGTATAAAGGAATAAACCAAGAATCAAGTATAAATGTAAAGCATATGAAGTTTAACGCTGAATGTAAGGTGCTGAAATGTAAATAAGACAGATTTACGTGGTTCGGCACTAAGGCCTACATCCACGGAGTTGGTGTTTCACTATGTATTGAATGGTTACAAAGATAGTCAAATGACTTTAGAGTATACATAGGTTTGCGGAAGTAGGGGGATTACTTACTCTTCCTATTTCTCTCTCATATATTCTCCTATAATTGCTCTCAATTGGTCGACCCCTTCTCTCTTAGTGGAGAGGGGTATTTATAGGGTTGGAACGTGGGTCCCATTTCTGAGGTGTCGTTGTAATCTTATCTTCTTGTGCTTTGTGCCTATTACGCATAGGTCTTCGGCATATGCTGCGGCCTGAGCTTGAATACGAAGGGTTATCCTCGCCTCTTCCACGAGTTGATTGACACGTGTATATCTCTTTGGTATTTAATGGGGGTAGATGGATGTCTTCTCGTGTCAGACAAGTGTCTCTTTGTCTGGTCACATCTGTGTCAGCCAAACTTCCTATCGGTTGTTGATCTGGGATCTTCCTCGGGATTGGGTGTGATAACACCCAAGGGGTATTATCTGGTGCTCCTCTGAGCCATCATACCTCTATGATCCTCTGTCCCTGACCGTCATATCTGCTGACCGGTGGCATCTTCTGATGAGATGCTTGCTATCATGTTTTTATATCTTGTTTTGCATGCCTTCCACGTGTCTCTTTCTGTACACGTGGTGGATGATGAAAGGTGTACATACACTTATTATACTTTCCATCCACATCTTGGATAGGTAAGTCCGTTGACAATTTGACATGCCCCGCACCTATGATCTCGTTGGCAATTTAAATAAATGATGATAACAAATTAACAATAATATAATTCTGTTGGAAAATAAAACTATTAACAATGGCAAATAAAAAACTTCGAAAATGGAATGAAATGTCATGATTTATAAAGGGATACCAGCATTACTAAGTGTTGATACCGTTTCATATAGGACAAAAAGATCCCACCGATCCTGACCGTTGGATCGATAAAATGGTATCAACACTTAGTAATGTTGATATCCCTTTTATAAATTGTGTGAAATGTGGCCATACGCTTATATTTCATAATATTAAGTGATCATAACGGTAATATACTAGCTTTTCGAACAATCCATGAGACGTCCAACATAGCATAATTGGTTCTCTTTTGTTTGATTGTTTATTTTGAGCGGAATGAAAAATCTTCCGCATTTGGAGATTTAGCCCCGGAGAACATAATTCCGAGTGGCATGGACAAATTTGACATGCATCTTGTGTTCATGTAAGCAAAGAATCTTTTATAGTTAAAAACATGGGACAGATCTAGTTGGGCTAGGCGTCGTTGTCTAGGCATTCTCTGTCAAGCTTGACGCCTAGGACGTTGTATGGTCCAAGAGCCATAATGAGTTGTTGTTTCCATTTATTTATTTTTTGACCGAGGCTATAGGTGGGAGACTAGTCCACGAATGAAAAATCCAAAAAGAAATTTGCTTTGGTGGACCGAAAGGCTATCCAAGTTAAAATCCAGGTTAGCCCTCTCATAAATCCTTTCTCTGGTTAAAAACGACTTGATTCTACATTGTAATAAAAAATTTCTATGGTTAAATCAAGGAAGTTGAGATTGTTGAACAACTAAAAGGCCGACGTGTCCCAGATGAGGGCTATAATTGAGCTTTGAGAAATGGACTTTTTGTTGGATACCTTCTGAGTTTTCTCCGACCAAATATCCTAGGTAAAATCAATATGTAGGATATTTACAAATATGCGTCTCTAGTATTCGTTTTAGACTTGAGCTAAACATAGTTATTGTGCCAGTGTGAGGCATCTTGCGTTTGAGATTAAATAAGTTTTTCATGAATACCTAACCTCATCAGTACGAGACAATAAAGCAATAGGCGCCCAAGAATCAATTTGTTGTTGGTACAATTATAGCAATGGTTAGACCACATCCTCATTTTTCTCGTCCTTAGATTATGTTGAGTAAGAATTGTATCATTACAAATATCCATGTACGTACACCTTTCATCATCCACCATGTGTACAGGAAGAGACACGTCGAAGGCATGCAAAACGACATATCAAAACATGATAACAAGCATCTCATCAGAAAATGTCACCGGTCAGCAGATCTGACGGTCAGGGACAGAGGATCACCGAGGTATGATGGCTTAGAGGAGCACCAGATAGTACTCCTTGGGTGTTAATACATCAAATCCCGAGGAAGATCCCAGATCAACGGCTGAGAGAGAGTTTGACTGACACAGATGTGACCAGACTAAGAGACACTTGTCTGACACGAGCAGATATCCATATACCCGCATTAAATACCAAAGAGATATACACGTGTCAATCATCTCGTGGAAGAAGCGAGGATAACCCTTCGTATTCAAGCTTAGACCGCATCATATGCCGAAGACCTCTGTGTAATGGGCACAAATCACAAGAAGATAAGGTTACAACGTCACCTCAGAAGTAGGACCCACGTTCCAATTCTATAAATACCCCTCTCCACTAAGAGAGAAGGGGTCGACCAATCCAGAGAAAAGATAGGAGAATATAGGAGAAAGAAATAGGAAGAGTAAGTGATCCCCTACTTCCGCAGACTTATGTGTACTCTAAAGTCATTTGACTATCTTTGTAATCATTCAATACATAGTGAAACACCAGCCCCGTGGATGTAGGCCTTAGTGCCGAACCACGTAAATCTTTGTCTCATTTATATTTCAGCACTTTACATTCAGCATTGAACGTCATGTGCTTTAGATTTATGTTTGATTCTCTGTTTACCCCTTTATACGAGCATTATTTATGAAAATATAATCATCCCCTTTACATATTCGACGTACAATTTCAGAAC